>NC_056003.1:94008065-94321282 GCF_018446385.1 Zingiber officinale | reverse complement strand
CCTTTCATTTTTTCCCTTCAAAACTGTTTTCAAAAAATTCATTTTCATCTTTTCACAATTGATTGGGATTAACGAAATATCGAATTTGGAAAAATTTGAAATAATATTTTTTAAATATTTTTTTAACAATATTTTATTATTATTTTATCTTTTTTTTTAAACTCGTAAATTTTTATTGCTATCTTTCTACCACACTACTAATCCAGGATTAAGTCTTGGGACAAGTTTTTGCTCACTTTTTGTGCAAGATTCAATGGCTCTCCAAGAAGGCTATAGCACCACTCGACCACCGCTCTTCTCTGGTGAAGACTTCGGCTACTGGAAAGGCCGAATGGAGTCGTACCTACAAACCGAGTTCGATGTCTGGATGATCACCAAGACCGGGCTTGAAATACCAATTGACGACGTCGGCATACCACTACCGTACGAGAACTGGGACCCGAACCTTATCAAAAAGGTAGAGGCAAACGCAAAAGCAACGTATACAATTCAGTGCTGCTTAACGAATAAGGAGCTGAATCGCGCCGGCACATTCTCAAGCGCCAAGGAGCTATGGGAGAATTTGATTCAGTTACACGAAGGTATGTCAGACACAAGTAAGCATGATAAATTATTTGAATTACATGAGCAGACTGATACTACTTCGGCCGAGGAAGGTATTGCGTTGGTTGCAGGTACAAGCATAACACAGGAAGCTAGAAAGATGAAGGCAACATGGTCTGAGTCATCAGACGAATCCGAATCTGACGCAGAAGAGCAGACGAGTTTCCTTGCTCTACCAGTACTAGCATCCGTGGCCGAAACCGAGTCCGAATTCGAATCTGAAACCGAGAACGAGTCAGATACCGAGTCCGAGCGAAGCCACGGATCCGTATCCGTTTCCGAAGGACCCAAACTCACTGTAAGTGCTCTAATTTCAAGTATTAGCTTAGATGATTTAGAAAATTTAATTCCTTACTTGTTAAAGAAGTTGGCTAAATCCAACGTCCGGGTTAAGTCGCTCCAAAAGGAGGTGACAACCCTTAAGGAAGCGACTCACTCGAGCTCTTTAACTGAGTCAGTTCAAATTGGAAGTTCAACTCAAGTCAAACAACTTGAGGAAGAAAATTCCAATTTGAAAGCTCAAATTAAAGAACTCAAGGACACGTTGGAACGGTTCACCTTGGGCTCCAAGAATCTGGATCTGATTCTTGGAAAACAACGAGCCGTTTACAACAAATCCGGACTTGGATTTAAAACTAAAAAAAAAACACAAATCATATTTATCATTAGTAAATAGAAATAATAGAAAGGTAGTCCAAGCATGGGTACCTAAGTCCAACTTGGTCAATCAAGTTGGACTTGGTCAATATTGGGTCCCCAAGGATCAAGTCTATTACCTTGATAGAACTTATCGAGGCTATGATCCAGGGGGAGCAAAAAGGAAAACGATCTTAATAAAACGAAATTAAAAAATTGAAATTAAATTAAAAATTCAAATTATAAATTCAAAATTCGAAATTAAATTAAAATCATAAATTAAAAATTCAAATTATAAATTCAAAATTCGAAATTAAATTAAAAATTATAAGTTTAAATTATAAATTTAAAATTCGAAATTAAATTCTAAAATTAAAATTCAATTTAAATCAAATAAAAATTTAGAAGGAGGATCCAGAATAGCTGACACCCCTAATTAAACTACCCGACTGGGTAACTGAACTAATCTACCCGAAATGGGTAAACAAGAGTAGACTAACCGGCAGGGTAATTAAGGCTAGATTAAAACGGATTAGGTTTAACTTGACCCACGGTACTGGTGAAGTTTTTGGATGATAGTACGTTAGGGAAGCTTGGGCATCGCATGTCTAGGAAGATATGTCTTCGACCTGGTGCATATGGCCAAGTGGAACTGACCGAAGCTACCCTTAAATGGATCCTAACTAGTTAGACCAAGGTTTAGTATTAAGTTCAATGGGTAGGACTATTTGAAAAACCTCGAAGGCATGGTTACTTTAATGAGTTCCTTGTGACTCACCATAGCCTAGAAGTTTATCCAAAGAATGTCTACTTGTTGAACCCAAAGCTAAACCTGAATCTAACACAAAGTTAAATCTTACCTTAAAAATCAACCATAATTCATCTCACAAAAATTATAGGATTCCCTGATTGAAAATTTAGATTGGGTGAGATGACTAAGTAATTAAAATTAAACTAATAATTAATTCAAATTCTTTTAAAAATTATTTTTAAAAACTCAAATTTCAAAATTATTTTATAAAACTTAAATTTAAAAATTATTTTAAAAACTTAAATTTAAAAATTATTTTAAAAACTCAAATTTCAAAATTATTTTAAAAACTTAAATTTAAAAATTATTTTAAAAACTTAAATTTCAAAATTATTTTAAATTTCAAAATTATTTTTTTAAAAACTTAAATTTCAAAATTATTTTAAAAACTTAAATTTCAAAATTATTTTAAAAACTTAAATTTCAAAATTATTTTTTTTAAAACTCAAATTTCAAAATTATTTTTTTTAAAACTCAAATTTCAAAATTATTCTTTAAAACTCAAATTTCAAAATTATTTTTTAAAACTTTAATTTCAAAATTATTTAAAAAATCCTTTAAAAATTAATTTCAAAATCATTTTAAAATCCTTTCAAAATTAATTTCAAAATTATTTGAAATTCAAAACTTATGTTTTATATCAACTGTAAAGACACCTCCATCTCACACTCACTCATATGCTAAACATACTTGTTAATCTAGAATGAGTGAGATGGAAAGATAGGAAAATATTTTTTTTAACCTCTCATACTTGGACTCCTGAAACCAAAGAATTAATTAAGGCATTAATTAAGGGAGAGAGATTTTGAGTTGGTTTTAAAATTAGTTTTTTTTTTATAAAATTTTGACTTGACCTCAAAATTAAAAACTATTTTTGGCATGTCTTTGAAAATTCAAGTCATTTCAAACTTAGCTTTAAAATTTCAATTATCTATGACCTGACTTTTAAAAGTACAACTCCTCTAAAATATTTTCAAAGCTAAGCCTTTATATAAAACCTCTTTATGCTAAGTACTTAATCAAGTCTTCTTTAACTAAACCTAGTTAGATTATACTCTAAACTTAGCTATTTGGCAAGATGCTTTCTCAAAGCAATCATTTTTAGGCTGAACGTATAGATAAGTATTTTCCAAAGCATTCTCAAAATTTTATCAAAATAATTTTTTTTTTAAAAAAAAGTCTTCTAAATACTTAACAAAACTATTATTTTCATAAGTTTAGCTAAGTCTTTGATAAAAGTATTTTAAAAGTAAAAATCTTAGCTAAACTGAGTCTTGATCAATTTTTTTTGCTAAACTCCCTCTTTAAAAACTAAGAATTTAAAGTGTTGTGATATCACAAAAATTTACTTAGTGGAAGACAAAAATAACCTTATCTCAGCTAAAAGTATCTCTCAAACTAAAAGAAATGGAAATATTAAGATTAAGCATGCTTGTACTTTAGGGCTCTGATACCTGATCAACACCAATTAGATAATTTAATGGCTATTTAACTTGACTCATGCTTGGACTTAAGGACCAACTGAATAAATAAAATTAAAATTTTAGCTACTCTCTCTCTCTTCAACCTAAAATTTAATAAGTTCTTAAGTACTATTTTATTCAAAATTAAGCTAAGTCCCTTTTCACTTAAGCAATATTTTCAAAATTCGATGTTTGCAAAAGGCTTAGCTAAGTGATTCATAGAGCAACTTTCAATTTTTTTCAAACTTAGCCAATCTTGAAACATAACTTTATAAATTCTTACTAAGATATTTTCTAAGTTACCATTCAGATAGTTTTGCAAAATTTCAACTCAGTGCTTTCAAAATTTAGGTGAAAATTTATTTTTCAACTTAGCACTTATCCCATTTTTTATAGCCTAATTTACTTTTCAAAAATAAAATTTGAAAATTATTTTTAACTGACCTATTTTTTGATAAATGGCAAAGGGGGAGAGTAGGAAATTCAAAAGTAAAAAGTAAAAATTCAAAATGGAAACCCTGTATTAAGGGGGAGCTTCACAAAAAGTTTAAGTGTTAGCTTAAGTTAGGCGTTCATTTGAATTTATATACTTAAGCTTGCTCACTTAAAACTGTTTAATATACTTATGCATTTGTTTTTACTTAACTTTGAATTTGGGTTGCCATAATCAAAAGGGGGGAGATTGTTGGTGCGGGAAGCATCCGACGATCGAACCTGAAGTTTTGATAATGACAAAGGATTCAAAGTTAAGGGTTGTTGTTATCTAACATGTTGAATGAGTATTTCAGGAAAGTCCTAACTGCGGTTAGGCAGGTGAAAACCCTAGGGGGTGGTAACCCTAGGTCCTAGGGGGCGGTAACCCTAGGTGGAGAAAAGTCCTAGCTGCGGTTAGGCAAAGGGAAAAACCCTAGGGGGTGGTAACCCTAGGTCATAGGGGGTGGTAACCCTATGCGGAAAGTCTTGACAGGTCGATGGCTTCAGGCAAAAGTCTTAGGGGGGTAACTCTAGGTGGAAAGTCCTGATGTCGCGAACCAGGTGAAAGACTGGACTAGCATGGGAAGCGGATGTCCAGCAGAAAGTCCGGAAGCATCGAGTGCTGAGAAAAAGTCCAGTCGATCTGGAGGATTGACTGGCAACAGGTAAATCTCCTGAGTGGAGTAGGTGAGGACGCGTTCCCCGTAGAGGGAACAGTAGGCGTCGGGTCGACCTAGGGTTTCCGGTTGGGAATCCGAAGTCAGACTCGGACAGTCCGAAGACTGTCAGCTCTTTTTCTCGTATGAATTATCAGATTCTAACATTGTCTTGCAGGGTATGCAATTGCTCGGACTAACCTTGTTTTGCAGGAGAAGCAGCTTCTGGAAAAAGGTGGTCCGGGCGCTCGGAGGTCCGGGCGCCCGGAACAGGTCCGGGCGCCCGGGACCAAACTTTATCCTTGCCGCGACTTCGCCACGTGGAGCATCCCGGTTGGTTGGCCACGTCACACTCCAGGCGCCCGGAAGGGATCCAGGCGCCCAGAGTGTCATATAAAAAGAGGGTCGAGGGAGCAGCTAAAGGACAATGAACACAACAATTCACAAGCTTTCCTTCTGCTGTGTGCTGCTTAAGAAACGACTCTAAAGTGCTGTTACAGTCGCCGACGACCCGAAGCTTCAGTTATTATTTTGTTGTCGGTATTATTTTAATTCTAGTTGTACTTATTTCCTTGTACTTATTCACGATATTATAGTTGTTTCCCATCTGAAGCGATCAAGGATCGCGGGCCTTCGAGTAGGAGTCGCCTTAGGCTCCGAACGAAGTAATTCCCTGTGTCTCTGTGTTTGACTATTTTTATTCCGTTGCGTTACTCAAGTTCTTACGATTCTGTGATTTCGAACAACGAAATAGCCACGAGCGCTATTCACCCCCCCTCTGGCGCTTTCTATCCATCAGGGTTGATGCACATCAAAAAGCGAGAGATTGTTGAACCCCGTGGTAGTTTTGATGTGATCAACCAAGTTTAGGTTAGGTCTTGATTTGTGTTTGATCCCTGTGTCTGAGTGTGCAGGAGCTTAGGAGTGCAGGAAGTCGAGCGGAATACACAGCTAGCAAGAAGGACAGCACAGGAAGGGAGCCGACGGGCTCGGTGCGTCCGAAGGACGAGAGAGCTGCGGAAGAGTACACCCGGTGGGCGTGAAGAACATGCGCGGTGTTTGAGGGATGTAAAGCCGGGACGGAAGATTACTCGAGGAGAAGGCCGGGAACTGGGTTCGGGTGAGCCCTATTCTGGATGGCCGAAATCACCCAAAGAAGCCGAACCAGAGCAAGTCAATTGGAAGTTGACTTGTCAATGGTTCGGTTGACCAAACCTCCTGATCGGTCGATCAAACCCCTTTCAATCAGCAGCCAACTGCCAAAGCCATGTCAGAAGCTGACCGTTGGTAAAGCTAATCGGTCGACCGAACCTCCTGATTGGTCGACCGAACCAAAGTTAATCCAGAGACTTAGTCGAGCAAGTTGATCGGGCCAACTCAGTTGGAAGACCGTTGGCTGATCGGTCGACCGAATATAAGGATCGGTCGACCGAATATAAGGATCGGTCGACCGAACCAAAGCTCGATCCTCAGAGGCTGCACCTGGACAAAAGACTGGGCAGGTACAGCAGGTTCGGTCGACCGAACTTGGGGATCGGTCGATCGATGCCTCTCGAGTCAAACCTGATCTCAAAAGTTCAGGTTATCTGATAAGCTCTAGAACCCCTATATAAAGGGGGTCTCGGGTAGCTATTGAAGGACAATGAATGAGAATGAAATTCAACTCTGTAATTACTGTTTAAGCAGCCTCTGTGCTCTCAAAGTGTAAAAGGCTTCTCCGCCTTTAAAGAAGGAGTTTCTTACTGCGCTTTCCATCGCCCTAGATTAACAACCCTCTTGATTGTAACCAGGTTAAAATTCTGTCTTCACTTTTCTTTCTGTTACTAAGTGTTGCTTTATTTTCGAGTTGAAAAGCTTTGAGGAGGATAACTTTTATTTGCAGGCAATTCACCCCCCTCTTGCCGATCCCCGCTGCACCCATAATACTAACCTTATCGTGTTGAAAGGTACCTAAAGGTTCTAGAATGGTGATTGTTACCTCCTCTTCATCAAATAATGGCACAGGCTCTGGTTCAAGTGAATGTACAATCTCAGGTAGTGATTCTTGGGTTCTTGCCTCCATAGCACAAGTCCCTACACTCTCTTCTTCTTCTTCATCATCATCATCAAATTCAGGTGATTCTTGAGTTATTGCTTCCAGTAAGCAATCCCGTACACTTAAATTCTCTTCAAGTAAATTTTCAGTTCCTGTATCATTCACAACATCCAAAGCAACAATATTAGTAGAATCAGAAATTTGAACAATTACATCATTATCATGAAAAATACTAGAAAAATCTTGTGAAGTAATGGAAGTTGGGTCAGGCCTGACAGAATCTCTACTTTCCATCTCCCCACCGGAGTTTTGTATTTATAACTGATTGATGGATGATACAATTTGATTTAACTGATTCTGTATATTCTGTATCCTTGAGAATTGTTGCTCTTGATGCTCTCTCATTTGTTGCATAACCTCATTGAATTTCCACGTTGACATTCCAATTTGAGGATCGTTCTGTTGAAAAGAATATGACAAAGAAGATGTTAAAACCTCTTGAAACCCATATGAATTTTGGTAGGTTGGATATGACTCAATAAATTGTCCTTGTGCATTTCCATACCTGAAATGTGAATAATCCACCCAATTAGCATTATAAGCATTTGAAAATGACTCATACCTATTTTGTTCATTCATGGTTGGGTAAAATTGATACTCAGGCTGAAACTACTGACTCTCCATTCCACCTCCAAAATTCTAAAAATATGTATCCATGCTACTGAAATATCTTGTTCTTACACTACAACACTATAACTCAAAATTAGAAGACTCAAGAGCATAAAGTTTCAAACACCTGAATATATGAACATTAAGTACTTGACAATTCAAAAATAAGCCAACATGAAATCACAAAAGGTAAGCAATCAAACCTATAGAGATGCTTGTTAGGATGCATACTAAAAGCTTAGCTTTTTGTAAATATTTATTTTTGAAATAAGAATCACATTGGTCAAATGTCTACATTTATATTAGATGTAGTTGTCCATTTAATTTATATTGTAGATAACATGGTGTTTGGTGTGACACAGAAGATCATGTTATCAGTTCCTTATAAATTATAAATAGTAGCTCACAACTAAGATGGAATGGGACAAACCATTGGAGTGGTTGTAGTGTAATTTGGTATTAGTTTATCTTAACTATAAAATTACACTAGTTCACTATGTGTGTATTAAGCAGGACCATTTGAGGTTGTTTCTTTTTATACTAATTACATAAAAGAACAAAACTTCTATTATTATGGATGTGCGTACTCTTAATCCTGATATAATAACAAGCACATATACTTAGTATTTATTTATTTGATTTATCAACGGGTGAGATTTAGTTCATTAAATCAATAGGGTCGATAAGTTAGGAAATGATATTATTTATATGGTGTGTTGTTGATCATAGAAGGAAACTGTGCCCTAGTAATCTAGGTTGATGATGTCCCCTTGAGGAGCTCATAAGGATTGTCATGTAAACCCTGCAGGTGGACTTAGTCTGACATGACAATGAAGTTGAGTGGTACTACTCTTGGAGCTAGATACTAATTAAGTGAGTTGTCAGTAACTCATTTAATTAATGGACATTCGATATCTTAAACATAAGGAGATTAATGCACTCACGATAAGAAGGAGCCCATAATGTAATTTGGGATTGGTGCGGTAGTTCAATAATAACTCTTTAGTGGTATGAGTTATTATTGATGAACTTGAGTTGGGTGTTCGAGGCGAACACAGGAAGCTCAAGCTCATCGGGAGACCAAAACCAATTTCTCCTCTCGACCCCTGTTGTAGTCTCTGTATATAAGCCTCGTATCCACCCTAATGTCTAGCTTCTTACCCAAGAAGGGGCCGACCACATCCTTGCTTGGTGTCCAAGCAAAGGGGCCGACCAAGCCTTCTTGGTGCCTAAGTTGTGGGCCGGCCAAGCCATGCTTGGTGGCCAAGCCATGCTTGGTGACCAAGCATGGGGCCAACCACTAGAAGAGATAAAAGGAGATTTTAATTTTGTTTAAAATCTTTTCTTTTATAGCCATTCATGAAGGGATTTAAAAAGAAATTTAATTTTAAAATCTTTCCTTTTATAGCTATCCACAAAAAAATTTAAAAGAGAGATTTTAATTTTGAAATTTTCTTTTTTGTTGCCCAATAAATGGCCGGCCATGATTGGATTAAAAGGGAGTTTTAATTTTGTTTAAAACTTTTCTCTTTAGCATCCATGGAAGAGAGAAAAAGGAAGATTTTATTTTTGTTAAAATCTTTCCTTTTATAGCCATCCACATGGTTTTAAAAGAGAGTTTTAAAATTTTAAAATATTTCCTTTTATAGCTATCTACAAGGGATTAAAGAGAGATTTTAATTTTGTTAAAATCTTTCCTTATTTGTAGTTATCTATAATATTTAAAAGAGAGATTTTAATTTTTGATAAAACTTTCCTTTTTTGTAACCATGATTTAAAAGAGAAGTTTTAATTTTAATCTTTCCTTTTTTTGTAGATGTCTACATGATTTAAAAGAGAGAGATTAATTTAAAAAATTTCCTTTTGTTGCCATATACAATAGGAAATTTAAAAGAGAGAGATTTTAATTGATATTAAAATTTTCTTTTTTGTCATGACCAAGGATTATAAAATAGAGGTAGAGGGTGCCTTATGGGTAATAAGAATTGATCTCTCTTAGCTCCTCTCTTTTCCTTGGTGTGGCCGACCATCCTCTTCTCCCTTCCCTCTTCTTTGTGGCCGGCGGCATTAAGGAGAGAACCTCATCCTTGGTGGCCGGTTATATAGAGAAGTAGAAGAAGAGAAGGAGGCATTGTATCCTAGCATCCCTTGGTGCTTGGTGGCTGGATTTTCTCTCTTTTCTTCCTTTCTCTTTTGCTTCCTAAGGGCCGGCGGCACATCAAGTTGGCATCTTCTTGTGGTCGGTTGCTTGGAGAGGAAGAAGAAGAGAAGGAAGTTTCCTATTTTGGCTTTCCTTGGTGGTCGATTTTCTTGGAGGAGAAGAAGTGGTTCGGGTGGATTTCATCTTGGTAGATCGTCGCTCACACGACATCCAAGAGGAGGAGAGGAATACAACAGAAGATCAAGAAGTCTTTAGCTACAAAGAAAGATATAACTAATTATGCTATTCTTACAATTGTTTTGAAGGATTTGACTCATTATTAGCTGCTTAGTTGTATGAGTAATGGATAAAGATTGGATGTCAAAGAATAGGCTATCACATGAATATACACTATGTGAAAAACGGCTTTTTACTTCGTTGATTACCTGAAGTAAAAGACCTATTTTTACCGAAGTAGACACGCGTGTAGTAAAAAGATTCATTTTACTTCGGATAAACTCTGAAGTCGTAGGCCCAGAAAAAATGAAGTCGTATTGGGTGTCGGGTTCGGACATATTACGAAGTAAAAAGTGCATATAACTTCGTCGGTTTTTAAAAACAACGAAGTAATTAATTCTTTTCGACTTCATCGTTTAGTATTTGTTGTGAAGTAATATACCTACTTTAACTTCGGTTAAAAATGAAGTAAATGGATTACTTTTACTTCGTCATATATCGTTAATTCCTGAAGTAATTATCGATTAAATTACATTTAGCTTCGTTCTGGATCGAAGTAATAGATAGATACTACTTCGAAATTTTTGGTAATAACCGAAGTAGTTGATACTATTTTACAACAACAAATTATATTACTTCGAAGTTATAAGTAGATTTTACTTCAGATTTTATGAATAAAGTGAAGTATTTTTTCTCTTTTTACTTCATTATTTTTAGACTTCAGTAATTTTGAGCATCACAAAAGGTAACTTCATAAGCCTTGATCAAAATAAGCCATGATTTCAGCATATGTTTATACAAAACAAATCTCCCTAAATATGATCAAAATAAGCTATAAAAAACCAAAACATGTACTGGTTCATTCACACAACTTGCAATTCACTTCAAATACGAGTACACAAATTCACTCCATTCTATTCTCACTTCATCATATTGTGTCTGCGTATAGTACTGGTTCTTCACACAACCTGCAAACTGCAATTTAGAAAGAACCATCATGTTATGTTTTGTAACTGAAAACACTAAATCAAAACACAGTAAGTTGACAAAAAAATCATGAATTAAATTAACAAAAGCATGATAAGACAAATAAATATGTATTGTTATATGCACTCTTATAGTAACAATAACATTTCATCAAATGTGCAATAAAAATGATCCAACAGTTTTTTGAACCTTAAGTTTTAGTAGTTCCAATCGCATGGTGATTAGATGCTCAATTAAATTAATGTATTGCGTTCTCAATTTCACATGCACTATGACAAAAAAGCAAAAAAATTGTACAATGAGACTTGCTCAATAATCACACAACACGAAAGTACTGAATTAGCGGTGTGGACAGATAACTGGATTTTGATTTTGATGCCTAAGGTTCTATTGGATTTGATTTAAACTAAGCATGTGTCTAAAAAGGTTTTGTCATTGTTATTAGCAAATGACTAGTATTAATTAAAAGCATTTTATAACATTAGTGCTAATAGCAAGACTATTATAGTTGTTCCTTGATAGCCTTCTATATTCTCAATCATCGGCAAGCAGAAATATGCCCAAATCAGTTACTAATTAGGTCTATAAGGTAACCATGCCCAAATCAGTTACTAATTTCCCCCAGCTACTAATAGAACTATGCATAACACAGTTTTGTATAAAACCATAAACAGGGTGTCATCTAAGGGCGAGGAAAAAAAAGAAGGAAAGAAGCCATATCAAAGCATGAGAAGAAAGCAGTAGCATGCAGGGCATGAACGATTTGATTCAGTATGTGCATTATTCCTGTTCAAAATGGAAGAAATTCACACACCTTCCTCTCCAACTGTAGATCCTCACATTCAACAATCTCCTTCATGTACCGCATGACACAATATCCACATTCAACACAACCTTGTTATTTGAGAATACCCTAATGAATCAAAGTTAATGCAAAGTGAAAAACCAAATATATAAGAACCAGGAATGCATGTTTTCAATACGACATACCGTCAACTGTTTGAAAGTTGGTCGTTTTGGATTACCCCTCATACAAAGGTACGTCCTCACTCCACTACATTGTAAAAATAGAACTTATTTCATTTCATATTTGCTAATCAATCTATTCATAATCTACATAATCTAAAACATACTTGCACACTGTAGTTTTCCAAGCGTTATCTCTGTTCCTATTACCCATTGAGTCCAACAAATAAATTGCATCTTTGTCCTCGTTTATAACGGTCAAGATCCTGCACGATTGTCAATATATAGCTAAGCTACTATGTATTAGGAATTGAGCAGGGATTAAAAATATACCCAGTGTTGTATGGGATAAGGCATATGATGTCTCTGTTTGATGCTTTCAACTGATTAGCAATGTGTTGTGAAGAGGTACTGCCATCTTGAGCGGCTGGTATTTTGTTGGGATCCACAAACGACACATACTCAACCCTGTTTGTTTCCTTCAAGTACTTGTACAAGTAACTGCATTCAAGTAATAAAAAACATGGTTACTTAAGACATGAACTCATGCAAAGAGAAGAATTGTATATAAGACATAACTTACCCCATGTAAACCAAAATTTGCCTGGACCCTATCTCTCTCATTTCCATACAGCGCATGATATCCTCTCTCAACAACGATGTACTCACATTACGTCCAAACATGGCTTCATCAAATTCGATAGGAATGGTCTCCTCCTCAGTCATCAGTCTAACAACAAAAGAATACAAAAACTTGCATGGAATTGGTAGAGCACTTTCAACTTCCTTGAATTTATTTTTCTCATCAGGAACCTCCAAAATAGCAAATGGTGGTGCAGGTTTCTCCTTTTTCTGTAATTTTTGTTGGTTAATCCTAGGAAAGCGTACCGGTTCCACTGTATAAAAAATTTTGTACAAGTGTCGAACCTTTCCTTAAATAATCTATTGTGTTCTTTAGAAGTTAAATTAGGAATCGCAGATGGAACTTAACATCATTGATTCCAAATTTAACTTATCTGTTCTTAATGGTTTAAATTTGAATCGCAAGCGGAACTTAACACTATTGGTTCAAAGCTACCTAGATTATTAATTCCATAAATATTAATTTCCAAAATTGGCTTCCAGGACTGCATGGCGAGGCACATGACCTTCTTGGATATGGGAGCAACCACCACCGCCTAGGAAAAGCCTTTTAAGGAAAGCTAATATTTATTTCCTTAAATAACTCTAGGTCAACCAAAAAGAACAATCGAAACACAAGTTCGAAAAAGAAGAAAAACACAAACTCGAAAAACTATTTCGAAAAACTATATCTAATTGCCTCTTGTATTTAGAATTCTTACAAAAAGAAAACTAGCATGATGCGGAAAACAATTGCTAATTATACCTTCTTTTTGTATGCTAATGACCTCAAGATCTTCTGCCGTATTCCTCGCCTCGTCTTGGACGTCGTGTGGGCAACGATCTTCCAAGATGAACACCACCCTAGAGAGTCCTTCTCCTCCTTGCAATATTCGGCCACCACCACCTTTAATAGAAAAGAGAGCAAAGGGAGAAGAGAAGGGAGAGGGTCAGCCACCAAGAGATCACCCAAGCAAAAGAATAAGAGTTTTTTTTCATGAAGCCCCCTCACCCCTTCTTTTATATTAATTGCCCAAGGCAAATAAGGAAAGATTTTTATATTTTTCCTTTTCCCTTTTTATTTTCCTTTTCCTTCCTCTTGATTGAATCAAACAATCAATGGTTGAGATCAATCCTATTTGGTTTAGGATTGAATCCTATTGGCCGGCCCTTGCTTGGGCACCAAGCAAGGTGGCCGGCCACATTAAAAGGAAAGGAAAATAATTTTTATTTAAAAAATTTCACAAGAAGAAATTCTCTTATAAAATTTACAAGCTCTCTTTCCTAAAGTATGAGTTAAAAAAGGAAAGTTTCTAAAAATTAAAACTATGTTTTAAATTTAAAAACTCTCTTAAAAAATTTCCTTTTTTAACATGATGATAGAAAATTTTAATTTTAAAACTTATCTCCCTTTTTTCTTAGACCATGAGGATGGTTAAAAAAGGAAAGTTTTAAAACTTTGAAAACTCTCTATTAAAACATGTGGCCAAATTCAAATTAGGAAAGTTTTAAAAATTAAAATCTCTCTTTTAAAACTTATAGTTTTCTACAAAGAGAAGATTTTAAAAATTCAAAACAACCCTTCCTTTTTGAATTATTGTGGTCGGCCCCTTCATGCTTGGTCACCAAGCAAAGGGCCGGCCCCTTTAAAGAGGATGTGGCTGGCCATTGCTTGCAATGGTCCGGCCCCCTTCTTGGACACCAAGAAGAGCCTTACATCTGGATGGACTTGAGGCTATAATGAGACTACGACAGGGATCTAGAGGAGAAATTGGTTTTGGCCTTCCGATGAGCTTGAGTATCCCGTGTTCGCCCCGAACACACAACTCAAATTCATCGATAACAACTCATTCCACTAAAGAGTTATTACCGCATTACCGCACCAATCCCGAATTACATTATGGGCTCCTTCTTATCATGAGTGTGTTAGTCTCCCTGTGTTTAAGATTATGAATGTCCACTAGTTATGTAAGTTACTGACAACTCACTTAATTAATATCTAACTCCAAGAGTAGTACCACTCAACTTCATTGTCATGTCGGACTAAGTCCACCTGCAGGGTTTAACATGGCAATCCTTATGAGCTCCTCTTGGGGACATTCTCAACCTAGATAACTAGGACATAGATTCCTTCTATAATCAACAACACACACTATAAGTAATATCATTTCCCAACTTATCGGGCATAGTGATTTATCGAGCTAAACCTCACCCTTTGATAAATCAAAGAAATAAATATTAAATATATGTGCTTGTTATTATATTAGGATTAAGAGTACACACTTCCATAATAACTAAGGTTTAGTTCTTTTACTAAGTCAGTACAAAAAGAACTTACCTAAATGATCCTACTCAATACACTTAAAGTGTATCAGTGTAATTTATTAGTTAAGATAAACTAATACTTAATTACACTACGACTATACTGATAGTTGGTTCCTTTCTATCTTAGTCGCGAGCAACTGTTTATAATTTATAAGGTACTGATAACATGATCCTCTGTGTGCGACACCACACACCATGTTATCTACAATATAAATTAATTGAACATCTACATTTGGTATATATAAATGTAGACACTTGACCAATATGATTCTTATAAATGTATATACAAAAGCTAGGCTTTTAGTATACACTCCAACAATCTCCCACTTATACTAAAAGACTATGCTGCCATAAATGCTGCCATACATCTGATTCCCAACCCTTCAACATGCCCATCAAAAGCTCTTGCCTTAAGGACCTTAGTGAAAGGGTCTATAGGTCATCACCTGATACAATCTAGGCAGCAACAACTTCTCCTCGTTTATACGATTTCTCGTATTGCGTGGTACTTGCGCTCTATTGTGTTTACTTGCCTTATAGACTTATGGTTTCTTCGAGTTTGCTACTGCACCATTATTATTACAATAAATTGTAATAATCTTTGGACAAACCAGAAATCATATCTAAGTCTATCTTGAAGTATCTGAGCCATACAGCTTCTATAGCTGCCTCTGAGGCTGCCATATACTTAGCTTCCATAGTGGAGTCTGAGAAAGCACCAATGCTTAACACTCCTCATAGTTATGGCTTTACCTCCTAAAGTAAACACAAAACCCCGAGGTCGACTTACTATTGTCCCTATCCGATTGGAAGTCAAAATCTATGCAACCCACAGGAACCAAATTAACTGCCTTATAAACTAGCATATAATCTCAAGTGCCTCTAAGGTACTAATATATGTTTTACTGCAGTCCAATGTCCTTGTCCAGGGTTACTTAGATATCTACTAACTATGCCCTCGACAAAACAGATCTCTGATCTCGTGCATAGCATGCATTAGGCTTCCGACAGCCGAAGCGTAAGGAACTACCTTCATGTCCTTTATTTCCTTTGATATCTTCTGAGACATCTCTTTAGATAAAGTTACTCCATGCCTAAAAGGTAAGAAACCTTTCTTGGAGTTCTGCATGCTAAAACGAGCTAAGATTGTTTTGATTTATGAAGCTTGGGATAAGTAAAATATATTCTTTTCTTGCGATCCCTTTGATCCCAAGAATATATGCATTCTCCCAAGTCCTTCATATCAAATTGTTTGGACAACCATACCCTTACTTCCGACAACACTCTGATATTGTTTCCAACTACCAAAAATGTTATCTACGTATAGTACAAGAAATACCACCACGCTTCAATCACAGTTCTTGTATACACAAGACTTATCCGGTAACTAAATCCATAAGACTGGATTACAACCGGATGTTCCAAGACCTTGAAGCTTTACTTCAGTCCATAGACCGATTGAGCTTAAATACAAGATGCTCTTTGCTCTTTGCAATGAACCCTTCTGGTTACTTTATATAGATATTTTCTTCAAGACTTCCATTAAGGAAAATTGTCTTGACATCCACTTACCAAATCTCATAGTCCATATAGATAAAAGAATCCGGATAGACTTAAGCATGGCTACCAGCGAAAAAGTTTCCTTTTTCAACAAGCCTTGCTATGAAAGTTTCACCTTCCTGTCTATCCTTCTTTTTCTATTGTAGACCTATTTACACCAAATGGATTTTACATCATTTGGTGGTTCTATAAGCTCCCATATTTTATTAGAATACATGTATTCTAATTCTGTATTCATTGCTCTTTACAAAGATGTTGTATCTTTATCTTGGAGTGCTTTGTCATATATCTGGGAATCATGTTCATGTTCACAAGGGATCAGGTCCAAAGACTCTCCCAAAACATGAATCTCTTAGGTTGCTTAACAACCCTCCCACTACGACGAGGCACTTTCTATAACTGTGTATCATTTGTGATACGTGTTGCAGTTTCTTGAGATATTTCATCTTGTACAGTTGGTACTAGATTAGACGTGTCCTTTATTATTTTCTTAAGAACAAATTTACTTATGGGCTTGTGGTTCATTTATATAGTCCTCTTCTAAAAATCAGTCATTGATACTAACAATGACCTTCTGATTTTTAAGACTATAAATCTGCTTTCGTTTATCTAGGATAACTCATAAACAAGTGAACTCCTTCCCTACTTATCATTGTCTCTCTTCAACATATGTGCTGGACTACCCGATTGCTTCAAAATAAGCTTACGCCTATTCAGCAATTCTATATGAGTAGAGAGTTCTGACTTTGGAAGGTACTATGTTCACTTCCGTTTCCAGAGTATATCCTTAAAATGAATTTGGTAATAACTCATCATCAATCTACTCATTTCCTTAAGAGTCTTATACCTTCTACTACACCATTCTGTTGGGGTGTACCAGGTGTAGTTAGTTGAGATTGAATCCCGACTTCTGATAAGTAATTCCTAAACTCTCCAAAGAGGTATTCGCCACCACGGTCAGACCGTAGTGTCTTGATACTTTTACCAAAACGTTTCTCCACATCAGCCCTATATTCTTTGAACTTGTCAAAGCATTCAGACTTGCGGCGCATCAGGTAAATGTATCCATATCTTGAATAATCGTCTATAAAGGAGATGAAGTATTCATAACCACCTCTTGCCTAGATAGACATAGGACCACATAAATCAGAATGAACCAGTTCTAATGCATCTTTGGCTCTATACCCCTTGGCCTTAAAAGGTCTCTTGGTCATTTTACCTTCTAAGCAGGATTCGCATGTTGGAAAGTTTTCCAACTCTAATGAACCCAAGAGTCCATTGGCTACAAGCCTTTGAATCCTACTTAAGTTAATATGCCCAAGCCTTAGATGCCAAAGATATGTTTGGTTCATTTCCGAAGGTTCTTTCCTCTTATTAGAGTTAGAAGATGTATTATTTAATTTCCATATTTTGCTTTGTGGGAGAAATTGGATTTAAAGTGTATAAATTGCCAACCAATGCACCAGAACAGATAATCACCTTATTTCTCTTTATAATGACATTGTTACTAAAAGAGACTGAATATCCATCCAAATACAGTTTAGAAATTGAAATTAAATTCTTTCTAAAACTTGGTACATAAAGACAATTTCTTAAAATCAAATTTCTATTCCTATCAAAAGATAAGTAGACGTCTCCCATTGCAACAGCCGCCACCTTAGTAGCATTACCCATGAAGACGGTAATCTCTCCTTCAGTTAGTCGTCGGGTTTCCTGGAACCCCTGCAAAGAATTGCAGACATGATCAGTGGCACCCGTATCTACACACCAGGTGCTGGTAGATAACACCGCTAAACATGTTTCAACTACTAGAGTATGAGATATACCTTTATTGTTTTGGTTCCTACGAGGACAGTCTGCTTTCCAATGTCCAGACTGCTTGCAGATGAAGCACTTGCCCTTTGGCTTCTTCATTCCAGCTTTCTGTCCTGTACTCTGAGGTTTATTCATCTTCTTTGCTGAAAATACCTGTTTCTTCTTCTTCTTGCCTTTCGGCTTAGAAGTCGAACCATTTTCAGCATAGTGAATTCGAGAACTTTGACGAAATATTCCCTCTGCTGCCTGTAGTTCTGTCAGAAGTTCCGCCAACGTATATTCTCTTTTGTTCATGTTATAGTTCAGGCGGAACTGCTCAAAACTTCTGGGTAGCGTTTGGAGAATTATATCGACCTAGGTTTCCCCATCGATTTCTCCTCCAAGGACTTGTATTTCATTCAGATAAGCCATCATTTTGAGGATATGATCCCTTACGGGTGTCCCCTCAGACATGGTGGTTGTCATTAACTTCCTCATTGCCTCTTGCCTAGCAGTCCGACTCTGGTACTCTAAGAGTTCTTTGAGATTGTTCATTATATCATAAGCTGTTGGTAAATCTTGATGCTGATGTTGCAATACATTTGACATAGATGCCAAAATGTAACACCGCGCCATCTCATCAGCTTTTACCCATTTCTTATGATACTCAATCTCCTCTGGGGTAGAGTCACCGTCAGGTGCTTCAGGGCAAGCCTAAGTCAGTACAAACTTATAGCTTTCAGCAGTAAGAACAATGTCCAGGTTTCTTTTCCAATCAATATAATTGGGACCAGTAAGTTTGTTCTCTTTCAGTATAATGGCTAGTGAGTTGAAAGTCATCCTAAGAATCACAAAAAAAACTTTGGTGAAGACTCTAAATTTAGAATAATATTGATTCCTCAAATAATACTATTTTAAATTAACCAACACCTCAAATCACCGTGAATATTGCATGCCACGTTAATGTGGACGTATACAAATTCAACATTTGTAAGAGGAGGGTGTGACCCATTAATTTTATTATCTTGTCATCCTAACTTTATGATAAATAAAATTAATAGTTGGTTTTACTTTGGTCACACTATTCAATAGCAGTGACTCCGTTGGGGAGGATACTATTGAATGTGTCTAAGTGTATACCATTACTTGATACTAAGTCCATTAAATAGGATTGTGCCCCTTCAGTTGGAGAAGATCACACGCTCCTAAATAATTTCTTATAACCATCCATAAAAGGAAGTTTGATCTAGTGATCCGCAACAAACCCATCCATTGTGGAGGGAGGCACTCAGAGCCAACACGCAAGTTTGTTGCATCACTTACAAACCAGTAATGGAGACCATGGGATTTATTAAAATCCCTCTCCCACTTAGTTATTTAAAATTGAGGATTTTTACCTATGCTAGCATACATCACATGCATATAAATATCACAGTAAATAAAAGCAATAAATTTGGAAATTAATTTTCCAACTATTATGGCCTTTTTCCTTCACTGTCTTCGGTATTCTCCAACACTAGCTGCTGCCTTCTTTAGCCACTGCCATCGGGTCGAGTTGTCGCATCCATCTTGCTTCTTATTCCGCTGCACATCTGGTGCTCCAAATGTACCACGCCTCGCAAGAATCCGATTCGCGACAAGAAAAGAATTTTACATATATCGATCCTATATTCCTCGAGGGAATGTACATGTAATCTAGATCGAAAAATAAAATTCTAAAAATAATACAGCTCTTGCTGTATTTTATACATACAATCATGCACACAAATAATGCCCTTGACATGTCCAAGGGTCCAATCACACATAATAACAATAAGCCATAATAGTTGGAGCCTACAACCAAAGAGTTAGTACATCCTACTATTTTCCTGCCTAAATTATGCATGACATGTGCATAACCTATTTGAATTCTAAAAATACACAGAGGCAAATCCTAGCTCTGATACCAATTGTTGGTTAATCCTAGGAAAGCGTACCGGTTCCATTGTACAAAATTTTTTGTACAAGTGTCGAACCTTTCCTTAAATAACCTATTGTGTTCTTTAGAAGTTAAATTAGAAATCACAGACGGAACTTAACATCATTGATTCCAAATTTAACTTATCTGTTCTTAATGGTTTAGATTTGAATCGCAAGCGGAACTTAACACTATTGATTCAAATCTACCTAGATTATTAATTCCATAAATATTAATTTCCAAAATTAGCTTCCAGGACTGCATGGCGAGGCACATGACCTTCTTGGATATGGGAGCAACCACCACCGCTTAGGCAAAGCCTTTTAAGGAAAGCTAATATTTATTTCCTTAAATAACTCTAGGTCAACCAAAAAGAACAATCGAAACACAAGTTCGAAAAAGAAGAAAAACACAAACTCGAAAAACTATTTCGAAAAACTAGATTTAATTGCCTCTTGTATTTAGAATTCTTACAAAAAGAAAACTAGCATGATGCGGAAAACAATTGCTAATTATACCTTCTTTTTGTATACTAATGACCTCAAGATCTTCTGCCGTATTCCTCACCTTGCCTTGGACGTCGTGTGGGCAACGATCTTCCAAGATGAACACCACCCTAGAGAGTCCTTCTCCTCCTTACAATATTCGGCCACCACCACCTTTAATAGAAAAGAGAGCAAAGGGAGAAGAGAAGGGAGAGGGCTGGCCACCAAGAGATCACCCAAGCAAAAGAATAAGAGTTTTTTTTCATGAAGCCCCCTCACCCCTTCTTTTATATTAATTGCCCAAGGCAAATAAGGAAAGATTTTTATATTTTTCCTTTTCCCTTTTTATTTTCCTTTTCCTTCCTCTTGATTGAATCAATCAACAATCAATGGTTGAGATCAATCCTATTTGGTTTAGGATTGAATCCTATTGGCCGGCCCTTGCTTGGGCACCAAGCAAGGTGGCCGGCCACATTAAAAGGAAAGGAAAATAATTTTTATTTAAAAAATTTACAAGCTCTCTTTCCTAAAGTATGAGTTAAAAAAGGAAAGTTTCTAAAAATTAAAACCATGTTTTAAAATTTAAAAACTCTCTTAAAAAAATTCCTTTTTTAACATGATGATAGAAAATTTTAATTTTAAAACTTATCTCCCTTTTTTCTTAGACCATGAGGATGGTTAAAAAAGGAAAGTTTTAAAACTTTGAAAACTCTCTATTAAAACATGTTGCCAAATTCAAATTAGGAAAGTTTTAAAAATTAAAATCTCTCTTTTAAAACTTATAGTTTTCTACAAAGAGAAAATTTTAAAAATTCAAAACAACCCTTCCTTTTTGAATTATTGTGGTCGGCCCCTTCATGCTTGGTCACCAAGCAAAGGGCCGACCCCTTTAAAGAGGATGTGGCTGGCCATTGCTTGGTCACCAAGCAATGGTCCGGTCCCCTTCTTGGACACCAAGAAGAGCCTTACATTTAGAGGAGAAATTGGTTTTGGCCTTCCGATGAGCTTGAGTATCCCGTGTTCGCCCCGAACACACAACTCAAATTCATCGATAATAACTCATTCCACTAAAGAGTTATTACCGCACTACCGCACCAATCCCAAATTACATTATGGGCTCCTTCTTATCATGAGTGTGTTAGTCTCCCTGTGTTTAAGATTATGAATGTCCACTAGTTAAGTAAGTTACTGACAACTTACTTAATTAATATCTAACTCCAAGAGTAGTACCACTCAACTTCATTGTCATATCGGACTAAGTCCACCTGCAGGGTTTAACATGGCAATCCTTATGAGCTCCTCTTGGGGACATTCTCAACCTATATAACTAGGACACAGATTCCTTCTATAATCAATAACACACACTATAAGTAATATCATTTCCCAACTTATCGGGCATATTGATTTATCGAGCTAAACCTCACCCTTTGATAAATCAAACAAATAAATATTAAATATATGTTCTTGTTATTATATTAGGATTAAGAGTACACACTTCCATAATAACTAAGGTTTAGTTCTTTTACTAAGTCAGTACAAAAAGAACTTACCTAAATGATCCTACTCAATACACTTAAAGTGTATCAGTGTAATTTATTAGTTAAGATAAACTAATACTTAATTACACTACGACTATACTGATAGTTTGTTCCTTTCTATCTTAGTCGCGAGCAACTGTTTATAATTTATAAGGTACTGATAACATGATTCTCTGTGTGTGACACCACACACCATGTTATCTACAATATAAATTAATTGAACATCTACATTTGGTATATATAAATGTAGACACTTGACCAATGTGATTATTATAAATGTATATACAAAAGCTAGACTTTTAGTATACACTCCAACAATTTTAAATAATTGTAGAAAAATATATAACTATAGCAACAGAAAAGTAAATTGAAAATACCTTTGTCGTGGGAAATATCACCAATTCTTTTGGCCAGCCAACCATAGTTCCAACAGCATCTACCATTATTGTTGGTCTCGACTTAAGTGGAATTGGAAGCTCTGCTTCCTCCTGTAAAACAACATCAACAAACACCTTTAAGTTGCCTTCCCCAAGTGGAGCATTGTGCAGCATTACATTTGGGCCTCCGTCGGATATTATCGTGTCATATGCCACCACATTCCCCTTATTCTTCAGAGCAAAATGACATTTTTTCCCCTGAACAATAAGATATTATCTTTTAATATCTGAAGATAGGAAACAAATTTAATGTACCAAATATAATACAAAACCTGATTTAATGAATTGTTGCATTCAAAAACTTCCACATCATCTTCCAATATTTGAACTGCAATGTGCGATGACTTGTTAGATGCTACACGTTCAGAAACTCGATCACTTGTTTCTGGCATAAATCGAGCAAGAAGAGCCTTCAGTTTTTCAACTTCAGCTTTCAAAATCTTTGTTTCCTCCGCTTGCTCTTTGAAGTTTTCAGCCAAAGCCTTTGACACCAACTCCCTCTTCTTCCTTGGAGTTTTGAAGTAGACTTGGGGCTTCACAAATCCCCCTACACCTCTAACCCTTCCGTAAGGTTCTTGGCTCCCTAATGCAATAGTTAATACGTCATTGCTTCCAGAAGATATGAACTCTCCCCTCTTTTTTTTGTCCAACAAATCGTCCTAAAAATATGGAGGTTACATTAAATATCCAATGAAGACACTTTTTTCACTTATTATGAATGAACTTGAAATAAAACTAAAATAATACAATTTTTTCAGCAACTTCAGCGATCTCTGTATTTGTGATGTGTCCGGATTTGTCTTCGCGGGCCTTACTCCAAAGGAATAACCTATCAACTTCCTCATCCTCCCTGAATATTTTTCTCTGCTTCTACAATTCCAAAAAATGATCATTTAAAACATGACGTACTACATGAAAAGGATAATATAATGTAACATGGATTACCAATTCAGTCTTCAATCCAATGTATCCCTTGCGAGACATTTTGTGATGATACTTGTAATTGCTCGCCCGTTCCTTTTGTTTTTCATGAGTGACCTATGTCACGTAAAAAAAAGTAAATTTTTAGAAGAATGGCTAGAATTTAAAAACAATAGGATGGAGTATGATGAACTTATTATATATATTCCTGTTGTACATGAACTTATTATATACAGAACTTCATTTTGTTAATTAAATGCCCTAAATGTTTTAAATCTTGGTGCATATAATAATTTAAATATAACATGATAATATCATCAAGTACCTCCCAAGATGGATGTAGCCTCTCATCAACAAAAGCTTTCCAAATTGCAGATGGGATCTGATACTGCTCCGGTGGTGACCTCAGTTTTTCAGGATTATCTCTATATAGCCAGACAAACCTACTGTTGAGTTTGTTTTTGAAGTCTCTCCATTTCTGGCCTGCTGAACTCATCACTGCCGCCTCCTTTGAGGTGCTAAGTCGAAGACATTCTGTAACATACAACAGTAATTGCTATCAGTTTGTATATTGAAAAAATCACAATGAAAAAGAAGCATAAGCAATCTCATAAGGAAGTGTATTATTGGATTATACTCATCGATAGTTCTTCCCACACTTTCTGTTTCATGTTCTCTGGAACAGTGGGCCATGACTTTATGTTAATAGGCACCATGGATCTAACAACAGAGCCTATGAAAGATTGTAGTGCCTTCCCATTTTCATTGTACATAGGTCGTCCTATGTCATCATATTCAATCGTCGACTTTTTCCCCATCTTGCAGCCGCAATAAGTCTGCACATTGATGTAGGCCCCGAGTCTTCTTCTGCCCAGTAATAGGAGGTTCTTCTATTTCAGTCTCTCCTCGTAGCTCTGCAGCTGCTAACCCATCAGCATCTTGGTGTAGTTCGGTGTCCTCAACTACACGTGGCTCATCATATTTTGCTATTTTTCACTGTTTTTTAGGACGCATTGTTCTTTTCCCTCCATATAGGAAAATAAATGATGAGATAACGGTATATAAAGTCTGCAATGACAATATAATAAAAGAAGACGTGATACAAATAATAACATTAACACATACGAACAAGTAAAAATAATACTAGTAAAAATAATAAATATTAATGCAGATAACATAAAAGTGGAAAACATCATTTTTTCTTGTTTGTTACAAAGAAACCCTCTTTAGAAGATCTAAAGTATCCTTCATGTGTAGGAATACAATGAATATCAACATTATCAATTGGTCGAGCTTCGGGAATTATGGTCCAAAGATCCTCTTCTCCCTCGTAACATCTATTTGGAACTTGAAGCACTATTGACCACCCTTTGTTCAGTGGGTCAGCAACATAAAATACTTGTCTAACTTGACTTGTAAGCACAAATTCATCCTTCTGGTGGCCTCGTTTGTTCATATTAACTAAGGTGAAGCCACATTCATCATTGTATTGTATTCCTTTGTCATTTGATACCCATGAGCACTTGAAAAGAGGAACTTGAAATTGATGATAGTCTAGTTCCCATATTTCTTCAATAACTCCATAAAAAGTCACATTCTCTAACACAGGATTCTTATCTTTGGCACTACAAACAAGCATCGTGTTGGCAAGTAGAGAAACACCACTGTTTTGACAAACTTTCTCATCATCCCGCTCTTTTGTTTGGTATAAATTGCCATTTATGACATAGCTATCACACTTTAAGACTCGCACACGTGGTCCATGGGTCAGCCATCTCAATGACGATGTCATTCCACCATTGCAACTATCGATTTAAGCAGCCACCTGACATGCATTCCTATTAATTAGTGTGATCAAAACAATGATTAACAAATATTGTATGTTAGCATCTTCTACATCACCTTTGCACGAAACCAGTCAATGAACCTCTTATTATGAGCATCTTGTATACACCTTGCATCTTTCTGTTTCTTGGGAAACATTGTCTTCAAGAAGGATTTGTGTTCACTGAAGAATTTTACTTCTAAAGTTTTATTTTCATGAATACATATGGACTGCCAAGTACATATAATTATTAGTTATGCAGTACACTTACATAATGTATGGAGATATTTCTTCTGTATTTTCTAGAACAGTCAAGTGTTCTTGTTGGAGATCAATTTGTTGGACGATGATTGATGAATTGCTTGCTGAGAATCCAGGAATGCTTGCGTTTGAGTCACGTAGTGATTTAGGGACGCCAACAGGATCAAAGTCATTGAGATATTCTGAACAAAATTCAACTGCTTCTTCTGCTGCATATCTCCGAACAATGCAACCTTCTGGATATTTTCAACTGCCTACGTAACTTTTAAACACCTTCATGCATCTTTCAAATGGGTACATCCATCTGAAGTAGACTGGTCCACATAATTGGACTTCACGAACAAGATGAACTGTTAAGTGGAGCATGATATCGAAGAAAGAAGGGGGGAAATACTGCTCCAATAAGCAGAGTGTAACAATCAAGTCAGATTGCAGCTTATCTAACTTGGCTACATCGATAATCTTGCAACAAATATCTTTGAAGAATAAGCATAATCTTATGACAGCATATCTAACATATTTTGGCAGAGAATTACGTATGACTATAGGCAGGAAGTGCTGCATTATAACATGAGAATAATGTGATTTCAAGCTACTCAGCTTCATCTCATCCATGCAGACAAGATTCTTCATGTTTGATGAGAAACCTTCCGGAACTTTTATATCCATTAATGACCTACATACTTGTAATCTCTCATTTTTTGTGAATGAGCATGCTGCAGGAGGTAGATATGTTCTTTTCTCACCAATTTTAGGAGCCAATTGAGGCCTAATTCCCATCTGAACCATGTCCAATCTAGCTGCCACATTGTCCTTGGTTTTTCCCTTGATGTTCATCAAAGTATTAATCAGAGACTCGAAAACGTTTTTCTCAATGTGCATAACATCGAGACAATGCCTAACATGTAGGTATTTCCAGTATGGAAGATTGAAAAAAATTGACTTCTTCTTCCAACATTTACTGAAATTTGTAGCTCCAACATACTTTTCTTCTTCAATGTCTTCCACAATATTCTCCTTTGCTTTTTTCCTTATTTTCCCCTTCACACTTGTTTTCTTTCCAAACTCACATGTTATGTTTGAAAGCTTGTCAAACAACTTATTTCCAGATAATGGCCTACCTGCTTGTAACGCCCGAAAATCCTCGAAACTGCATTATAAATATTCTATGATTTTTCTGGAATTTTTAGTTATTTTTCCGGAATTTTCCGAGTAGCAGAAGCAGCAAAAATAAATAGAACCGCAAAATAGCTTAGGCGGGAATCGAACCCGAGACCTATGGGTCCTATGCCTTATGGTGAACCATAGTAACCAGTTGAACCCAGCAGGGCCGTGCTGAAAGAGAAGGGAAACATTTATATTTAAGTTGGAGATTGGGCCGGAATTATCACTTAATATAAATAGGAAAATTAATAGGGTGAAGAGTTAGTTTGGGTTTTTTTTTCCACCGTGAACTTTCCTCCTCACCCTAGCCCTCACGCCGCCCACTCTTCTCCCTCCTCCTCTCTCGGCGCCCAAGCCCAAGGACCATCGGTTCATTTTCCGGCGACGACTCCAACACGAAAAAGGTTCTTCTCCGCGAGAGGAACGCGAAGACGTGAGCGGATCGTCGAGAAGTTCATCTCCACCGGAATTCTAGCGAATAGAATCGTAAGAAATTACGAACAGGAGGTAAGAAACCCCTCACCTGCAGTATAATAGCTCCGTTTGTTTGTTTTTACGCATTAGATAGCGATATGCAAATTTTTATCGGCACATAGCGTGAAACTGACCCTCCTCGCAGGTTTAGGGATTTAGTGAGCACTTCTAGATGGGTCGGACACGTAATCCCTCTTCAGTGGGGGGGGGGGGGTTTGTAGACGTTGTTGGGTGCCTAGAAGTTGTCTCCCTAATAGAGGGGAGAGTTGGGGCACACTACGTGTTCGATAAAATAGCTAGTTAAGTAAAAATGCAAATTAGTCATTTTAACAGCTCAGTTAAATGCGTTAGTAGCATTTAAATCAGTATACTAGTCTAGTTTTAGCTTACATGGGACTACGGTCCAATGGGTGGGCTCCCACAGTCGCCTCTAGGTTTAGATAACCTAGCTCTAGGTTCAGATAACCTAGAAACAGCAAAATAAGCAATTAGTAGCTATATTCAGTATTTTATTTTCAGTGGCACTGTACTGGATTAGATATCCATTGGGCTGGGCTCCCATAGTCGGTCCCTAGGTTTAGATAACCTAGTAGCTCTACTAAACTCGGGACTTGCAACCCCGGGTCTAGTTAGAGATGCGCGCACAGCAAGTACAGTTGTCGGGCCCAAACAGCAGCATGATTACTATTTTCACTTATTATGATATTAGCTTTCAAACTCATAATATAGTTATGTGATTTTAGTTTAAGATCAGCACTAGCTCAGTTTTAGTTTTAGTTCAGTTTCAGTTTCAGTATCATGCCCAGCTTTGTTTTCCCTGTGGATATGCATGATAATCCTATGTTCAGTTATGATTGCTATGTTGTATGCTTATATGCTATGCTTGTATGATACCATGCCATGCCATGCTTGCATATTCAGTATGTTTTTCAAATAGCATGATTTAAAAGCATAATGGCATCGTTGCATGTTTTTGTGAGGTAGATGGTTTCTTACTAAGCTTTTTAGCTTACAGATACTACTTTTCTTATACTGCAGATAAAGGTAAAGGAAAAGTGGACCAGTAGCGGAGGCTTGAGGTCAATGCAGATCAAGATGTGTGTGGAAGGAACTGGAGTAAAAGATCCTAGGGATCTAATCAGTTTTATTATGCATCAGGACATGTTAGCAAGTTTAATATATGAACTCTTAGTTTTTTTTAGCATTTCGTACACTTATTAGGCTTACGCGCCATGAACTAGTTAACCATGCACCCTATTATGCTTAGAACATTTCTTTTATGATGTTGGAATGTTATTTATTGTTGGTAGAGTGTTTCTTAGTCATTTTAGAACTTGTAATGAGATTGAGGCACGAAACAGTGCTGAAATCAGAGTTCCAGAAGCGAAATCAGAACTCTGATCGGTCTCCAGAATGATCAGAGTATGAGGGTGCCACTGGATCGGTCAATCGACCGATCCAGACACAAACAGTATGCCACTGTATCCACCTGGATCGGTCAGCCGACCGATCCAGCGCGATACAGTAGCGACCAGGAGTATTCCAGGTTCCTGGATCGGTCAGCCGACCGACCCAGACATACCTGGATCGGTCTGTCGACCGATCCAACCACACCTGGATCGGTCTGCCGACCGATCCAGGTGCGTACAGAAGCTCTAGCGAATTATGGATCGGTCAGCCGACCGATCCAAAGGTTTTTCCCGTGTCGGTTTCAGTGGACCGGTCCGTGGACCGATCAGGAGTCCGATATCAGGGGTAAACATCTCCCCTAGCATGTGTACAATCATTAGGTACATGTAGAACATTCAGTTTCAGCGTTCCCAGCAATTAGATTAGCAAAATTTTTATTAACCCAGCTTTCCGCACAGTATAGCACAGTATAACTGTAGCGATCAGCCTTACAGCCTAGTAGTAGAAGGCGGGTCATTACAGAGTGGTATCAGAGCAGTGTTCCATACTTCTTACACACACATCAGCATTGAACCTGCAGCTTCCAAGTAAGAATACCTCTACTCTCTTTATTGTTCTTGATTTCTAGTTACAGTTTATGTTTATATGCCTACTGCTTGTTAGTATGTGATAGTTTTAAACATGATATCAGTAGTTATATAATTGTAATTACCTTAGTTATGTTATGTTCTCTATGTCATTAGAAATGTCACGAGGACGCCCAGCTAGAAGGGCACTAGCTACTGAGCCCCAGCAAGAGGTAGGCAGTTCAGTACCTCCTCCAGACCTTACAGCGTTAGTGGCTCAGTTACAGCAGCAGCTAGCTGAACAGCAATAGGAAATAGCCACCTTAAAGGCCAATCAGCAGAGTACCCCCACAGTCACTCCGGAACCGAATCTGACGACTCCAGAAGTCTTAGAGGTTCCACCAGCCCCACCTACAGTGCCAGCGCCAGCACCAGTACCAGCACCAGTAGTTCCAGCAGCAGAGCCAAGAAAGGAAGCCTATCTGATCCAGTGGCAGCGAGTCAAGCCAGAGAACTTCTCAGGCGCTAGTGAACCATGGGATGCACAAGCCTGGTTCAAAACACCGGATAGCACGATGGAACTTCTGGACTGGCCAGAACACGAGAAGGTGAAGTGTGCCTCCTTCTGCCTGACAGGAGACGCACGCATGTGGTGGGAAAGAATCAGAATGAAGCGCCCAGTGAACCAGATGTCGTGGGCTGACTTCGAGAAGGAATTCTTCGAGGAGTTCTTTCACATGCGGGTTACAAACCGCCACTACGACGAGTTCACTGAGTTTCGTCAGGGCAACCTTTCAGTTGAGGAAGCCGTGAAGAAATTCAACAGGTTGGCTCGTCTATGCCCAGAGTTAGTCAGCACAGAGAAGGAACGAATCCGGTTGATGCTCAAGATGCTGAGGCCAGAGATAGCAGTGAACGTGGCTGGTGGCATACATAGGCCACAAACCACAGAGGAGTTAGTGAGCAGTGCCTTGACCACAGAGCATTACCAGAACAGCATAAAGCAGCAGAAGCAAGTCTCCTCAGAGTCCAAAGGCCAAGGAAACTCTCACACTCAAAAACAGCAAGACCACAACTCTAACTGGAAAGGGAACTCCAACAGCAAGCGCAAATCAGGGAGTGACCCAAAAGGAGGACCATCTAGCAAGCGACCCAGTTATCCAAAGTGTACTACTTGTGGGAAATTCCACCCAGGGGTTTGTCACAAGGGCACATGAGGATGCTTTGAATGTGGACAAGAAGGGCACATGGCCAAGCAGTGCCTGAACAAGACCGGTCTTCCTCAGCCACAGCAGATTCAGCATGCAGGCCAGCCAGCTCAGTTATATCAGATGCAGGCCGCTCTAGAAGGTCCACTTATCAGCCAGGGCAGATTAGAAGCCCCTCCAGCTATGGCGAATGCGAGGATCTACTCACTCACCAGAGGGGACGTAGCCAAAGCCTCGACAGTCGTCACAGGTCAGATTAGCATTTTTCAGTATAGTGCTACTGTTCTATTTGATACTGGGGCAACCCATTCATATATAGCCAGGATGTTCTCCGAAAAGTTAGAAATACCCTCAGAAGTACTCAGTGGTCAGTTTTTGACGGCACTACCTTCAGGAGAGATCATGGCATCCACGCACTGGCTCAAAGCAGTGCCGGTCATCATAGCAGGCAGAGAGCTCTTTTGTGATCTGATAGTGCTAGAAATGACCGACTATGACGTTATCTTTGGAATAGACTTCCTAATCAGATACGGTGCTTCCATAGAGTGTCGTAAACAGAAAGTCGTATTCCAACCCGAAGCAGAAGCACAGTTCGAGTACATCGGAGAACCAAAGAGAAAAGCCAGAAAATTTCTCTCAGCTATGAAGGCACAGAAGTTGATGGATTCGGGATGTATGGGGTACCTAGCACATGTAGTCAATTCCCGCCAGGACAAGGACCAACAGTTAGCAGGGGTCCGAGTTGTATGTGACTACCCAGCAGTCTTCCCTGAGGAGTTACCAGGCCTAGCACCAGTCAGGGAGATTGAATTTGAGATAGAGCTCTTCCCCGGCACCAATCCTATTTCTAAAGCGCCATATCGCATGACTCCAGCAGAACTGAAGGAACTTCAGGAGCAATTACAGGAGCTGCTTGACAAGGGCTTCATACGCCCTAGTTACTCACCATGGGGAGCGCCTGTACTGTTCGTGAAGAAGAAGGATGGAAGCATGCGGCTATGCATAGACTACAGAGCACTGAATCAGGTCACGATCAAGAACAGGTATCCTCTTCCCAGGATAGATGACCTGTTCGACCAGTTAAAGGGAGCAGTAGTGTTCTCTAAGATTGACCTTAGATCAGGATATCACCCAGTCAGAGTCAAGGAGGGTGATATACCGAAGACAGCATTCAGGACCAGATACGGACATTACGAGTTCGTAGTCATGCCTTTTGGCGTGACAAATGCTCCAGCTACATTCATGGACCTCATGAACAGAGTATTCAGAGAGTACTTAGATAAGTTTGTTATCGTGTTCATCGATGACATCCTTATCTACTCAGGAACTCAGGAAGAACATGCAGAGCACCTGAAAATAGTACTGCAGACACTTCAGCAGAATCAGCTATATGCGAAGTTCACGAAATGTGAATTCTGGCTTGATCAGGTGTCACTTCCTGGGTCACATCATCTCAAAGGATGGTGTCATGGTAGACCCCAGCAAAATAGAAGCAGTAAGTAACTGGAAGAGACCTAAGAACGCCAGCGAAATCAGGAGCTTTCTGGGATTAGCAGGATATTACAGAAAGTTTGTAGAGGACTTCTCCAGGATAGCCTCCCCACTGACAGCTCTTACCAGAAAGAATAGGAAGTTTCAGTGGACAGAAGACTGTGAGAACAGCTTCAGCGAGCTAAAAAGGAGATTGACCAGTGCTCCCATTTTGACTCTACCAGACAACACCAGCAGCTTTGACATCTATAGTGATGCCTCTAAGTCGGGACTAGGAGCAGTACTGATGCAAAATGGCAAGGTGATCGCCTATGCCACCAGACAACTCAAGGATTATGAGAAGAATTACCCTACTCATGACCTTGAGCTTACAGCAGTAGTGTTCGCTCTCAAGATTTGGAGACATTACTTGTATGGAGCTCAGTGCAGAGTGTATACGGATCATCAGAGCCTGAAGTACTTCTTCACTCAGAAGGATCTGAACATGCGACAGCGCAGATGGCTTGAGCTGGTCAAAGACTACGATATAGACATCCTCTACCATCCAGGGAAAGCCAATAAGGTAGCAGACGCCCTTAGCAGAAAATCCAGTGCTACCTTATTATCTCTTATAGCCATGTCACCGCCCCTACAGAAGGAGATCGTAGATTTCGGTCTCGAACTCATCGTTGGACAGCTCTCTACTATGACCTTAGAGTCTACCTTGCTTGGTGATATTCAGTCAGCTCAGGAGCAGGACCCTGAAATTCAGAAAATCAAGCAAGGGCTAGCAGAATCAGAAAGTAGAGAATTCAGAGTGTCCGATAGCGGGGTGTTGTATTTTGGTGACAGACTCTGTGTTCCCGATCAGGAGGAGCTACGGAGACAGATTTTAGATGAGGCTCACAAGACTCCCTATGCGATGCATCCAGGTTCCACCAAAATGTATCAAGACCTGAAGAAACATTTTTGGTGGCCCGGGATGAAGCGAGACATCGCCAGATATGTTAGCATCTGCCTCACCTGTCAGAGGGTCAAGGCAGAACATCAGCGACCAGGAGGAGTTCTGCAGCCTATACAGATTCCAGAATAGAAGTGGGAAGATATCTCTATGGATTTCATAGTGGGACTGCCCAGAACCACGAATGGTTTTGACGTCATCTGGGTAATAGTTGACAGGTTGACCAAATCAACCCACTTCTTAGCTATCAAGATATCTTACTCCATGGAGAAGCTAGCTCAGTTGTATCTTCAGGAGATCGTCAGATTACATGGAGTCCCACGAACCATCATCTCAGACAGAGACAGCAGATTCACATCACACTTCTGGGAGTGTGTACAGTCAGCATTGGGCACCAAGTTAAAGTTCAGCACAACATTCCATCCTCAGACAGATGGTCAGACGGAGCGAGTAAATCAGGTACTCGAAGATATGCTCCGAGCATGTACCCTAGATTTTAAGGGAAGTTGGTGCAAATATTTGAGCTTAGTAGAGTTTGCATACAACAACAGCTATCAGGCCACTATTGGCATGGCACCTTACGAGGCTCTCTATGGGCGGAGGTGTAGATCTCCAATCTGCTGGTACGAGAGTGGTGAACAGAAAGAACTAGAGCTTCAGACAGATCTAGTAGCAGATACCACAGCAGCTATACAGCAGATCCGCCAGAGGATAGAGACAGCTCAGAGCCGCCAGAAAAGCTATGCTGATACACGGCGCAGACCCTTAGAGTTTTCAGTTGGGGATTCAGTGTTCCTCAGAGTAGCTCCCATGAAGGGAGTAATGCGTTTTGGGAAGAATGGCAAGCTAAGTCCTAGATATGTGGGACCATACCTTATCAGCAGAAGGGTGGGCAAGGTAGCATATGAGCTAGAGCTACCCCAGGAAATGTCAGCAGTTCACAATGTATTTCATGTCTCCATGCTGAAGAAGCATACCCCAGATGCCACCCAGGTGATTGAGCCCCAATCGGTACTGATCTGCGAAGACCTCAGCTATGATAGTCGGCCTATTCAGATAATAGACCGAGCTATTAACAAATTATGGAACAAGGAAGTACCATTAGTCAAAGTTATTTGGCACAGTCACACAGCAGAAGAGGCAACTTGGGAGACAGAAGCCAGCATTAGACAGAAGTACCCAGAATTGTTCTAAGTTCGAGGACGAACTTTTTATAAGGTATGGAGGATTGTAATGCCCGAAAATCCTCGAAACTGCATTATAAATATTCTATGATTTTTCTGGAATTTTTAGTTATTTTTCCGGAATTTTCCGAGTAGCAGAAGCAGCAAAAATAAATAGAACCGCAAAATAGCTTAGGCGGGAATCGAACCCGAGACCTATGGGTCCTATGCCTTATGGTGAACCATAGTAACCAGTTGAACCCAGCAGGGCCGTACTGAAAGAGAAGGGAAACATTTATATTTAAGTTGGAGATTGGGCCGGAATTATCACTTAATATAAATAGGAAAATTAATAGGGTGAAGAGTTAGTTTGGGTTTTTTTTTCCACCGTGAACTTTCCTCCTCACCCTAGCCCTCACGCCGCCCACTCTTCTCCCTCCTCCTCTCTCGGCGCCCAAGCCCAAGGACCATCGGTTCATTTTCCGGCGAAGACTCCAACACGAAAAAGGTTCTTCTCCGCGAGAGGAACGCGAAGACGTGAGCGGATCGTCGAGAAGTTCATCTCCACCGGAATTCTAGCGAATAGAATCGTAAGAAATTACGAACAGGAGGTAAGAAACCCCTCACTTGCAGTATAATAGCTCTGTTTGTTTGTTTTTACGCATTAGATAGCGATATGAAGATTTTTATCGGCACATAGCGTGAAACTGACCCTCCTCGCAGGTTTAGGGATTTAGTGAGCACTTCTAGATGGGCCGGACACGTAATCCCTCTTCAGTGGGGGGGGGGGGGGGGTTTCTAGACGTTGTCGGGTGCCTAGAAGTGGTCTCCCTAATAGAGGGGAGAGTTGGGGCACACTACGTGTTCGATAAAATAGCTAGTTAAGTAAAAATACAAATTAGGCATTTTAACAGCTCAGTTAAATGCGTTAGTAGCATTTAAATCAGTATACTAATCTAGTTTCAGCTTACATGGGACTACGGTCCAATGGGTGGGCTCCCACAGTCGCCTCTAGGTTTAGATAACCTAGCTCTAGGTTCAGATAACCTAGAAACAGCAAAATAAGCAATTAGTAGCTATATTCAGTATTTTATTTTCAGTGGCACTGTACTGGATTAGATATCCATTGGCCTGGCCCCCCATAGTCGGTCCCTAGGTTTAGATAACCTAGTAGCTCTACTAAACTCGGGACTTGCAACCCCGGGTCTAGTTAGAGATGCGCGCACAGCAAGTACAGTTGCCGGGCCCAAACAGCAGCATGATTACTATTTTCACTTATTATGATATTAGCTTTCAAACTCATAATCTAGTTATGTGATTTTAGTTTAAGATCAGCACTAGCTCAGTTTTAGTTTTAGTTCAGTTTTAGTTTCAGTATCATGCCCAGCTTAGTTTTCCCTGTGGATATGCATGATAATCCTATGTTCAGTTATGATTGCTATGTTGTATGCTTATATGCCATGCTTGTATGATACCATGCCATGCCATGCTTGCATATTCAGTATGTTTTTCAAATAGCATGATTTAAAAGCATAATGGCATCGTTGCATGTTTTTGTGAGGTAGATGGTTTCTTACTAAGCTTTTTAGCTTACAGATACTACTTTTCTTATACTGCAGATAAAGGTAAAGGAAAAGTGGACCAGTAGCGAAGGCTGGAGGTCAATGCAGATCAAGATGTGTGTGGAAGGAACTGGAGTAAAAGATCCTAGGGATCTAATCAGTTTTATTATGCATCAGGACATGTTAGCAAGTTTAATATATGAACTCTTAGTTTTTTTTTAGCATTTCATACACCTATTAGGCTTACGCGCCATGAACTAGTTAACCATGCACCCTATTATGCTTAGAACATTTCTTTTATGATGTTGGAATGTTATTTATTGTTGGTAGAGTGTTTCTTAGTCATTTTAGAACTTGTAATGAGATTGAGGCACGAAAAAAGTGCTGAAATCAGAGTTCCAGAAGCGAAATCAGAACTCTGATCGGTCTCCAGACCGATCAGAGTCTGAGGGTGCCACTGGATCGGCCAGCCGAACGATCCAGACGCAAACAGTATGCCACTGTATCCACCTGGATCGGTCAGCCGACCGATCCAGCGCGATACAGTAGCGACCAAGAGTATTCCAGGTTCCTGGATCGGTCAGCCGACCGACAGACATACCTGGATCGGTCTGCCGACCGATCCAGCCACACCTGGATCGGTCTGCCGACTGATCCAGGTGCGTACAGAAGCTCTAGAGAATTATGGATCGGTCAGCCGACCGATCCAAAGGTTTTTCCCGTGTCGGTTTCAGTGGACCGGTCCGTGGACCGATCAGGAGTCCGATATCAGGGGTAAACATCTCCCCTAGCATGTGTACAATCATTAGGTACATGTAGAACATTCAGTTTCAGCGTTCCCAGCAATTAGATTAGCAAAATTTTAATTAGCCCAGCTTTCCGCACAGTATAGCACAGTATAACTGTAGCGATCAACCTTACAGCCTAGTAGTAGAAGGCGGGTCATTACACTACTTCACCAAGTTCCTCCATGCCATTAAACTCCTTTATTTGCCTCTGATATGGATGAAATCGTGGTAGGAATCGTCTATGCCCAGCAAATGACATTTTCTTCCCATTTGGTAAGTGCTTTGCATAAGTATCCTCACCACATATTGGGCTTGCGTAATAACCATGTGTAGTACATCCACTAAGGTTACCATGTGCAGGAAAGTCGTTGATGGTCCATAAAAGAACTGCTTTAAGAGTGAAAACCTCCCTTCGATAAGCATCATAAACTCCATCAACTCCTTCCCACAAGAGTTGCAAATCATCAACCAGAACCTCAAGGTAGACGTCGATATCGTTTCCAGGCTGTTTCGGCCCTGAAATGAGCATCGTTAGCATGATGAATTTCCTTTTCATGTACATGTCCGGAGGTAAATTATATGTGGCCAGCATGATTGGCCAGCAACTGTAGCGACTACTAAGATTGCTGTGAGGATTAATTCCATCGGCTGCAAGTGCCAGGCGAATATTTCTTGCCTCACTTCCAAAGTCGGGCCACATATGATCCACCAATTTCCATGACGGTGAATCAACTGGATGGCGTAACTGACCAACAACTCTTGTGCTATCTGCATGCCATGTTAAATTTCTGGAAGTTTCTAAAGATTTAAACATGCGCTTAAATCTTGGTATGGGAGGGAAATATCAAACCACTTTGGCAGGAACACCTTTCTTCTCAACATTTTTCTTGGTTAGCTTCCATCTTGATAAGCCACATTTTGGGCAGCTTACGCAGTCTTTATATTGTTTCCTATAAAGGATGCAATCATTGGAACAAGCATGAATCTTTTCATGACTCAAAGCCAAACAACTCAACGTCTTCTTTGCTTCATAAATTGACGATGACAGATTGTGGTTATCTGGCAGCATGCCCCCAAAATCAGCTAGTAGATATGAAAATAGAGCATCACTCATCCCATGCCTTGCTTTGGTATTGTATAGTTTTACAAGTGTACTCAACTTTGTGTAACGTTTGCATCCCTTATACAGTGGCTTCTCTGCTTCCTCCAAAAACTTCATAAATGCTTCTGGATTTTCTGTATGGTTATCATACGCTGCCTCACACAAATTAACAGTTTCAAAATCATCATGACAATTATCAGTTGGCTCTTGTTTGACACTCGAATTTAATCTATCCTTCTCCGCAGCCTCACCATGCCAAATCCAATTCAAATAATTTTTACTGAAACCATTGAAGTAAAGATGCTCCCGAATCCACATAACCGCTCCCTTTTTAAGATTCATACATTTGCAACAAGGACAATGAATTAAATTGGGGTCGATATGTGGATTCTGCAAACAACTTCTAATGAATTGTTCCACACCCTCTTCATACTCTTTGGACCTCCTATTAAGTAAATCCAGGATTTATCCATTATAGTACAACAGAATCCCAAGAAACTTCTTCAGAATTATCGTGCTAAAATTATTTACCGCTAGCTCAATGTGTTCTTTGATCAAAACCTGAAGATACTACATATATGTTAAGCAAACGTTAGAGTAAGACTGCAAAAAGGTAGTCAAATTCATATCGAGCGCAGTTCCATATTTTATACTCATTCCAACAGCTGTCAATATTTTCTACTCATCATGAAGAAAAATAATGCATATTTTGTACAATATGTGGATATATAAAGAACGAAAGCATGGCACCAGTTGAATTTCCAAACACTTGTCTTTTGTCAACATGCACACTCAATCATTTGACATATGAACACTCTTAAATAGATTGAATCTATTGGGTTGTCAGCAATCCAGTGTCGGAGACCATTCAGCCTGATAGTAGTAAAAGAAAACCCCTCTAATTTCTGATTTTAAAGTTAGTTTTTCATAATCATGCTGTTGTGATTGTTGAAATTTGTGATGGAAGCAGTTTTGAGTTCGTTTAACCCAATTGTAACCAAATTTCTTGAAATTTATGGTGGTTATAAATTGTTCATGGATGGAGCATTTCAGAATGTAGGAGATATGCTGGGTTGCATTTGTACAAGTTGTGTGATACATTTTCAGAGAGCTTACACAAGTTTTTTTATTAGAACTTTTTGTCATCCTGAGGAGTTAGGAAAGGTTTGAGATGTAACTATAGAAAGTGTGAATAGTAATTTTATTTAGTTTTATTGTATTTTTACTCTCATATTTTTTTTAGCCAAAGATTTACTTTGAATTTTATTAAATTATTTATCTTAAGTGGTATCATAGTTAGAAATTGTTAAATTAAATTGTTGTATTTGTGCTGGATGAAGCAGTTACACATTTAATCTCAATAAGTGATAGCATAGTTAAGATTGTCTGATTCTGAAATGTTGTATTTGGGATCTTCATAGTGGATGAAACAGGTAGCACAAAGACAAATTATGTTAGGATGGTGAGAATTTACTATAACTATTAGTGAATGTTGTATTTAAAAGTTATTATCATCATCTACCTAGTGGAGAAAATGCTAAGCTATCTTATGCCAAAGAGAGTAGCAAATAATAGAGAGATGTAATCACTCTTTATCAAATTATACCTAGTGTGGATCGAGTATACAACACAAGGCATTAGATAGAAATTGGATGCATCTCTGTTTTATTTCAATCCATTTCAAGAGGACAAAGATAAAGTATCTGATCACATTTATATAAAGAAAGGAGGCATTCATCATCAAGATTTGAATAGGAGTGTAGTGGTCACCGAGAGAGCAAGGACAAAATAGAAATTATAAAGGTGAGTGTTCTAGCAATATTGATTTGTATATGAATGTTGATGGTTGCTTAGCAAATTGTCTGAACAAGGAAACAAAAACACACATTAGTTACATTAGTTTTTGCTATCTCATGGGAAAACAATCCATCTTCTATAGTTGATATTTAAATTCAACTGGTGCTATGCTTGCTGGCATTAGGAGGCAGGTATTTTTTTTTAAGAAAAATTAATACATGTGGAACTGAGATTTTGAGGGACAACTTGAAGGAGTAAGAGTACAACACATGTCTTACTCTAACTTGAAAGCATGCGTATTTTTAGGTAATGACCTCGTAAACATAGAGACTGAAAAAAAAAACAAAAAAAATTTCCAAACACTTGTCTTTGTTGGAAGAATAGCACCAATCCTACAACAAATTGGAGACCGTCTAAAACATGATTTTGCAAAATAAAGGAGGAGAAAAAGAAGAAGAATAAGAAAAAGAAATCGAAGGAAAGAAAACATACGGTATATCTCAAACATTTGCAACCTAAACCCTGCGTAAGAAAGTTCAAGTTGCCAAACCTTATTTCAGAAGCCCTAACGAGGAAACCTTCGTCTCTGTTCCCTAAGACTCCAAATCGGAAGCCCTAACGAGAGGGAACGGAGAGGACTGAAATGAAGGGGAAGGAAGAGGAGGTCCAACCTTATTTCGGCAGAGGGAAGCCCTAACGAGAGGGAATGGAGAGGACTGAAATGAAGGGGAAGGAAGAGGAGGTCCAACCTTATTTCGGCAGAGGGAAGTTAACGAAAAAGTGGGGGGAAATAAAAGTGGTCTCAAAATAAAAGTTAACTCTTGTACTATTACTTCGGAGTAAACACTAAAAATTTTATTCACGTCGTTACTACTTCGGTAGTCGAACAACACTTCTGAGGGATGAGAAATCAGAGAGGAAGACTGCTCGAGGAAAAGGCCAGAGTTGGATTCTAGTGAGTCAAAGTCTGGATGACCAGAGAATCACCCAAGCGACCAGACTAGCAGTCGAACAAGTCAACTCTGTCTTGACTTGTCCACGCTTGAATCAAGTCCAGGTGCCCAGACCACCTAGGGCTAGAACAAGCGTCTTTCAAGAACGTTGCTACAGATGTCGTTTGGAGTCCACGTTAGCAATACTCCAGACACCTGGATTGGTCTAGGCGCCTGAGTTCCAATAAAGTGTTATCTTCAAGCCGTCGCGAGCAGATAAGGTACACCGTTGTGGGGTCCGGACCAACTCCAGGCGCCTAGAGTTACCACATCAGCTAATGGGCAAATTCGACCAGTAGATTGTAAATAGAACCATGGTCCTAGGAATTTAACACAACACTTTCTATACTTCATTTTCAACTTTATTTTTCATATTTACAATTCGTGCTTTCAAACGCTATACAAGGCTTCTCCACCTTAACTTTGCTCGTAGAAGGAAACTTTGCTAGTGCTTACATTGCCTTGGATTAGCAACCTTCTCGATTGCAAACCAAGCAAATATCGGTAGCCTAGTTTTTCTTTATATGCATGTTCTTTTTATTTTTTAAGTGTTTGTATTGTTGGTACAGTATGGCCGACAAGAGGGGGGGGTGAATTACCTGTAAGACAAAAACAAAACCCCTTACTGTTCTTTTGACTTGTATTAGTAACACAATTCTAATTAAGCAACAATAATAGATGAAATAACAACTTAAAAGGAAAATAAGTAAGAGACTACGATTTTTACTTGGTTATAACTTAGGTGGTTGTTAATCCAAGATGATTGCAAATCTCTACTAAAAATGTCTCTTTTAATGAAGGCAGAGAAATCTCTTACACTCTTTGAAAAACTCAGAAAGTATCATCTCAACGGCCTAGGATTTTAGTAAATTGAGGATTGAAAAATGTTAATTGGGATAAGGTATTTTAACCAGTTCAATTTATTACTTCGACACTTTAAAATTATAAATTATATTTTAAAATTTATTATTCTATCAAATAAATATTATCAGGTAAATTATCATTAAAATTAGAAGTGCAATCATATTTTTTTAATATACAAAATCTAAAATGATATTTATTTTGTAAATTTTATAACCGAAGTTGAATAATCACCAAAGTAATCAACTTAAAATATTTTAAAAAATCAATATTTAAAAGTGGGACCGACAATATTAACTTTAAAAAAAAATCAATACATAAAATATTTATCGAATAAATATTATCAAGTAAATTATCATTAAAATTAAAGTTGAAATCCACATTTTTTAAAATCTAAAATCTAAAATCTAAAATGAAATTTAATTTGTCAATTTTATAAGGGAAGTTGAAATAATCACATGACTAATCAATAATAAAATCTATCAATAAAATTCACATAGTTGGTACTTGGGAGGTACAATGTTAATTTTTTTTTTTTTAAAAAAATCAATACTTAATCTTATAATAACTAATTTGAATAGATGTATCGGTTATTTGAAAGGATGTGTCAGGCAGATCTAACGAGAATAATTTATATAACGGCTGCATCAACAAGGTCTAATAATTACATGTGAAAAATGACTTATTTAAAAAGATGTATTAATTATCCAAATGAGTGTATGTATCTGTTAATGATTAATCGAAAGGGATATATAGCCAAAAAGTTGCCATTTTAAATGGTTCGACAAATAATTAGAGGTTGTCAATTATTCAAAAATGTGCCAACACATTCAAAGAGATTGATTATAGAAGTCGAAGATGTATGAAAGAGTACATAATCAAAGGATTACCTTGACTACTAGACTATTATATTAACCCAGAAGGAGTGACTCAATTAGAACCTAATTAAAAGATACATCAATAAATTAAATTAAATAGAAGGCAATCTCATTATTATCTAAAGAAGAAAAAGCTAGCTACCTTGGTAATATTCTAGATGATTTACTTACAAGATTTGCGCCCAAAGACAATTGAAAAGTTTAATATTTGTTAAATTTTAAAAAACCTTAGCTTCTCCTCCAAAATCTCAAATATATAATATTGTTTTATATTATCAAAGTTCGTTGGAAGGTTAATTAGATTCCACCTTGTATTAATTTTATTATTTAATTTATATATGCTATTAGATTTCTTTAATTAATTGTTTTTCTTTTTGCAACGCAATTCAACTTAAAAAAAAAAAAAAGATAGATAGTTTTTTTTTTTTTGCAACGCAATTCAACTTAACAGTACGTCACGTACAACATAAAAACGAGGCTAGCCACCATGCATGAAGCTAATTATTTATGCCTCGCTTCATTTTATTTAAAAACTATCCATGCATGGTTCGTGGTGAACCCAACTAATTCTTAGTCGCCATGGCGATCTTCCTGTTCGTGGGTTCATCGTTGGGGATGGTCCATACAGGGCTGCTGTAGATGACGACGTGGCCGTCGCGCTGCAGGACGAGGATGTACTTGCCCTCCGGGCCGTGGGTGCGGCTCTCCCAAACACCGTTTCTTTCATCGTTGAAGATGACGAGGTTTCCGTCGGTCTGCATGCGGGCGAAGCAGTTTTGGCCATCGTCGTTGGTGTTGGTGGCCCACAGTTGCTGGTCGTTGGGATCGATCAGCGCCAGGTTGCAGTCGGACTTCCGCATGATGAATTTATACCCCTCTTCGGTGAGGAATTCGTCGGCAAACAGTTTCTCGTCACCAAGGAGAACGTTGTTGGCCATGGAGGAAGGCAGGAAGAGGCCAAGGAAGAGAGCAGCAGAGAGCATGACAAGGACAGCCATGGTTAATTAAGCTATGGATATCCACTCACTTCAGTAGTCAAGTGATTGCTTGTTTAGAGTATCATGCAACGCCCATCTATTTATAGATGAGGAGGTAATTAAATTTACGGTACTTAAAACTCAAAAACAGTGTCACTTAATTATATTAATGGGAAAAAACAGTTTGAAGAATCATTGCGTACAAATTCTTAGTATATGGTCTTGATTATTCAATCATCGGTTCAATTTTTATCTGAGTAATTAAAATGGATCTATATCACTTGCTAAATAACTATCAGAATTGTTTTCCTTAAATTTATTTATTAAAATTGAAGCATTTGAAATTACTACAAATTAATGTCTCCTTCACTACAATATGACAAAAGGCGATGTGCTTGTCCCAGCACCCCCGTCAATCCATCTCTAGACAAATACAGAGGAGAAAAATTACGGATGACTACTAATCATTAGTACAAATAACTAATGTATGAGAAAGAGTACATGCTCTTGAATTTCAATCCTAAGACCTAATAGAACAACATCCTATATCTTAACTTCATCACCGCGCTCCGAGAGGACTCCTTCACTACAATAAAATTCATATCAAGTGGTTGTGCTGTCGATAATCAAAGTAAATAATTTATCATGGATTTGTAGAGTATGACAAAACTAGCTAGACAATAAATTAATGCCCCTTCACTTTAGGTTCTATTTGAAATGGGACTCATCTATTTCTAACCGTTCATAGAGATAAGATATAGAAAAAAAACACTTATTAACAAAAGACAAAAAGAATATATATATTAACCATTCATACTGATGCGATGCTTATGCTAGAGGGATGAATAACTTCAACAGCACAAACACAATATTAAGATTTTATTTAGTTCACAACCTCCCAAGTTGCTACTTCAAAACCTAATTGGAGCATTCTATCACCGATAAATCTTCTTCTTCTTGAATATCTTTCAGTTGCTACTTCAAAACCTAATTGGAGCATTCTATCACCGATAAATCTTCTCCTTCTTGAATATCTTTCAGAGATAGAGAAATCTCTTACAATCCTTATTCTTACAAATAATATTATAACAAGAATACAAATATATAAATGCAAATACAATAAAAGTAAACTACTTTACAAGAAACTTACTATGATCACCGATACAAGAGGTAATCATAGGGTACCACGTGGTTAAGGAGAAGTTAATAATCTTATTGAATTGGTGGTCAAAGTCAATAGAAGGTCGCTCCCCCGACTCCGCTCCACTCCCGACTCCATGCCACCCTGACTCCGTACTGTTGAAAATAATAGGTAGAGGAAAGAAATAATATAAAGATTTTTTGATCATCTTATTACAAAATACAATAGGCTTATTTATACAAATTATCCAAAACAATAATGAAAAAATTAAATAAGACATACAATCAAAATAATTATAAACATAGTAATATAATAGATTTGGAAATATTATTTTTCCTATTTGATTCATGTCGATCTTGATTATGTGCCAAATATAATAAATCTCAATTGATTGAAATCAATTAAAGATTATTACTATTATATTGTCATCACCCCTCGACAAACTCAACGGGAGTTCCTGAATGTTGAGTTTTAGTGCTAACTTGGTGAAATATTGTCTAAATAATGGCTTGATAAATATATCAGCAATTTGATCTTCCGTAGAGATGTAAGAAACCGAAAGTTGTCGAGTCGACACACGCTCGTGAACAAAATGCAAATCAATCTCTACATGCTTGGTACGAGCATGAAAAATAGGATTTACCGCAAAATAAATCGCTCTAATATTATCACACCAGATTTTAGGTGTAACGGTTGGGAATAAGTGTAATTTCGAAAGAAGAGATTGTATCCAAATAATTTTTGATGTTGCATTAGCGATAGCTTTATATTCAGCTTCAGTACTTCAGCGAGAGACTGTAGGTTGCTTCTTTGAAAGCCAGGAAACAAGATTTCGCTCAAGAAATATAGCATATCAACTAGTAGAACATCTATTTTCGGGAGATCCAGCCCAATCTACATCACTATAGGCAATCAACTCTCGTGAAGACTGACGATATAAAAGAACACCATGTAGAATAGTGTCTTTGGGCCTCCTGGATGACCTGGCAACCCGCCGAAAGGCTCCCACGAGCGGATGACGACGGGGGTAACGAAGCTGCTGATCCTGCGCACACTCAGACGAACCCCCCTCACGTTAGAGGCCAGAAACCAGGGAAAAAGTTTCCGAGTCAGGCCCTCCGACGCTTAAGTCAGGTACTTTTCCCCAGAAGAAACAGAGAAAGTAGAAAAAGTAAGAGACTGGTAAGAAATGACGAGTGAACGTACCTGCGTAAGGGACAAAGCATCCCTTTTTATACTGCAACCACCGTTTCTGGAATATGATGGGTGTCAGGGAATGTATGATGTCAGGCGTTGTCTAGCGGTGGATGACAAGTGGCATCTTCCTATAGGTCTAGGAAAGCATCAAAGTGTTGTAAGCCTCCGACCATTGACATATTCTCTGACAGGCAGTGATTATTCCCTGACATGTTGTTATGATTCCTTGACTTGTTTGTCATGTAGCGCCCGACCTCCTTCTTCTGTTATTTCTGTACCAACTCTTCCTACTTGTTGATCCCAACCTGTGGGCGCCAACTTGAAGCTATCCTGTACTGCTTTCTATTGGTGCGGTTTGTTGGAATGTATACTGAAAGCCTAAGCTTTGTAAACATTCATTATGAATAAAGAATCACATTTGGTCTAATTATCTACATTTGTTTGTAGTTGTTCATTTAATTTATATTGTAGATAACATAGTATGTGGTGTCACATACAGAAGATGATGTTATCAGTACCTTATAAATTATAAACAGTAACTCACGACCAGAATGGAAAGGAACAAACCATTAGAAGGTCGTAGTGTAATTAGGTATTAGTTTATCTTGACTATATAATTACACTAGTACACTCAGAGTGTATTGAGTAGGACCATTAGAGGTCGTTTCTTTTATACTGACTTTATAAAGGAACAAAGACCTCGGTTATTATGGAAGTGTGTGCTCTTAATCCTAATATAATAACAAGCACATATATTTGATATTTATTTCTTTAATTTATCAATGGGTGAGATTTAGTTCGATGAATCAATAAGCCCGATAAATTGGGAAATGATATCACTTATAGTGTGTGTTGTTGATTATAGAAGGAAACTGTGTCCTAGAGATACTAGGTTGATAATGTCCCCAAGAGGAGCTCATAAGGATTGTCATGTTAAACCCTGCAGGTGGACTTAGTCCGACATGACGATAAGGTTGAGTGGTACTACTCTTGGACTTAGACATTAATTAAATGAGTTGTCAGTAACTCACTTAATTAGTGGACATTCGATATCTTAAACACAGGGAGACTAACACACTCATAATAAGAAGGAGCCCAAAAATGGAATTTGGGATTGGTGCGGTAGTTCAATGATAGTTCTCTAGTGGAATGAATTATCATTGATAAAATTAAGTTGTGTGTTCGGGGCGAACACGGGATGCTTAATTTTATCGGGAGACCAAAACCAATTCCTCCTCTCGGTTCCTATCGTAGCCTCTTATTTATAGAGTTATATACCCACCTATACCCACCTTCTAAACCCACCCAATAGGGGCCGGCCAAGCTAGCTTGGGAACAAGCTAGGGCCGGCCTAGGTATAAAATTGGGTGGCCGGCCCTAGCTTGAACCCAAGCTAGTAGGGCCGGCCAAAATAAATTAAAAAAGAAATTTAATTTTAATTTTTATTATGTGGAAGATATATTTTAAAGAGAATTAAAATTAAAATATCTCTCTTGTAAAAGATCTACAAAAGATTAAAGAAAGAGATTAGATCTCTTTCCTTATTTGAAGATTGGAGAGATGTTTTATTTTTTCTTTAAAAATTATTCACATGTTGATAAAATTAAAATTATAGAAATTTCCTTTTATCAACCATGAAGAGATTTTAAAGAGAAATTTTATTTTTTAAAATTTCCGGAAACAAATTAGGAAGTTTTAATTGTTGATTAAAACTTGTCCTCTTTTGTTATCCAATGATGGCCGGCCACTTGAAATTAATTGGAGAAATTTTATTTTATTTCTCTCAATTAAATCATGTCAAGGAAATTAAGGAAAATTTATTGTAATTAAATTTCCTAATTTGCCTAGGCCAAGGAATATAAAAGAAGGGGTGAGGGTGCCTTCACAAGACACAACATCTATTATTCCTCTCCCTCTTTTGTTCCTTGGTGTGGCCGGCCAACCTCTCCCTCTCTTCCTCTTGTGGTGGCCGAACCCTACCCTTCTATTGGAGCTCTTGTGGTGGCCGGATACTACTCGGAGAAGAAGAAGAAGAAGGAGAGAAAGCTAGCATCTCTTGGAGCTTGGTTAGTATTTTGTTTTTCTTCCTTGGTGAAGCTTCCTCTTTGTTGGCCGAACCTAGCTAGGAGGAGAAGAAGGTGATTGGTGGTTTCTCGTCTCGGAAGATCGTTGCCCACACAACGTCCGAGGTTAGAAGAGGAATACGGTAGAAGATCAAGAGGTTTTTTCTACAAGGTATAACTAGTAATTTCTATTTCCGCATCATGCTAGTTATTTATGGAAATAATACCAAATACAAGAGGCTTACGTTCTAGAATTTCGAATATGTTTTTCGAAGTTGTGTTCTTTTGTTTCTTTCTTTTCCTTGTGATTTGATTGTTCCTTTTGGTTAACCTAAAGTTATTTTAGGAAATTAAATATTAGCTTTCTATTAAAGGTTTTGTCAAGTCGGTGGTGGTTGCTCCCATATCCAAGAAGGCCATGTGCCTCGCCACGTCAGTACTGGGAACCTTTTATGGAAATTAATATTTAATGGAATTAATAACTTAAGGAGACTTGGGTCGAACGTGTTAAGTTCCGCAGGAGATCCAAGTCAAAACCTAAAAGAACAAATAGATTAAGTTTTGGATCAAACGTGTTAAGTTCCGCAGGCGATCCAAAATTTAATTTAAAAGAACACATGGTAGCTAGGAAAAGGTTCAGACCTTTGTACAAAATTTTTGTACAGTGGAACCTATAGGTTTTCCGAGTAGCAACCAACATTTGGTATCAGAACTAGGGTTTTGCCTCTGTGTATTTGGTATTTAGTTTAATTATGCACATGTCATACATAATTTAGGCAGGATAATAGTAGGATGTGCTAACTTTGTGGATGCAGGATCCAACTATTATGACTTTTAGTTAATTATGTGTGTGATTGGACCCTTGGACATGTCAAGGGCAATTTATATGTGTGTGCATGATTGTATTAAAATACAGCAGGAGCTGTATTTAGATTTATTAGGATTTTATTTTTGATCTAGATACATGTACATTCCTTTTATGGAATATAGGATCAAAAATGTAAAATTCTATTTATGTCGCGGATCGAATCTTGCAAAGCGTGGAACCTTCTAAGGACCAGAGGCGCAGCGGAACTAGGAGCAAGATGGATGCGACAGTTAGACCCGGTGGCGGTGGCCAAATATGGCAGCAGCTTCGGATGACAACACACGGAAGACAATTAAAGATAAAAGCCATAATAGTTGAAAATTAGATTTTCTATTTATTGCTTTTATATTGTGTTGTGTGTGCATGTTAGTTTACAAGTTTAGTAGGCTAGCATAGTTAAAATTCCTCATTTATAAATAACTAAGTGGGAGAGGGATTTTTAAGTAAATCCCATGGTCTCCATTACTGGTTTGTAAGTGATGCAAACAAGCTTGCGCGTTGGCTCTGAGTGCCTTCCTCCATAACGGATGAGCTTGTTTGCGGATCACTAGAACAGACTTCCATTTTTGGATGACTATAGGAAGTTAATTAAGAGCGTGTGATCTTCCCCAACGGAAGGGACATAATCTTATTAATGGACTTAGTGTCAAGTAATGGTGTACACTTAGACACATCTAATAGTATCCTCCCCAACGGAGTCACTGCTATTATTTGTGTGACCTAATAATACCAACTATTAATTTTATTTGTCAAAAAGTTAGGTTGACAAGATAATAAAATTAATGGGTTAAAACCCTCCTTTTACAAATGATGAAATTGTATACGTCCACACTAACGTGGCATACAAAATTCACGGTGTTATGAGGTGTTGGTTAATTTAAAATAGTATTGTTTGAGGAATCAATATTATTCTAAATTTAGAGTTCTGACCAAAAGTTATTTGTGATTCTTAGGATGTCTTTCAACCCACTGTCCATCATACTTCAACAAAATAGACTTACTGGACCTAACTACATAGATTGGAAAAGAAACCTGGACATTGTTCTTACTGCTGAAAGCTATAAATTTGTACTGACTGAGCATTGCCCTGATGCACCTACTGGTGAATCTACCCAAGAGGAGATTGAATATCATAGGAAATGGGTAAAGCAGATGAGATGGCGCGGTGTTACATTTTGGCTTCAATGTCAAATGTATTGCAACATCAGCATCAAGATTTACCAACAGCCTATGATATCATGAACAATCTCAAGGAACTCTTTGGTCATCAGGATAGGGCTTCTAGGCAAGAAGCCATGAGAAAGATAATGACAGCCACCATGCAAGAGGGTACTCCTGTGAGGGATCATATCCTAAAGATGATGGCTTATCTGAATGAAATACAAATTCTTGGAGGAGAAATTGATGGGGAAACCCAGATCGATATGATTCTCCAAACGCTACCTAGAAGTTTTGAGCAATTCTGCCTGAATTATAATATGAATAAAAGGGTATATTCATTGGCGGAACTACTGACAGAACTTCAGGCAGCAGAAGGTTTGTTCCGTTATAATTCTTATATTCACTATGCTGAAAATGGTTCTACTTCTAAACCGAAAGGAAAGAAGAAGAAGAAACAAGTTAGCTCAACAAAGAAGGTGAATAAATCTCAGAGTACAGGACCTAAAGCTGGAGTGAAGAAGCCGAAGGGCAAGTGCTTCATCTGCAAGCAGTCAGGGCATTGGAAGGCGGACTGTCATCGTAGGAATCAAAACAACAAAAGTATATCTCATGCTCTGGTTGTTGAAACATGTTTAGCGGTGTTATCTACCAGCACCTGGTGTGTAGATACGGGAGCCACTGATCATGTCTGCAATTCCTTGCAAGGGTTCCAGGAAACCCGACGACTATCTGTAGGAGAGATTACCGTCTACATGGGCAATGCTACTTAGGTGGCGGCTGTTGCAGTGGGAGACGTCTACTTATCTTTTAATAGGAATAGAAATTTGGTTTCAAGAAATTGTCTTTATGTACCCAGTTTTAGAAACAATTTAATTTCAGTTTCTAAACTGTTTTTGGATGGATATTCAGTTTCCTTTAGTAACGATGTAGTTATTAAAAGAAATAAAGTGATTATCTATTCTGGTGCATTAGTTGGCAATTTGTATATTTTAAATCCAATTTCTTCCACAAAGCAAAACATGGAAATTTATAACTCATCTTCTAATTCTAATAAGAGAAAAGAACCTTCAGAAATGAACCAAGCATATCTTTGGCATCTAAGACTTGGTCATATTAATTTAAGTAGGATTCAGAGGCTTATAGCCGATGGACTTTTGAGTTCATTAGAGTTGGAAAATTTTCCAACTTGTGAATCTTGCTTAGAAGGTAAAATGACCAAGAGGTCGTTCAAGGCCAAGGGGTATAGAGCCAAAGAAGTGTTAGAGTTGGTTCACTCTGATTTGTGTGGTCCTATGTCTGTCCAGGCAAGAGGAGGTTTTGAATATTTTGTCTCTTTCATAGACGATTATTCAAGATATGGATACATTTACCTAATGCGCCGCAAGTCCGAATGCTTTGACAAGTTCAAAGAATACAAGGCTGATGTGGAGAAACGATTAGGTAAAAGTATCAAGACACTACGATCGATCGTGGTGGCGAATACCTCTTAGGAGAGTTTAGGAATTACTTATCGAGGTGGGATTCAATCCCAATTATCCACGGAACACCCCAACAGAATGGTGTAGTAAGAAGGAATAGGACTCTTATGGAGATGGTTAGATCGATGATGAGTTATTCGAATACCAAATTCATTTTGGGATATGCTCTGGAAACAGAAGTATACGTTACGAACTTAGTACCTTCTAAATCAGTTTCTTCTACTCCCATAGAATTGTGGAATGGGCGAAAACCGGTCTAAGACATATTCGGATTTGGGTAGTCCGGACATGTCTTTGAAACCGAGATCTTGATAAGTTAGAATCTCGTCTGAAGTTCGCATGTTTGTAGGATATCCCAAAGGAACGAAGGTGGTTTATTTTATAGTCCTAAAGACCGGAGGGTCATTGTTAGCACCAATGCCCGTTTTAGAAGAAGACTATATAATGGATCACAAGCCCGATAGTAAAGTCGTTTTAGAAGAACTTAGAGAGGACATGTCTACTTCACCAATACAAGATGAAGTACCATAAGAGCGCAACACGTGTCACACATGATACACAACCAGACGATGCCTCGTCGTAGTGGGAGGTTGTGAGGCGACTGAGAGATTCATGTTTTGGGAGAGTCTTGGACTTGATCCGGGTAAACATGAACCCGATCCCGATCATATAATGAAGCACTCCAAGATATGACGAGATCTTGGCAAAAGGCGATGAATTCGAAATAGAGTCTATGTACTCTAATAAGGTGCAGGAGCTTGTAGAACCACCTGATGGTGTAAAAGCTGTTGGATGCAAGTGGATCTACAAAAGGAAAAGAGGGACAGACGGGAAGGTAGAAACCTTCAAAGCTAGGCTTGTTGCAAAAGGGTACACTCAAAAAGAGGGAATCGATTATGAGGAGACCTTTTCACCGGTAGTCATGCTTAAGTCTATCCGGATACTCTTATCCATTGCTGCTCATATGGATTATGAGATTTGGCAAATGGATGTCAAGACAGCTTTCCTTAATGGAAGTCTTGAAGAGAACATCCATATGAAGCAACCAGAAGGGTTAATTGAAAAAGGCAAAGAGCATCTAGTGTGCAAGCTCAATCGGTCCATTTATGGACTGAAGCAAGCTTCAAGGTCTTGGAACACCCGATTTAATGAAGTAATCCAGTCATATGGATTTATTCAAAGTCCGGATGAATCTTGTGTATACAAGAAGTGTAACGGAAACGTGGTGGTATTTCTTGTACTATACGTAGATGATATTTTGTTAATTGGCAAAAATGTCAAGGTATTATCAGACGTAAGGGTATGGTTGTCCAAACAATTTGATATGAAGGACTTAGGAGATTGTGCACACATTCTTGGGATCAAAGTTATAAGGGATCGTAAGAAAAGAATGTTGTGTCTGTCCCAAGCTTCATATATAGATACAATCCTTGCTCGTTTTAGCATGCAGGATTCCAAGAAAGGTTTCTTACCTTTTAGACATGGAGTAGCTCTATCTAAAGAGATGTCACCAAAGACATCGAAAGAGATAGAGGACATGAAAGCAGTTCATTATGCTTCAGCTGTAGGAAGCCTAATGTATGCAATGCTATGTACGAGACCTGATATCTGTTTTGCCGTAGGCATGGTTAGCAGATATCAGAGTAACCCTGGACAAGGACATTGGACTGCGGTAAAGCATATATTAAAGTACCTGAGAAGGACTAGAGATTATATGCTAGTTTACCAAGCAGACGATTTACTCCCTGTGGGTTACATTGATTCAGACATAGGGATAACAGTAAGTCTACATCAGGCTATGTGTTTACTTTAGGAGGTGGAGCCATTTCATGGAGGAGTGTTAAGCAAAAATGCGTTTCGGACTCAACCATGGAAGCTGAGTATGTAGCAGCCTCTGAGGCAGCTAAAGAAGCAGTATGGCTCAGGAACTTTCTAATGGACTTAGATGTGATTCCTGGTTTGCCCAAAATCATCACAATTTATTGTGATAATAGCGGTGCAGTTGCAAACTCGAAGGAACCACGAGCTCATAAGGCAAGTAAACATATAGAGCGCAAGTACCACCTGATACGAGATATTGTGAAGCGAGGAGAAGTTGTCATCGCCAAGATTGCATCAGCAGATAACCTGGCAGATCCTTTCACTAAGGCCCTTCCGGCGAAAGCTTTCGATCGGCATGTGGAGGGAATGAGAATCAGATGTATGGTAGAAGATATGGCAGCTTAGTCATTAGTATAAGTGGGAGATTGTTGGAGTGTATACTGAAAGCCTAAGCTTTGTAAACATTCATTATGAATAAAGAATCACATTTGGTCTAATTATCTACATTTGTTTGTAGTTGTTCATTTAATTTATATTGTAGATAACATAGTATGTGGTGTCACATACAGAAGATGATGTTATCAGTACCTTATAAATTATAAACAGTAGCTCACGACCAGAATGGAAAGGAACAAACCATTAGAAGGTCGTAGTGTAATTAGGTATTAGTTTATCTTGACTATATAATTACACTAGTACACTCAGAGTGTATTGAGTAGGACCATTTGAGGTCGTTTCTTTTATACTGACTTTATAAAGGAACAAAGACCTCGGTTATTATGGAAGTGTGTGCTCTTAATCCTAATATAATAACAAGCACATATATTTGATATTTATTTCTTTAATTTATCAATGGGTGAGATTTAGTTCGATGAATCAATAAGCCCGATAAATTGGGAAATGATATCACTTATAGTGTGTGTTGTTGATTATAGAAGGAAACTGTGTCCTAGAGATACTAGGTTGATAATGTCCCCAAGAGGAGCTCATAAGGATTGTCATGTTAAACCCTGCAGGTGGACTTAGTCCGACATGACGATAAGGTTGAGTGGTACTACTCTTGGACTAAGATATTAATTAAATGAGTTGTCAGTAACTCACTTAATTAGTGGACATTCGATATCTTAAACACAGGGAGACTAACACACTCATAATAAGAAGGAGCCCAAAATGTAATTTGGGATTGGTGCGGTAGTTCAATGATAGTTCTCTAGTGGAATGAATTATCATTGATAAAATTAAGTTGTGTGTTCGGGGCGAACACGGGATGCTTAATTTTATCGGGAGACCAAAACCAATTCCTCCTCTCGGTTCCTATCGTAGCCTCTTATTTATAGAGTTATATACCCACCTATACCCACCTTCTAAACCCACCCAATAGGGGCCGGCCAAGCTAGCTTGGGAACAAGCTAGGGCCGGCCTAGGTATAAAATTGGGTGGCCGGCCCTAGCTTGAACCCAAGCTAGTAGGGCCGGCCAAAATAAATTAAAAAAGAAATTTAATTTTAATTTTTATTATGTGGAAGATATATTTTAAAGAGAATTAAAATTAAAATATCTCTCTTGTAAAAGATCTACAAAAGATTAAAGAAAGAGATTAGATCTCTTTCCTTATTTGAAGATTGGAGAGATGTTTTATTTTTTCTTTAAAAATTATTCACATGTTGATAAAATTAAAATTATAGAAATTTCCTTTTATCAACCATGAAGAGATTTTAAAGAGAAATTTTATTTTTTAAAATTTCCGGAAACAAATTAGGAAGTTTTAATTGTTGATTAAAACTTGTCCTCTTTTGTTTTCCAATGATGTGGCCGGCCACTTGAAATTAATTGGAGAAATTTTATTTTATTTCTCTCAATTAAATCATGTCAAGGAAATTAAGGAAAATTTATTGTAATTAAATTTCCTAATTTGCCTAGGCCAAGGAATATAAAAGAAGGGGTGAGGGTGCCTTCACAAGACACAACATCTATTATTCCTCTCCCTCTTTTGTTCCTTGGTGTGGCCGGCCAATCTCTCCCTCTCTTCCTCTTGTGGTGGCCGAACCCTACCCTTCTATTGGAGCTCTTGTGGTGGCCGGATACTACTCGGAGAAGAAGAAGAAGAAGGAGAGAAAGCTAGCATCTCTTGGAGCTTGGTTAGTATTTTGTTTTTCTTCCTTGGTGAAGCTTCCTCTTTGTTGGCCGAACCTAGCTAGGAGGAGAAGAAGGTGATTGGTGGTTTCTCGTCTCGGAAGATCGTTGCCCACACAACGTCCGAGGTTAGAAGAGGAATACGGTAGAAGATCAAGAGGTTTTTTACAAGGTATAACTAGTAATTTCTATTTCCGCATCATGCTAGTTATTTATGGAAATAATACCAAATACAAGAGGCTTACGTTCTAGAATTTCGAATATGTTTTTCGAAGTTGTGTTCTTTTGTTTCTTTCTTTTCCTTGTGATTTGATTGTTCCTTTTGGTTAACCTAAAGTTATTTTAGGAAATTAAATATTAGCTTTCTATTAAAGGTTTTGTCTAGTCGGTGGTGGTTGCTCCCATATCCAAGAAGGCCATGTGCCTCGCCACGTCAGTACTGGGAACCTTTTATGGAAATTAATATTTAATGGAATTAATAACTTAAGGAGACTTGGGTCGAACGTGTTAAGTTCCGCAGGAGATCCAAGTCAAAACCTAAAAGAACAAATAGATTAAGTTTTGGATCAAACGTGTTAAGTTCCGCAGGCGATCCAAAATTTAATTTAAAAGAACACATGGTAGCTAGGAAAAGGTTCAGACCTTTGTACAAAATTTTTGTACAGTGGAACCTATAGGTTTTCCGAGTAGCAACCAACATTTGGTATCAGAACTAGGGTTTTGCCTCTGTGTATTTGGTATTTAGTTTAATTATGCACATGTCATACATAATTTAGGCAGGATAATAGTAGGATGTGCTAACTTTGTGGATGCAGGATCCAACTATTATGACTTTTAGTTAATTATGTGTGTGATTGGACCCTTGGACATGTCAAGGGCAATTTATATGTGTGTGCATGATTGTATTAAAATACAGCAGGAGCTGTATTTAGATTTATTAGGATTTTATTTTTGATCTAGATACATGTACATTCCTTTTATGGAATATAGGATCAAAAATGTAAAATTCTATTTATGTCGCGGATCGAATCTTGCAAAGCGTGGAACCTTCTAAGGACCAGAGGCGCAGCGGAACTAGGAGCAAGATGGATGCGACAGTTAGACCCGGTGGCGGTGGCCAAATATGGCAGCAGCTTCGGATGACAACACACGGAAGACAATTAAAGATAAAAGCCATAATAGTTGAAAATTAGATTTTCTATTTATTGCTTTTATATTGTGTGTGTGCATGTTAGTTTACAAGTTTAGTAGGCTAGCATAGTTAAAATTCCTCATTTATAAATAACTAAGTGGGAGAGGATTTTTAAGTAAATCCCATGGTCTCCATTATTGGTTTGTAAGTGATGCAAACAAGCTTGCGTTGGCTCTGAGTGCCTTCCTCCATAACGGATGAGCTTGTTTGCGGATCACTAGAACAGACTTCCATTTTTGGATGACTATAGGAAGTTAATTAAGAGCGTGTGATCTTCCCCAACGGAAGGGACATAATCTTATTAATGGACTTAGTGTCAAGTAATGGTGTACACTTAGACACATCTAATAGTATCCTCCCCAACGGAGTCACTGCTATTATTTGTGTGACCAAATAATACCAACTATTAATTTTATTTGTCAAAAAGTTAGGTTGACAAGATAATAAAATTAATGGGTTAAAACCCTCCTTTTACAAATGATGAAATTGTATACGTCCACACTAACGTGGCATACAAAATTCACGGTGTTATGAGGTGTTGGTTAATTTAAAATAGTATTGTTTGAGGAATCAATATTATTCTAAATTTAGAGTTCTGACCAAAAGTTATTTGTGATTCTTAGGATGTCTTTCAACCCACTGTCCATCATACTTCAACAAAATAGACTTCTGGACCTAACTACATAGATTGGAAAAGAAACCGGACATTGTTCTTCTTCTGAAAGCTATAAATTTATCTTGTCGAGCATTGCCTCGATGCACCCATCGTGAATCTACCAAGAGGAGATTGAATATCATAGGAAATGGGTAAAAGCGAGATGAGATGGCGCGGTGTTACATTTTGGCTTCAATGTCAAATGTATTGCAACATCGACATCAAGATTTACCAACAGACTATGATATCATGAACAATCTCAAGGAACTCTTTGGTCATCGGGATAGGGCTTCTAGGCAAGAAGCCATGAGAAAGATAATGACAGTCACCATGCAAGAGGGTACTCCTGTGAGGGATCATATCCTAAAGATGATGGCTTATCCGAACGAAATCTGATCCTTGGAGGAGAAATTGATGGGAAACCCGGATCGATATGATCCTCCAAACCCTACCTAGAAGTTTTGAGCGATTCACTGAACTATAATATGAATAAAAGGATTTATTCATTAGGGGAACTATTGACAGCAGAAGGGTTATTTCGTCACAATGCTCAAATTCACTATGCTAAAATGGTTCTACTTCTAAACCGAAAGGAAAGAAGAAGAAGAAACAAGTTTTCAGCAAAGAAAGTGAATAAATCTCGAGTACAGGATTTAATGAAGAAGCCGAAGGGCAAGTGCTTCATCTGCAAGCAGGCAGGACATTGGAAGGCGGACTGTCCTCGTAAGAACCAAAACAAAGGTATATCTCATACTCTAGTTGTTGAAACATGTTTAGCGGTGTTATCTACCAGCACCTGGTGTGTAGATACGGGAGCCACTGATCATGTCTGCAATTCCTTGCAGGGGTTCCAGGAAACCCGACGACTATCTGAAGGGGAGATTACCGTCTACATGGGCAATGCTACTAAGGTGGCAGCTGTTGCAGTGGGAGACGTCTACTTGTCTTTTAGTAGAAATAGAAATTTGGTTTTAAGAAATTGTCTTTATGTACCCAGTTTTAGAAAGAATTTAATTTCAGTTTCTAAACTGTTTTTAGATGGATATTCAGTTTCTTTCAGTAATGATGTAGTTATTAAAAGAAATAAAGTGATTATCTGTTCTGGTGCATTAGTTGGCAATTTGTATATTTTAAATCCAATTTCTTCCACAAAGCAAAACATGGAAATTTATAACTCATCTTCTAATTCTAATAAGAGAAAAGAACCTTCAGAAATGAACCAAGCATATCTTTGGCATCTAAGACTTGGTCATATTAATTTAAGTAGGATTCAGAGGCTTATAGCCGATGGACTTTTGAGTTCATTAGAGTTGGAAAATTTTCCAACTTGTGAATCTTGCTTAGAAGGTAAAATGACCAAGAGGTCGTTCAAGGCCAAGGGGTATAGAGCCAAAGAAGTGTTAGAGTTGGTTCACTCTGATTTGTGTGGTCCTATGTCTGTCCAGGCAAGAGGAGGTTTTGAATATTTTGTCTCTTTCATAGACGATTATTCAAGATATGGATACATTTACCTAATGCGCCGCAAGTCCGAGTGCTTTGATAAGTTCAAAGAATACAAGGCTGATGTGGAGAAACGATTAGGTAAAAGTATCAAGACACTACGATCTGATCATGGTGGCGAATACCTCTTAGGAGAGTTTAGGAATTACTTATCAGAGGCTGGGATTCAATCCCAATTGTCTGCACCTGGAACACCCCAACAGAATGGTGTAGCAGAACGAAGGAATAGGACTCTTATGGAGATGGTTAGATCGATGATGAGTTATTCAGAATTACCAAATTCATTTTGGGGATATGCTCTGGAAACAGCAGTGTACATTCTGAACTTAGTACCTTCTAAATCAGTTTCTTCTACTCCCATAGAATTGTGGAATGGGCGAAAACCCAGTCTAAGACATATTCGGATTTGGGGTAGTCCAGCACATGTGCTGAAACCAGATGCTGATAAGTTAGAATCTCGTACAGAAGTTCGCATGTTTGTAGGATATCCCAAAGGAACGAAAGGTGGTTTATTTTATAGTCCTAAAGACCAGAGGGTCATTGTTAGCACCAATGCCCAGTTTTTAGAAGAAGACTATATAATGGATCACAAGCCCAGTAGTAAAGTCGTTTTAGAAGAACTTAGAGAGGACATGTCTACTTCAGTACCAACAGTACAAGATGAAGTACCATAAGAGACTGCAACACGTGTCACACATGATACACAACCACAGACAGTGCCTCGTCGTAGTGGGAGGGTTGTGAGGCAGCCTGAGAGATTCATGTTTTTGGGAGAGTCTTCGGACTTGATCCCGGGTAAACATGAACCTGATCCCGTCATATGACAAGCACTCCAAGATAGATGCAACATCTTGGCAAAAGGCGATGAATTCAAATAGAGTCTATGTACTCTAATAAGGTCTGGAGCTTGTAGAACCACCGATGGTGTAAAAGCGTTGGATGCAAGTGGATCTACAAAAGGAAAAGAGGGATGACGGAAGGTAGAAACCTTCAAAGCTAGGCTTGTTGCAAAAGGGTACACTCAAAAGAGGGAATCGATTATGAGGAGACCTTTTCACCGTAGTCATGCTTAAGTCTATCCGGATACTCTTATCCATTCGCTCATATGGATTATGAGATTTGGCAAATGGATGTCAAGACTTTCCTTAATGGAAGTCTTGAAGAGAACATCCATATGAAGCAACCAGAAGGGTTAATTGAAAAAGGCAAAGAGCATCTAGTGTGCAAGCTCAATCGGTCCATTTATGGACTGAAGCAAGCTTCAAGGTCTTGGAACACCCGATTTAATGAAGTAATCCAGTCATATGGATTTATTCAAAGTCCGGATGAATCTTGTGTATACAAGAAGTGTAACGGAAACGTGGTGGTATTTCTTGTACTATACGTAGATGATATTTTGTTAATTGGCAAAAATGTCAAGGTATTATCAGACGTAAGGGTATGGTTGTCCAAACAATTTGATATGAAGGACTTAGGAGATTGTGCACACATTCTTGGGATCAAAGTTATAAGGGATCGTAAGAAAAGAATGTTGTGTCTGTCCCAAGCTTCATATATAGATACAATCCTTGCTCGTTTTAGCATGCAGGATTCCAAGAAAGGTTTCTTACCTTTTAGACATGGAGTAGCTCTATCTAAAGAGATGTCACCAAAGACATCGAAGAGATAGAGGACATGAAAGCGATTCATTATATTTGTAGGAAGCCTAATGTATGCAATGCTATGTACGAGACCGATATCATTTTAGTGGGCATGGTCAGAGATATCGAGTAACCGGTCAAGGACATTGGACCGCGGTAAAGCATATATTAAAGTACCGAGAAGGACTAGAGATTATATGCTAGTTTACCAAGCAGACGATCCGCTCCCTGTGGGTTACACGGATTTCCAATCGATAGGGATAAGTAAGTCTACATCGGGCTATGTGTTTACTTTAGAGGTGGAGCCATTTCATGGAGGAGTGTTAAGCAAAATGCGTTTCGGACTCAACCATGGAAGTCGAGTATGTAGCGCCTCCGAGGCGCCTAAAGAAGCAGTATGGCTCGGGAACTTTCTAATGGACTTAGATGTGATTCTGGTTTGCCCAAAATCATCACAATTTATTGTGATAATAGCGTTGCAGTGCAAACTCGAAGGAACCACGAGCTCATAAGGCAAGTAAACATATAGAGCGCAAGTACCACCGATACGAGATATTGTAAAGCGAGGAGAAGTTGTCATCGCCAAGATTGCATCAGCGGATAACCTGCGATCCTTTCACTAAGGCCCTTAAAAGCTTTTCGGCATGTGCGGGAATGGGAATCGGATGTATGGTAGAAGATATGGCGACTTAGTCATTAGTATAAGTGGGAGATTGTTGGAATGTATCGAAAGCCTAAGCTTTGTAAACATTCATTATGAATAAAGAATCACATTTGGTCTAATTATCTACATTTGTTTGTAGTTGTTCATTTAATTTATATTGTAGATAACATAGTATGTGGTGTCACATACAGAAGATGATGTTATCAGTACCTTATAAATTATAAACAGTAGCTCAAGACCAGAATGGAAAGGAACAAACCATTAGAAGGTCGTAGTGTAATTAGGTATTAGTTTATCTTGACTATATAATTACACTAGTACACTCAGAGTGTATTGAGTAGGACCATTTGAGGTCGTTTCTTTTATACTGACTTTATAAAGGAACAAAGACCTCGGTTATTATGGAAGTGTGTGCTCTTAATCCTAATATAATAACAAGCACATATATTTGATATTTATTTCTTTAATTTATCAATGGGTGAGATTTAGTTCGATGAATCAATAAGCCCGATAAATTGGGAAATGATATCACTTATAGTGTGTGTTGTTGATTATAGAAGGAAACTGTGTCCTAGAGATACTAGGTTGATAATGTCCCCAAGAGGAGCTCATAAGGATTGTCATGTTAAACCCTGCAGGTGGACTTAGTCCGACATGACGATAAGGTTGAGTGGTACTACTCTTGGACTTAGACATTAATTAAATGAGTTGTCAGTAACTCACTTAATTAGTGGACATTCGATATCTTAAACACAGGGAGACTAACACACTCATAATAAGAAGGAGCCCAAAAATGTAATTTGGGATTGGTGCGGTAGTTCAATGATAGTTCTCTAGTGGAATGAATTATCATTGATAAAATTGAGTTGTGTGTTCGGGGCGAACACGGGATGCTTAATTTTATCGGGAGACCAAAACCAATTCCTCCTCTCGGTTCCTATCGTAGCCTCTTATTTATAGAGTTATATACCCACCTATACCCACCTTCTAAACCCACCCAATAGGGGCCGGCCAAGCTAGCTTGGGAACAAGCTAGGGCCGGCCTAAGGTGGCCGGCCCTAGCTTGAACCCAAGCTAGTAGGGCCGGCCAAAATAAATTAAAAAGAAATTTAATTTTAATTTTTATTATGTGGAAGATATATTTTAAAGAGAATTAAAATTAAAATATCTCTCTTGTAAAAGATCTACAAAAGATTAAAGAAAGAGATTAGATCTCTTTCCTTATTTGTAGATTGGAGAGATGTTTTATTTTTTTCTTTAAAAATTATTCACATGTTGATAAAATTAAAATTATAGAAATTTCCTTTTATCAACCATGAAGAGATTTTAAAGAGAAATTTTATTTTTTAAAATTTCCGGAAACAAATTAGGAAGTTTTAATTGTTGATTAAAACTTGTCCTCTTTGTTTTCCAATCAATGATGGCTGACCACTTGAAATTAATTGGAGAAATTTTATTTTATTTCTCTCAATTAAATCATGTCAAGGAAATTAAGGAAAATTTATTGTAATTAAATTTCCTAATTTGCCTAGGCCAAGGAATATAAAAGAAGGGGTGAGGTGCCTTCACAAGACACAACATCTATTATTCCTCTCCCTCTTTTGTTCCTTGGTGTGGCCAGCCATCTCTCCTCTCTTCCTCTTGTGGTGGCCGAACCCTACCCTTCTATTGGAGCTCTTGTGGTGGCGGATACTACTCGAGAAGAAGAAGAAGAAGGAGAGAAAGCTAGCATCTCTTGGAGCTTGGTTAGTATTTTGTTTTTCTTCCTTGGTGAAGCTTCCTCTTTGTTGGCGAACCTAGCTAGGAGGAGAAGAAGGTGATTGGTGGTTTCGTCTCGGAAGATCGCTGCCCACACAACGTCCGAGGTTAGAAGAGGAATACGGGAGAAGATCAAGAGGTTTTTCTACAAGGTATAACTGGTAATTTCTATTTCCGCATCATGCTAGTTAGTTATGGCAATAATACCAAATACAAGAGGCTTACGTGCTAGAATTTCAATATGTTTTTCGAAGTTGTGTTCTTTTGTTTCTTTCTTTTCCTTGTGATTTGATTGTTCCTTTTGGTTAACCTAAAGTTATTTTAGGAAATTAAATATTAGCTTTCTATTAAAGGTTTTGTCAAGTCGGTGGTGGTTGCTCCCATATCCAAGAAGGCCATGTGCCTCGCCACGTCAGTACTGGGAACCTTTTATGGAAATTAATATTTAATGGAATTAATAACTTAAGGAGACTTGGGTCGAACGTGTTAAGTTCCGCAGGAGATCCAAGTCAAAACCTAAAAGAACAAATAGATTAAGTTTTGGATCAAACGTGTTAAGTTCCGCAGGCGATCCAAAATTTAATTTAAAAGAACACATGGTAGCTAGGAAAAGGTTCAGACCTTTGTACAAAATTTTTGTACAGTGGAACCTATAGGTTTTCCGAGTAGCAACCAACACGGTTAACACTAACGGTCTAACTCAGGTTTTGATGAATGACAAATTAGGTTAAGTTAGGTTTGTCGTTATCTAATACTCTGATCGAGTGTGCAGGCGAAGTTCAGACAGGTCGACGGGCTGATCGGATGTCTGGCACGAAGTCCAAGTGGGTCGACGGGCTGACCGGACGCTTGGTACGAAATCCAAATGGGTTGAAGGGCTGACCGAACATTTGGCACGAAGTCCAAGTGGGTCGACGGGCTGACCGGACGCTTGGCACAAAGTCCAGCTAGGTCGACGGGCTGACCGGATAGCTGGCGAAAAGTCCAGACAAGTCGAAGGGCTGACCGGACGTCTGGCAGGTGAGTAAAGGTAAGTCACTTGAAGGGAGTGACTGTGAGGACGCGTTCCCGGGAAGGGAACTTGGGCGCCGATCCGACTTAGAACCATTTCGAAATTCTAAGTCGAGATCTTAACGAGACTCCGGTCTCGGAAAGACGGAATCTAAGTCATACTCTTTATGTTGAATTTATAAACTGTGCTAATACGTTATTTTGCAGGATATTCATTATATATTTGCCTCAGACTAATCTTAGGAGAAGGACTTTTCTGAAGAAAGGTGGTCCGGGCGCCCGGAAGGGATCCGGGTGCCTGGAGGCAAATGTTATTCAGATCACGGCGTCGACACCTGGAGCTCGTTGGTTGGGACTGCTACGTCACACCAGGCCGCTCGGAAGGGATCCAGGCGCCCCGAGTATCCTATAAAAGAAGGGTCAAGGATGGAGTTTCAAACACAACTCAGAACTCTCAGACTGCTCTCTTGTGCTCTTGCAACGCTGCGAAAAGATCTCCGACTCAGTGTTGTCTTTAATTCTTTTTCTATAGTCGATATTTTCTTTTTATCAATTCTTGTACTTTAATCTTGTAATTCTATTTTCGAATTGATAGTGATTGCCCATCGAAAGCACCCTCGTGTGCAGGCCTTGGAGTAGGAGTCGCCAAAGGCTCCGAACCAAGTAAATCATTGTGTCTTCTTTGGCTTGTGTTTCCGCTGCATTTACTCGATGAATTTTTATATTCGATATTCACTCCCCCTCTATCGAACGATCACGATTCAACAAGTGGTATCAGAGCAGGTACCGCTCTGATTTGGTGCAACCACGAATCAGACAAGGGGGTGATCTGTTTTAAATCTTTTTTTCTCTCTCTTCTCTCTTTCTTTCGGATTTCAGTTTTTCGTATAATTTCAAACTGGTATTATTACCTTTTTGGAAATCTCTTTCCGTTGTAATTAAATGTAAATTGGTGCAACACCAATTTATCTATTCTATTTTAATTCTTCCCACACTACTAATCCAAGACTAAGTCTTGGAACTTCTTTTGTGTTTTCTCCTGTGTGCAGATTAAAATGTCACAGCTTGAGGGCTTCAGCACAGTGCGACCTCCCCTGTTCAACGGGAATGATTTCCCTTTATTGGAAGAAGCGGATGGAGGTGTATCTCAAGATGGATTTCGACCAGTGGCTTAGCGTCACAAAAGCCTACAAACCGCCAGTTGACAACTCCGGAAATCTGCTTGATCCAGAACAATGGACGGCAGACATAAAGAAGAAAGCGTTGACGGAAAATAAGGCGATCAACACGTTGCAATGCGGATTGACAAGGGAAGAGCTGAACCGGGTCGGACCGAATCAGAACGCGAAAGAGCTATAGGATAAGTTGATCGAGCTGCACGAAGGAACTAGCGACGCTAAGGTAACAAAAAAGGATTTACTATTAAATAAAATATTTAATATAAAAATACAGGAAGGAGAAACAATGAGTCAGCTGTACGCGAGGATCAAGGATATCCTCAACGGGCTCCACGCGATAGGCCATCAGATGGACAACAGAGACCTAATCAAGTATGCATTAAACATGTTTCCACGCAATAGTTTGTGGGAATCCATCGTGGATGCCTACAAAATTTCTAAGAATTTAAATAAACTTAAATTAGATGAATTATTTTGTGAATTAGAGTTACATGAGCAGACTAACACTGGAGCCGCGAAAGGTGTTGCTTTATTTACAGGTCCCTCCAAGAAGAACAAGCCTGAACCTGAAGAAGACTCTGACCAGGGCTCTGAAGATGAAGAGCACCTGGTGAACCTGGTAAGGAAAATGTTCACCAGGAGGAAAAGAAGCTTCAGCAAGAAGGATCTACAAAAGATCAGTTCTCCAGCCGATTCGAGGAACATAACATGCTTCGGATGCAACAAAAAGGGGCACTACAAGAACGAGTGTCCAAGACTGAAGATCGACAAAATGAAGCCAACCAAAAAGAAGACCCTCAAACCGACATGGGATGACTCCTCCTCGGACGAATCAGAGGCCGAAGATCAAAAACACCAGAGCTACCTCGCGCTGATGGCCTGCGAAGCAGAGTCGGAAGACGAATCAGAAGACGGGTCCGAACCTGAATCGAGCCACGAGTCCGTACTCGTTTTCGAAGGTTCTGAAGAGGTATACCTAACCTTAAATCGAATTTTTTTTAAAATTATTTCTTGCTTGAATAGTAAATTAATTAAATTAGAAAGTGAAAACAAAATACTCCTTGAGGAAAATCAAATCCTCAAGGAACAAATTGTAAATAATAATTCAACTCAAGATCTAACACTTGAGGAGGAGAATTCATCATTAAAATTAGAAATTAACAATTTAAAAGGTATGTTAGAAAAATTTACTACAAGATCAAAAAATTTAGACTTAATCCTAAATAATCAAAAAGCATGTTATAATATAACCGGACTCGGATATAAGTCAAACTCAAATAAAACTTTTAATGATTAATAACCCAACACAAACCAATGAGTAAAGCCTGGGTTCTGAAAGCGTGTTTGACCGCGCAAGTAGGACTTAATCAATACTACATACCTAAAGAAAAAATATATTATATAAAATCAATAAACCAAATCAAAAATCAGAATACAAACCTAAACAAAAAAAATTCAAAATCTAAATATTTTAAAACTCACCAAAACTTGGACTATCACTAAGTAAATTATAACTATAAAAAAAATAGACATAAACCTAAAACTAAAAATTAAATAACGGCCAATAATTCAGGGGGAGGTTCCAGAATAGCTGTCACCTCCAAAACTAACCTACCCGACAGGGTAACCCTAACCAACCAACCCGACAGGGTAATTAGGATTAGTTAAAAAGGGTTCAAATTTAACTTGAAAAATGATACTGGTGAAGTTTTGGATGGTAGTACGTTAGGGAAGCTTAGTCTATGCATGTCTAGAAAGATATGGCTTCGACCTGATGCATTTGGCTAAATGGAACTGACTGAAGCTACCCTCTATAGATCCTAACCAGTTAGACCAAGATTTTGTACTAAGTCCAGTGGATAAGACTATTTGGAAAACCTCGAAGGCATGATTACTCTAATGATATCCAAGTGACTCACCATAGCTTAGAAGTTTATCCAGAGAACGTCTATTTGTTGAACCCAAAGCTAAACCTGAATTTAACACAAGTTAAAACAAATCCTAAAATTGAACCTAATTCATCTCACAAAATTATAGGATTCCCTGATTGAAAACATAGATTTGGTGAGATGACTAAGGACTTAAATGAAATTAAAATTAAATTAAATTAAATTTAATCAAATTAATTTTTTTAACTTAAAAATTTATTTTAAAAATTAAACTTAATTTTTTTTAACTCAAAAATTTATTTTAAAAATTAAACTTAATTTTTTTAACTTAATTTTTTTAAAAAAAAATTAAATTTAAATTTTTTTTAACTTAAAATTTTATTTTAAAAATTAAACTTAATTTTTTTTTAACTTAAAAATTTATTTTAAACTTAAAAATTTATTTTAAACTTAAATTTTTTTAAGTTAAAAATTTATTTTAAAAATTAAACTTAAATTTTTTTTAACTCAAAAATTATTTTAAAAATTAAACTTAAATTTTTCTTTAAAATTTATTTTAAAAATTAAATTTAATTTTTTTTTAACTTAAAAATTTATTTTAAAAATTAAACTTAAATTTTTTTAAATTTTATTTTAAAAATTAAATTTAAATTTTTTTAACTTAAAAATTTATTTTAAAAATTAAACTTAAAATTTTTTAACTCAAAATTTTATTTTAAAAAATTAAACTTAATTTTTTTTAACTTAAAAATTTATTTTAAAAATTAAATTTAAATTTTTTTAACTTAAAAATTCATTTTAAAAATTAAACTTAATTTTTTTAAAAATTTTATTTTAAAAATTAAACTTAAATTTTTTAACTTAAAAATTTATTTAATTTTTTTTTAAAATTAAACTTTTTTTTTAACTTAAAATTTATTTTAAAATTAAACTTAATTTTTTTAACTTAAAAATTTATTTTAAAAAATTAAAAATTTATTAAACTTAATTTTTCTTTAATTTAAATTTTTTTATCAAACTTAAAAATTTACTTAACAATTTTTTCCCTTTTTAACTTAAATAACTTTAATTTAAAAAAAAATCGGAGTAAAAAACCAGGGGCAGGCGCCCCTGGTATACTGACCCGGGGCGCCCGGAAGGGACTCCGGGCGCCCCGCCCAACTTGACCTCGGGCGCTCGGAATGGGTCCGGGCGCTCGGAGCCCCCTTTAAATTGGGTGGCAGGGGCGCCCCCTTCTCTTGCACCACCTCCTTCACTTTCGTCAAGGGTCCTTCCGAGCTTTACTGCGAAAGTGTTTAAAAATTAAATTTTCCTTTGTTTTACGGTTAATATACTGTTGCGAATCAACTGAGGTCGTCATTTCTAAAAATATTTTGCGATGGCTCCTCGGTAAAATTCTTGTCCTCTATTTAAATTTTTAGATATTTGTTGCATGTTTGCTTTCTTTACTTAGTATAATTTTGTTTCATAATTTTGGAAACGTTCTAAATCTGGTACTGGGCCTTCCACTGCTAGCATTGACCCTAGGTTTCCCACTGATGAACTTAGGGTTAAGTTTGAGTCGACCATTTATATAGCCATTAGGACTAAATGTCTAGATAGAGCGTTCTTTTTATGTTCGTGCGTTCCAGTTATAGAGGTTATAAACCACTATAACTTGCAGAACCTTGTTGACTGTACTAGTCCAGTAAACATAGGTTTGTGTGCTGAATTTTATAATAACCTAGTGAAAGTAGATAACCTTACCTATACTATTAGGGTAGCTAGTACTGATATCACGCTATCCCCTACTATCATCCGGGACTTTTTAGAGTTACGACCATCTACCTGTCTCTTTCAGTGCTATCCTCCCAGAGATCTACCATTTGGAGATCCCTACTCGCATATTACTCTTGATATGATTTATTCGTATTTTTTGGGGGCGAGCGAGTACCCACTGTGACCCATTTTAGGTCAGTTGCCCTTCGAGTCCAGGACTATGCCGTGTATAGGGTGTTAATCTTTTGCATTCTACCACTGACCACTCGCGACATCGCGATGATGCGTCCATTCCACTCTTTTCTTCTCTATGTCTTGTGTCATAGGCTAGATATTGACATCAGTTTACATATTTTTTTCCATCATTATCTACTCGGCCGGATTTGTGACCAGTGGACGAGTTCATATGCCCTACTGTCATATTTTGATAGCATATATTGCCTCCTTGGGCATTGATGTCACCAGAGGTGATATTCGCCCTATGACCGAGTTTGACGTTGTAGGAGCTAGGAATTTTTCCCTAGCTGGTGTCCATATAGATGATGAGGGGATTATGTCTGGGCAGAGGGGGCACAGCACCAGCCCGACCCAGATGCACAGCAAGAGGAGGCAGAGCATGATGAGTTTATGCTCGCACTATTTCCTGAGGAGGCCGCTCCTGCCCCACCACCAGCTTGAACACCACGTCCCGCTCCTCGCACTCTAGTCGATCGAGTATCCGGACTAGAAAGAGCTATGACGAGCCTCCAGCACGAGACCTCCGAGTTTCACCGAGACATATGACAAGAGGTCTCCGACCGACGACGAGAGGTGCGACAGGAGGTCTCTGATTTGTGACTAGATGTGCTGCAGGAGATCTCCGACCCGCGACGAGACCTACGAGAGGATGACCGCACCTGTCACACTGAGCTGTTGACCCTACTTTATTCTTTGGGTTCCGGACCACCTCCTTCATCATCTCAGTAGTTGTGATTGTTATATAGTTCTGTTATGACTCTATTACAGCTCTTGTAGTACATCTTGATCTATTGATTATCATTTTAGATTTGATTGGTTCTGCTCTACTTTAGTAGATTAGGATCATTAAAATGATTGTTTTAAATTTGAGGTTAAAATTGTTTTTTTTAAACTTTCCCACTTTTAGAATTTCAAAATAATTTTAGCCTTAGACTAGAAAAATTCCCTTAGAAATCATGTTCCCCTAGGACTAGTACTTGAGCATCTCACCAACACCCTAGGTGTACCTTGCTTGTGATTGACAAACATAGAAAGGGGTGAGATGCATAGGCTAGTTGCCTGGACTTAAGATGCTTATATCAGTGCATCGATATAAGTCTGGGCGTTAAATACCAAACATATATTGATCAAGTTAAATTATTCAGTTTAGTCAAACACTAACTGATAACAATGCACTTACCTTGACTAACCAAGTGAAAGCTGCTATCTTCTGATAGTTAGTAAGTACCTAATTGGTTAAATAGCTATTTGGAATATCAGGTTTAGGGGGAGGATTGAATCAACCTATTTTCACACTTAGCACCAAAACTATTTTCTCCACTTTAAAATAATATCTTCTCTTAAAATTTCATTTTTGGAAATCTAAGTTGATATATCTATTTTTGAAAACTAGCTTTTATAAAACTAATTAAGCTTTTAAATTGAATTTTATAAACTAAGATTTTAAAAATTGAATCTTTTGCAAACTTAGTTTTATTTAGTTTTGAAAAATAGATTTTTATTTCAAACTTAGTTTGAACTTAAACACTTATGCTTGAAAATTAGACTTAGCTTTCTTAAGCTTATACTTGAAGATTAGCTTTTAAAAGTTTTTAAGTTTGCAAATTCATTCAACTTTGCAAAAATTATCTTTTAAAATTACTCAAAATGTACTAAATAATAAGTTATGTTGCTAAATTAGCTATTTTTCAAAACTTAGTTATTTTACAAAAGTTAAGAAATAAAAGTTAAATTACTATTTAAACTCCCCCAAGTTAACTTGACATTGTTTTCTTGCAAGTTTAACTTTGTCTATTTTCCGTAATTACTTTACTTATGTCCTTATTTGATGAATGCCAAAGGGGGAGGGATAGGTGGTTAAGTTAGAGCAATTAGTTAGAGCAACAAATGCCAAATTTAAAAACTAACTTAAACCTTAAAAATCATGCTTGTTTGTTTACTTGCATAGTTTTTTCACTAACTTAACCATGTTGTCATTCCATCAAAAAGGGGGAGATTGTTGGTACGGTTAGCACTAACGGTCTAACTCAGGTTTTGATGAATGACAAATTAGGTTAAGTTAGGTTTGTCGTTATCTAACACTCTGACCGAGTGTGCAGGCGAAGTCTAGACAGGTCGACGGGCTGACTGGATGTCTGGCACAAAGTCCAAGCGGATCGACGAGCTGACCGGACGCTTGGCACGAAGTCCAAATGGGTCGAAGGGCTGACCGGACATTTGGCACGAAGTCCAAGCGGGTCGACGGGCTGACCGGACGCTTGGCACGAAGTCCAGCTATGTCGACGAGCTGACCAGATAGCTGGCGAGAAGTCCAGACGGGTTGAAGGGCTGACCGGACGTCTGACAGGTGAGTAAAGGTAAGTCACTAGAAGGGAGTGACTGTGAGGACGCATTCCCGAGAAGGGAACTTAGGCGCCGATCCAACTTAGAACCATTTCGGAACTCTAAGTCGAGATCATGACTAGACTCCGGTCTCGGAAAGACAGAATCTAAGTTATACTCTTTATGTTGAATTTATAAACTCCGCTAATACGTTGTTTTGAAGGATATTCATTATATATTTGCCTTGGACTAACCTTATCTTGCAGGAGAAGGACTTTTCTGGAGAAAGGTGGTCCGGGCGCCCGGAAGGGATCCGAGCGCTCGGAGGCAAATGTTATCCAAATCATGGCGTCGACACCTGGAGCTCGCTGGTTGGGACTGCTACATCACACCAGGGAGCCCGGAAGGGATCCAGGCGCCCCGAGCATCCTATAAAAGAAAGGTCAAGGCTGGATCTTCAAACACAACTCAGAACTCTCAGACTGCTCTCTTGTGCTCTTGTGACGCTGCGAAAAGATCTCCGACTCAGTGCTGTCTTTAATTCTTTTTCTATAGTCGGTATTTTCTTTCTATCAATTCTTGTACTTTAATCTTATAATTTTATTTTCGAATTGATAGTGATTGCCCATCTAAAGCACCCTCGTGTGCGGGCCTTGGAGTAGGAGTCGCCAAAGGCTCCGAACCAAGTAAATCGTTGTGTCTTCTTTTGCTTGTGTTTCCGCTGCGTTTACTCGACAAATTTTTGTATTCGATATTCACCCCCCCTCTATCGAACGATCACGATCCAACACTTTCCGCATCCAGACCTGCACATGCCTACCATATATGCTTTCCTCGATCCGTTAACCCTGGATTGAGTCCTCGTATCCACAAGTCTTGACCTTTTCCATCTGTTTCGTCTTACCCGAGTTCCCGACCTGTATGCGTTGGTTTGCTTTTGCTTATCCTGAGTTCTGACCTATACGCATCGGTCTGCTTCTGCTTATCCTGACTCCCGACCTGTATCCATGGCTGGCACGTCCCGACCGGTTCGCTCTTGTCCATTGACTTGTGCCCTCAGGCTGTAAGCCCTGACCAGTATCCATGGCTGGCACGTTCGGACCTGTATCCTGTACTGCTTTCCGCATCCAGACCTGCACATGCCTACCACATATGCTTTCCGCAATCCGTTAACCCTGGATTGAGTCCTCGTATCCACAAGTCTTGACCTTTTCCATCTGTTTCGTCTTACCCAAGGTCCCGACCTGTACGTGTCGGTTTGCTTCTGCTTATCCTGAGTTCCGACCCGTACGCGTCGATCTACTTCTGCTTATCCTGAATCCCGACGTGTATCCATGGCTGGCACGTCCCGACCATTTCGCTCTTGTCCATTGACTTGTGCCCTCAGGCTATAAGCTCTGACCTGTATCCACGGCTGGCATATCCCAACCTGTTTGATTTTGTCCCTGTATCCGGTGCCGCTTAACCTGAACCCCAATCTGTATGTGTATCCTAAATCTCAACCTGTATGCATATCCTGAATCCCGACCTGTATGCATATCCTGAATCCTGACCCGTACGCGTCGATCTGCTTCTACTTGTCCTGAGTACCGACCTGTGATACTGGTCTTCGAGTCCTTATCCGCCATAGGTCCAACCTGAGGACACCATTCTTGCTTAACCCAGCCCATCTAGCAACTGGGTCTCTCGAACTATACGTAGACCAGATCCCTGACCTCCCCGCTGGCCAGTCTCTTGACCCTCACGTAGGCCCACCCTATGACTTCCATGTAAGCGTGGCTTCTGACTACCACATACGCTTGACTTCTGATTGCCACATACGCTTGACTTCTGACCGTCACGTACACTTGACTTCTGACCGCCACATACGCTTGACTTCTGACCGCCACATATGCTTAACTTCTGACCATCCTGTGGTCTTGGCCTCCGATCACATCATCTCATCGACCCCACAATCATGCACAGTATTACAAGCCTCCCCCTCAAGTCTAGTCGAAGGAGGATCTAGTCCGACTGACTAGACCCCAGTCCCTTTATTACTCGATCTGGATCCTTGGCTCCTGCCCTGTATCTGCTTACTGGCTGACCCTTTTCTGAATGTCCTACTCAGACGTTATCACCTTTTCTAAAAGATAGGCTGACTTTACTGTATACGAGTTGACGCTTTGACTTCCCATCATGCCCGTCTTATAAATACTGCACTGTTTCCCAAACGTCATTTTAGGTTCCCAGGTAATCCCTTCACCTTCTCCTCCCCTTTAAAAAGGGCGGGTGTTATTTTATCTCCCTCTCCACTATGTTCTTTCTCCAAGCCACCCTCTGGAACCTGCGATGGAATCTAGTGATCCCTCTTTTTTGCATCCACAAATCACCCACCTGACAGAATTATTGACCTGGAAGGATGAGGCCCTACTAGCGATGACTGAAAGCAAAGATCTTCAAGTTTCCCTCACCCGTGAAATGGAAGGACTCTGGCTGACAGCCAAATCACGAATTCGAGCCGAAATAGCTCTCAAGCTTAAAGCTCGATCAGATTTCCAAAGCCAGGTTCATTATATTATTTACCTTAAGATGAAACACGAGGACGAGGTGGCTCTCCTGAAAGAAGAAGGGCGGATAAAGGATGAAACCATCGACCAACTGAAGCGCACTATCGAACTTTTAAAGGAAGATCTATCTCAAGCACAGGCTTGTCTGATCATGAAGGAGCAAGCCTCTGGATCTGGATCGCGCAATGATAATGTAAATTGACAGATGTTCTTTCAAGGGTTGTGGGTCTGTATTTCCTTATTTCTTTTTGTCATCTTGTTAATAAGCCCTTGTTTCCCAATAATATTTTCAAGGAAAGATATTTAAGGAAGAATAATTTACTTACCAAACCTTTTTCATTCGTACGGGCTTGCCTATTTGCATTTCCTATTGATGCTAAAATATACAGTGCGGATTCATATTGAGGTAAGGAAGATATACTGACCGAGAGATGTTGCTCACTTATAACTCGCACTAAGGCGAGAGTCTGGGACAGCCGACCGGGAAGGTCGTTGGGCGTGAGAGCAGTGCTCACTTATAACTCACACTGAGGTGAGAGTCTGGGATAGCCGACCGGGAAGGTCGTTGGGCGTGAGAGGCGTGTTCACTTATAACTCGCACTGAGGCGAGAGTCTGGGACAGCCGACCGGGAAGGTCGTTGGGCGTGAGAGCCGTGCTCACTTATAACTCGCACTGAGGCGAGAGTCTGGGACAATCGACCGGGAAGGTCGTTGGGCGTGAGAGTCGTGCTCACTTATAACTCGCACTGAGGCGAGACTCTGGGACAGCCGACCGGGAAGGTCGTTGGGCGTGAGAGCAGTGCTCACTTATAACTCGCACTAAGGTGAGAGTTTAGGATAGCCGACCGAGAAGGTCGTTGGGCGTGAGAGTCGTGCTCACTTATAACTCGCACTGAGGCGAGAGTCTGGGACAGCCGACCGGGGAGGTCGTTGGGTGTGAGAGTCGTGCTCACTTATAACTCGCACTGAGGCGAGAGTCTGGGACAGCCGACAGGTTAGGTCGTTGGGCATGAGAGTCGTGTTCACTTATAACTCGCACTGAGGCGAGAGTCTGGGACAGCCAACAGGTTAGGTCGTTGGGCATGAGAGTCGTGCTCACTTATAATTCGCACTGAGGCGAGAGTCTGGGACAACCGATCGGGAAGGTCGTTGGGCGTGAGAGCCATGCTCGCTTATAACTCACACTCAGGCGAGAGTCTGGGACAGCCGACCGGGAAGGTCGTTGGGCATAAGAGTCGTGCTCACTTATAACTCGCACTGAGGCGAGAGTCTGGGACAGCCGACCGGGAAGGTCGTTGGGCGTGAGAGCCGTGCTCACTTATAACTCGCACTGAGGCGAGAGTTTAGGATAGCCGACCGGGAAGGTCGTTGGGTGTGAGAGCCGTGCTCACTTATAACTCGTACTGAGGCGAGAGTCTGGGACAGCCGTCTGGGACTTCTTAAGAAAGCCCGCTCAGGGAAAGATGCTGCCTACCTGGGGGTGAGCTCCCGACCAGGGGTTGTTCGAAGGGAACTCTTCGACCCTGTCTGCAATCAATAAATATACAGTATCAGACGTAAGTGGAGATAAAAAAATATTAAAACCTTACTCAACCCCGGGAAAATGACGCAGTGTATCATTGCAACATTCGAATTTGTCTCCCCCGCCATTTCCTTCGCCGCTTCCCGAGAAGATCACGTGGTAGAAACTTCTGTACGCATGCCCCTTTTCATGATTTCCTTATCACGTCCATCATTAATACGCTTCCTAGGGTGGTGACACCTGTCCTGCGTCTTTATTGCTTACGCCGTATGACGCCGCCTTCTTAACTCCTTTTCGTACATGACTTCCGATAAGCGCATGCCATTCTTTGATCGGACGGTGCCTGGGCGCTTTACTCAAAAAGATACCCGACCCCCCTTTCGATATTTTCCAGGAAAGCTTGCTTTATAAGCCCTAAAGGCAGTCCGCCGTTGTCATCTTAACGCTTTGACTACCAACTTCTCCTCGTTTTTCTACTATCCCCTCTGCTGTGGATATTCCTCTTCTCGACCACCCACGTCCGGTGCTCTTCCTCCTTTTGTCTACTTTCCTACTTGTTCTTCCTCATTTTGATAATGGTGGACGGTAAGGAATCCTTCTGGTATTCTTATTACATTTCTGACCTAGACAACTATGACTTGTCCCTGATCCAGTCTAACTTGGCACTTAGCAAAGATTGTGAACTTCGACTCCCTAACCCCAACGAACATCCTTCATCTCCTCTCGAAGGGTTCATGACTGTTTTCAAGGACCAACTTCTAGAAGGCCTTCGTTTTCCCCTCCATCCATTCATATCTGCATTGAGTCAATACTTTGGTATCTTAATTCGCTCCCAATTTCTTCAGGGTTGTATGTGGTACCATCATTCTATGTCGCGTATACCAAATTCCATTGACTATCCAACTATTTCATCACTTCTATACCTTCAAACACTCTGAACCAGGGGTATTCATGGTGCAAGCCAGACCTGGTTATAAATTCTTCTCCAACATGCCTTCTTCCAACAAAGGTTGGAAGTCCATTTTTTCTTCCTTAGATTACCTACACCCCTGATCGGGCCAACCCAATGGCGCTCTGATCTTCCTCCTAATCTTCCTGTGCACCAACATCATCCCCCCAGCCATGTCGCTTCAGAAAAACTCACTGGCGTGAGTGTTCGCCTGTCCATAATACTATTGGAAGGCTTTTTGTACTCTTTTGGGCTCAGCCCAGTTTATGCAGAGATAGGAGCTCCGTTAGGTAAGACCCTGCTTTCCTTCCTGTTATTCTTCGCAAACTGAGGTATTCATTTTCCACTTTGCAGAGGCTGCTATGCTCCGGGACTACTCTTCAAATAAAAATCAACAATCTCTCATAGTTTTGAAAACCCTGAGTGTAGAGCTTAAGCAGGGCTTGGCAGCTTCCTCGCAGCCTGTCTCAGACCCCCCTGCGCCAGCCCGGGCTGGGACTTCCCCTTCATTTCCACTAAAGACTGCCCCCTTAGAGGACCTCACCATACCAGAACATATCGAGGAAGAACAAGCCCCTTCTCCTCCCCCAGCTAAACGACTACGTCTCCAACGCAAAAGGAAAAGGGTCACCCCTGCGGTCCAAGCATCTCCTCCGCCTCCTCTTGCCGGTCGGCTTTCATCATCGGTGTCCCCAACTTCTAAGGCTAAGGCTGCCACTCCGGATTGAGAAACTACCCCTGGACCAGAGGTCCCTGCCTTGTCGCCAAGCATACCGGTCCCTACTCCAGCTCGGGCCTTGCCTTCCGAGCAGACTTCTCCTCCTGCAGGGGACAAACCCAAGAGTTTTACGACTCCCTCCGCTTCACTCCCTGTGGTCGTTTCGGCCTCTGCCTCTCGAACTAGGGAGAGAATCCCCGAAAAGTATGCCTTCACTACTTCCTGGCGCTTGCCTTCCTTCACCAGGCCTGATGAAGAAGCTATGGAGGGTACCTCTTCTACCGTCGGTCTGGTTCAGTTACACGGCGACTTGGCCACGTCTTGGCGGTCAGCTAATCGACGATTTTGGAGCAACTTGCCGTTGGAGGGACTGGACCAAGCTTCTCGCTAGATAATTGCTGTAAGTTTTCCTTTATCCGGTCTTCTCTTCTGGAACTACTTGTAATTCTTTCTTTTGTCTTCTGCAGGCCTGCTCCGCCGGTCTGAGTGCGATCCAACATGCCACCAATTTACAACGGGAGTATGAGATGTTGCAGGCTCACCTTCAAGAATTGGAGCTATCGCTGACCCCCCGCGACCCGCTCAACCTGACACCTAGGGACCTGGCTAGATATCTTCGGTCCATTGGGGAGTCTGCCGAGTCCGCCCGAAGCATCGCCCATGCAGCTTTTGACAAAATAAAGACCTTGGAGGCAGCCTTGAAGACTAGTGAGTCTAAGTTGGCTTCTGAGGGAGAGTGTCATCGTTCGATCATGGTTGAACTGGATGAGAAAGATGCAAAGCTGACCACTCTCTCCTCCCAATTGAAGATTTCGCAGGAAACTCAAGAGGCTCTTCAGAAAAACTTGGAAGAAACCCGGGCCCAACTAACTTCTAGCACCGATCGGGAGAAAGATATTTAAAGTAGATGGGATGCTAGCCAAGCCATGATCAAATCACTACAGGCCGATCTTCTGAGGGCCCAGGAGGATGCTTCCCAGGGCCAAAAAGATTTGGCTCTGACCCGAGCCGATGTTGAGAAGGCCAAGGCAGAACTGGTGGATTACCAAGTGAGTGAGGTTAGTCGTCTTAGAGAATACAGGGTACCCTACGTCACATCTCCTTTCTTCTTGAGGAAGATGAGAGGTTTGATGAACCTTATGTTATGTTATGGAGCGGCCGGCGGGGCTCGTCAATTGTTTGAGTAGGGCCTACTCCACTCTGCACCTTCGGAGAATTTCTTGGACACTGCTCACCTGATGCGCGAATTTCCTGCAGGGTCTTATCCTTCCTTCAAGGACGACGACGACCTCTTTCTCCTCCCAACACCCTCAGCTGATGTCGAACCTTGATGTAGAAATGGAGCTATAAATTTTTTGTCGATATTTTTTACTTGTATTTTCAAACTTATTACTATCTAGGACTACTTAACCCTTTCATGATATGACTGCCTATTTTTGAACTTCCCTTGGTTCATTACTCTCCCAACAATGTCTATGCATATTTCCCGACCGGTAGGAAATGTGGCTACATGAATGTGTACTTCAACCTTCCCGTTTAGGCTTTAACCGGTCACGGTTGGGGCTCACTTCCTTACCCTGACCTGGTTTCCTTCTCCTTTCCCCGCTTATTGCCCTGGCTCAGCCAGCCACCCTGGTCTGCTTTTTCCGCCGTCCTTCCTTAATCCGACATAAGACAAAACCAAAGCGAGGCTTAGGAGTTCATAGGACACTTATAACTGCCACGCCTTTTCCTGAAATCTGTCTCCTTGTACTTCGCGCTGGTGCTTTTCCAAATATACCCTTGGGCACTATTTTCTAAGATGATCCATCGGCCTTCTTTGTTTCCACCAATTATTGTGGACCGGTGGATGATAACTGACCAAATTACCCTTACGTCTAGCTGCTATAAATACTTTCTCCTTGCTTCTACCTCCCAACTTTTCCTCAGCTTTCGCTTTCTTCCAGCCTAAATCCATAACTATGCTTAAGTCTTTCTTCTTCCCTTGATAGTTCCTTGCTTGACTTTTTCCTTGTCCGCTTCTTTCAACATGGCATCTTCCTCTTATCTGTCTTCTCTTGCAGCAATGTATTTTCCTGGTTCATCCACCTTCGATGAATTAGACCTGGATGATCTGCGTTATTACTACGGAGTCGCTGCCAACACTCATGTAATCATCCCAACTAGAGTGCACCAATTTTCTGCCCCTCCTACCGGCTACTGCACCTTCTTCAAAGAGCAGTTCATTGCCGGACTTCGTCTTCCTCTTCACCCCTTCTTCTCGGATGTGTGCCGCTACTTCAAAATTCCCATGGGCCAGCTAACGCCCAATTCTGTAAGGTTCCTCTGCGAATTTGTGATACTCTGTGAAGTATGCAAGCTATCTTGGTCTGCCCACCTGTTCCATTGTTTCTTCGTCCTTCGTTGGCAGGAAGAAGGCTCATTCCATTTTCAACCACGCATTCGGACTGCTTTCTTCTCGCCCCTTCCACCTTTTGAGGCGAACTGGATGAGCAAATTCTTCTTCATTCGACTCCCCCATGAGGTGGAATGACCCCTGCAATGGCAACCGCTGCTTCCCCCGACCCCGCAACTTGGGGAATTCCACCTTGAGACCTCCTATATAGAGGCTTTATCTCACTTGGCAGGATGGCAATTGAACTTAACGCGATTACTCTCTAAGGAATTGTTGTCTTATTTTCGACTGAGCTGCCTTACTTCTGAAACACCGCACTCCCTGGGTAAGCCTTTCTTTTGTTTCTTCTGTGACTTCTTGCATTTTGCTCTATTTACTGGAACTGACCCCATATTCTGGCTTATGCAGCTGATACTCTAACGCGTGCCTCCGAGGTTCAACCCCTTCCCTTAAGTGATGGGGAGATAATGCGACGAGGTCGAGTTATCTTAGAGAGGAGGTCACTCCCCTACTCGACTTCAACTTAGGTCGGGATGACTGCCTTCACAAACCCCCGACCCAATCGTCCCCTAAGGGCCTCGTCTACTCCCAGGCATGCCTCCTCTGCTTATCCCAGGGCCTCACCTACTTCTCGGCCTGCCTCCTCTACACGTCCCCGGGCCTCGCCTACTTCTTGGTCTGCCTCCTCTACTCGTCCCCGGACCTCGCCTACTTCCCGACCTGCATCTTCTGTTCCTCTCCGACCTGATATTCCTCCCCCACCTACTTCCAACTCCGGTCATGGTCGTGGTCAAAGATCAGCCAATGTAACTTATGCCAGTCCTGCCTTCAGGGCAGCTTCTCAAGCGGCTCGTCATGCCCGCTCTGTGACTGACCGCGCAAGCCGGGGTGCATTCTCCTCCTCCCGAAGTCGGGCGCGATCAACCTCTGAAGATTCTGATTCTGACGATCAACCCTTGGCTCACAGATCTCACCGCAGAACTATTAATCTCGGCCAAGCTTCAGGCTCTCCATCTGCTCCTCAACCTTCGCCTCCTGTTGCAACCACCACTCCTATCCCGAGCTCGTCAGATGCTCCTCCTGATCCTCCCAAGGTTCCCACCGAGCCTCAACTAACTCAACCTTCAACCTCTCAACAACACAGGAGCACCAAAGTTGGCCCCTCACATCGCCCTTCACCAGCTACCTCACCTCCGGAGCCTTCCCATGCACCTCCTTCAGCTCCTTCTGGCTCAGCTGCTGAGCCCTCACAACCACCACCACCTGCTTCTTATTATTACCGGACCACCCCCCCCCTGAGGCTGGGTTAAGATCAAGACAAGATGTTCCCACCAGTACCTTGACAATGAAAGGTCACTTGGTTACTTTATGGGCATAAAGTATGAGTTAGATGGAACACTTGTCACCGCCCGCCCAAATGAATAGATTTTCAGAGCTGTATATCAAGGTAAACTTTAACTATCCCAACATTGATTATCTTTCCCACTCTTATTAAATGCTTCCTGTATGTCCCAGGCGTGTGCAGAGTCCCTGATAATAAATCAATCCTTCCACGCTACTCATTACCAGAATAAAATGTTGCGGGACAAGGTAACAGAATTGGAGCTTCAATTAAATGACCCCGCGAAGGCTAGTCATGCCCTGAGAGCTGAAATAAAGGACCTGACCAGAAGGAATACCCATCTGAAAGTATCCCTGGTGCAGGCCAATCGCAAGCTTAAAGGCCTCCAAGAAGAAAAGAGACAGATTGACATCGTACACCAGCAACACTTAGATCAACAAGCTCTGGTGCATCAATGATCCACTGACCAGTTAACCCAGAAACTACGTTCCGAAGAAACCCTAGCCCAAGAGCAGAACAAAATATTAGAGTCCCAGGCGGCACAATTGGCGTCTCAAGCAGCAGAACTTATGGTCGTTCGGGCTGAACTATCGCAGGCTCGTGCTACTGCAGAGGGGATATCCGCAGCCTTGACCATTTATAATGAAGGGGAGAATGACCGCTGCAAGCAGAGCCGTGACTTGTACCTGCGCTCTCCAGAGTTTTGTACACAAGCGGGACAACGTTTCTCCACAACTATTATCTATGGTGCAGCTGGGGCTCTGCGACAACTCTACGAACAAGGTTACTTGAAATCTGCCCCTCCTGCCGAGTTTCTTGATCATAACCGAATCCTTAAAGAGATTCTGGATGATATTTTTGCTCCTTTTAAATGACTGGCACTGACTGCCTGTGCACACTATAGTTTAGTGATGTCGAGCCGAACCTTTTACTTCTTGCATAACCCTTGGCACTTTAAGTTTTGACTTGGTAAAGTGTATTAGTCTGTTGAAAGAAATGTTAGGACATACAATTCCCGCTCGGACATATCCTCTTACCACACTATCTGGTTAGTGTTCAGCCCCGGTCTGGCAGCCATTCTACAGCCCGACTTCTTCTTTATAAAATTCTCTAAACGTGATAAGGTCACAAGCAGTTTCTTTATAAAATTCTCTAAACTTGGTAAGGTCGTAAGTAGTTAGCACTCCATGGCCGGTCTAACTTCTTGCCATGATTATCTTATAAATAGTAAGCTCCGGACGATAATTTCTTGACGACTTTATAAGGCTCATCCCACTGTGGTGCTAGTTTGGTCACATCTCCCACGGGTTTCACTTGCTTCCAGACCAGGTCTCCTTCCCTAAAGAACCGAGGGATTACTCTTCTGTTATGATTATGCCTCATTCTTTGTCTATAGGCCTCCAGTCTGGCTGTTGTCTTCTCGTGGATATCACTAATGAGATCCAGCTCAGCCAGTCGCAGCTCGACATTTCCATCATCATATAACTTCCTTCTAACTGACGACACTCCAATTTCTATAGGTACTACTACTTCATTGCCATAAACTAGATGGAATGGTGTCAGGCCTATGCTTTCTCGAGGCGTTGTGCGGTAAGCCCATAGGATGCTCGGTAGCTCTTCCACCCAGTTACCTCCCACATGATTCAGCTTAACCTTTAGACCTCGCACTATTTCTCGATTGACCACCTCAGTCTGGCCGTTGCTTTGAGGGTATGCCACTGAAGTAAAGGCTCGCATTATACCAAACCCCTTACACCAGGCCTGGATTTTTTGCCCTTGAAATTGCCTCCCATTATCTGATACTAATTTGTGTAGTATGCCGAACCTGCAAAGAATATTCTTCCATAGAAATTAGATGACCGCACCTTCTGTGATCCTGGCTAGGGTCTCTGCTTCCACCAATTTAGAGAAATAATCCACCGCTACCAGTAAGAAATGCTTCTGACCTGGGCCTATTGGAAATTGTCCCACAATATCCATGCCCCATTGATCAAAGGGACACGAGACTATAGATGTTCTTAGCAGCGCCGTTGGTTGGTGCGTCAGGTTCTGATGTTTTTGGTAGGACAGGCAGGTATTCATTAGCTTTTACGCATCCCTCTGTAAAGTAGACTAGAAATATCCAGCCAGGAGCACCCTGCGAGATAATGTCCGACCTCCCACATGACTACCACAGCATCCCAGATGTATTTCTCGTAAGGCATGACCTGCCTCCTCCATACCCAAGCATTTGAGCAATGGTCTAGAGAAGGACCTCTTGTATAGTTGATCCCCTATCATGACGTAGGCATGAGCTTGTTTCCTGACCATCCGTGCTTCCTCTGGGTCAGTCGGTAAGGTACCCTACTGAAGATAGTTGATCATGGGTGCCCTCCAATCAATGGGTGCTTCCCTATTATTCTGCAGGTCTATCTGAGCTATAAGGAAGGTTTGCGCTATTGATCTGTCCAACACTCAAGTAGTTAGGGAACTGGCCATCTTTGCCAGCTCATCCACTTTCTCATTCTCTGCCCTGGGGATCTTAGTCACTGTAACTTTCGCAAATTCGTCCTTCATCTTCTCATATGCTTCCCGATATACTTGCAACTTATCGTAATTTACCTCAAAGTTGCCTGCCACCTGCTGAGTTACTAACTAAGAATCTGAGTAAATGATGAACCGGGCGACCCCTACGTGCCAAGCTGCCTGCAACCCTGCCAATAAAGCTTCATATTCTGCCTCATTGTTAGTGGCTCTGAAATTAAGTCGGGCAGCCAACTGTAATATATCCCCTTGAGGAGATATCAAGAGAATCCCGACCCCACTTCCTTTGTGAGTTGTTGATCCATCTATGTAGATTTTCCAAGTTTCCTCAGAGTTAGTCTGATGAATCTCTATTAAAAAATCTGCCAAGGCCTGCGCTTTAATGGCTGTGCGTGGCTGGTACTGTATGTCGTATTCTCCTAGCTCAGTTGCCCACTTGATAAGCTGGCCTGCTACCTCCACATTAGTTAGAGCTCTGCTCATGGTGCTATTAGTCAAAACCGTGATAGGGTGCGCCAGGAAGTATGGTCTTAACCGTTGAGCCATAAGAACCAATCCATAAACCAATTTTTCCTGGGCCGTATATCGAGACTCGACCCCTTTCAATAGATGGCTGAAGAAATACACCGGTCATTGTACATTATCTTGCTCTTTAACAAGTACAACCCCCACAACCTCAGGGGTAGCAGACAAGTAAACCCGCAATGGTTCTCCAACGACCGGCTTGAATAAGGACGGCAGAGCCTCTAAATACTTCTTTAGTTCCTCAAAAGCTCGGGTACATTCTTCATCCCACTGAAACTTGGAGGCCTTCTAAGCACTTTGAAGAAAGGAGCAGCCCGGTTGGCAGATCTAGAAATGAATCTTGACAAGGTTGTTATTCTGCCTACCAGCTTTTGTGCTTCCTTCAAGTTCTGAGGAACTTGCATATCCCGTAGTGCCCGAACTTTTTCTGGATTAGCTTCTATTCCTCGCTCGGTCACTAGATAACCCAAGACCTTTCCTCCTTTAGCTCCAAACAAGCATTTCAATGGGTTTAGCTTTAGCCCGTATTGTCGAAGAGTCCCGCAGGTTTCCTCTACATCCATGATCAGATTCACTGCTAAAGGGGACTTAATGAGTATATCATCCACATACACCACCACGTTGTGCCCAATCTACTCCCGGAAGATCTTATCCATCATCCTCTGATATGTGGCACCTACATTTCTGAGACCAAATGGCATGACAGTATAGCAGAAAGTACCGTCAGCCGTAATGAAGCTAACCTTTTCTTGATCTTCCACCACTAAGGGGATCTGATGATATACCTGATACGCATCCAACATGTAAATCCTCTCACAATCGGCAGTTGAGTCCACCATCTGGTCAATCTGGGGCAGGGGATAGCAATCTTTGGGACTAGCTCGATTTAGATCTCTGAAGTCTATGCATACTCTCCACTTATTGTTGGGCTTCTTCACTAAGACTACATTGGAGAGCCAGGATGGGAACTGCACCTCTCGGACGTGGCTTGCTTTCTTGAGCTGGTTCACCTCAGCTCTGATTATTTTGTTCTGGTCGGTCGAGAAGTTCCTTTTCTTCTGTTTGACTGGCCGGGAGTCCGGTAGTAGATGTAACTTGTGCTCTGCTACTTCAGGTTTGACTCCAGGTAAATCCTCTATAGACCAGGCGAAAACATCTTGCGGATCAGGCATTGGATTAATTCTTTCTTGAGAGGAGGAGGCAGGTCGCTTGCTATGTGAGTAAGACTTTCGGGGCATTCAGCATATAGTTGTACCTCTTCCCAGGGGATAAGTTCTTCAGCCAAAGGCAGAGGCTCTTCTTGGACTACATGAACTCCACCGTCTTGCATCCTTTGATTCTTCCGGGCTTCTACCCGGACCATATCAATATAGCATCTTCGAGAGACCCTCTGCTCTCCCTTAACCTCCCCAACCTGCTCGCCCATCGGGAATTTGATCTTTTGATAGAAAGTAGAGACCGCAGCCCTAAACTCATGCAGGGCTGGCCTTCCCAAGATGACGTTATAAGAGGAGGGGGAATCTACCACTATAAAAGTGCTCCTCCTAGTGCGCACCAATGGCTCGGTGCCCAGAGATATGACCAGCTTGATCTGATCCATTAGCTTTACTTCGTTGCCTATAAATCCATATAGAGAGGTGGCTACGGGCTGGAGTTCAGTGGCATCAATTTGCATTTCCTCGAATGCGATTCTGAACAAAATATTAACCGAGCTCCTGGTGTCAACGAAAACCCAAGCCACTCGACTGTTGGCAATAATGGCCTTGATGATAAGAGCGTCATCGTGGGGCAGCTCCAGACTCTCCAGGTCTTGCGGCTCGAAGCTAATGACAGGGCCAACAACCTGCTCCTGGCTGCATCCGACGGTGTGGATCTCCAAGTGACGCACATGGGACTTGCGCGCTCTCCTCGAATCTCCGTCAATTGGGCCTCCAAAGATCATGTCGATCTCTCGAACGGCCGCATTGCTGTGATTTTCGACTTTCTGAGCTTCTCCTGGTTCCCCAACCCAACCGGGCTATTGTGCATTGGATCCCGCTGGGTCGGGGTGGGGTCGACCTCCTGACCCAGCTGCGACGCGCTGCTCCTCCATCATTTTGAGTACTTGAGGAGCTAATTCAGGAGGCGGTAACCCTAGCTCAGCAACTCGCCTAGAATCCCAAGTGAATTGAAAGCAATGGTTAGTATCGTGAGTACGGGACCGATGATAGGTACAGTACCGGGAGTCCCATGGTCCAGGTCGAGGGGCATGAACTGCCGCAACTCGTGGTGCCGGTCTAACTTCCTGACCGGGGTGAAACAGAGGCTGACTTCTTGAGCCCGGGGAAGGGGTTGGGCTGGCTGTTGAGGTGTTTGCCTCTCCGGTTTGTTAGCGGTGGCAGACGTCTGGTCTGACTTCCTTCGAGCAGCTTCGGCCTCCTCCACGTTAATATAACTGGCCGCTCTTTCCAGCATGCTATCAAAATTCTTAACTGGATCTCGAATAAGATCCCGGAAGAATTCTCCCTCTGCCAGTCCATAAGAGAAGGCACTCATTAGTATCTCAGAAGTGGCCGATGGAACGTCCTGAGCCACTTGATTAAATCGCTTGATATAGCTTCGTAGGGGTTCGGCTGACTCCTGCTTGAGGGCGAAGAGGCAATGATCTATTTTCTGGTACTTCCTGCTACTAGCGAAGTGATGCAAGAAGACGGTCTTAAAATCCTGAAAGCAGGTGATGGATCCATGTGGCAATCCATCAAACCACTTTTGTATCGAGCCAGAGAGAGTGTTCAGAAACACTCGGCACTTAACAACATCACTGTATTGATGTAGCAAGGCAGCGTTCCTAAATTTGCGGAGATGATCCTCGGGGTCCTTGCTGCCGTCATATTCCCCAATGGCTGGGGGTCGGTACCCTTTAGGCAACTTCTCCTCCAGGATTCTGAAAGAGAAAGGCACTTTCTCGCCGGGTTCCACATGGTGCTCCTCCCTAAGAATTATAGCTTTTCCCTTCCTTGAATCTCGCGGGAGGGAGCTCTCGGCCGCTGAAACCTACGGCTGTTCCTTCTTAAAACTGGGACTGTTGGGCCCTGGTTGATAATACCCCTGGTCAGGTTCGCGATAAAGAGCCTGTAGGACCGTTGTGGCCGGCTAGAAGGGGGGTTGGATAGTATGCAAAAATAAGACAACCCTTTCTCGAACTCTCAACAGTACACTTGTATAAAATTAAAGCAGTAAATAAAAAGAAGAAAGAAAGAGGCAAAAGATTTTTACTTGGTTACAACCAAAGAGGTTGTTAATCCAAGGAATGCAGTACTAGTATCTCCTTCAGGCGGAGAAGCCTCTTACAGCAGTGAAAGCGTAAAATAGAGAAGCTAATCGAGAACAGTAGCGTACAAGTGTTGGAAATGGAATGCACTGAGTTGATGAAAAGCTTCTGGACCAAAGCTATATTTATAGTCTTGGTCGGGGCGCCTGGAAGGGGTTCCAAGCACCCCGGGGGGATAAAACTTTATCCCCCAACGTTCAGATCGCGTTTGACGCGATCTGGTCAACAAACCAGGTCTGGATGCCCAGAAGGGTTCCGGGCGCCCCGGACTGCTCCGGGCGCCCCGGAGCCTAAAGTCAACCGATGTTGACTTTTTCATGGGGGGACCACTGCTCTGGTTCAGTTCGCCTCGGTCCAGGTCTTCTACTCCAGATCCGTTCACTTGGGTGATCTCTACCATCCGGAAAAGGGCTCACCCGAACCCAACTTCCGTCTTCTCGAGCGGGCTTCCCTCCGGCTTCTCGTCCCTCGGAATCGCCGCGTGTTCCCTTCTCGTTCGCCAGTGTACTCATCCGCAGTCTTCGTCCCTCGAACACACCGCGTGCCATCCTTCTCGCTAGCTACGTCTCTTGCTCCCTGTGCAATCTTCTACTCCCGCTTGCGTCCCTCGGAACCACCGCACGCTTCCTTCTCGTCCGCCGGTGTACTCTTCCGCAGCGCCTCGTCCCTCGGACGCACCGTGTGCCGTCCTTCTCGCTGGCTGCGTCTTCCGCTCAACTACCTGTGCTCCTAAGCTCCTGCACACTTAGACACTAGGCTAGAAACAAACAGGACCTAACTTAACTTGTTGATAACATCAAAACAACCTGGGGTTCCAACAATCTCCTCCTTTTTGGTGTGATCAACCCAAGTTAATGTTGGGACCGAAATGTAGCTAGAGGGGGGGGGGGTGAATAGCTCGTGGCGTGCTCGTGGTTGGCGTTGCTTGTTTCTTCAACGATGTGCAGCGGAAATATACAAGAAACAACACACACAACGCTAACAAGTAGATTTACTTGGTATCCACCTCCAAAGGAGATGACTAGTCCAAGGATCCACACACTCACACACACCTCCACTAATAAACACTCCTTTTCGGTAACTACCGAAGGCGGAGAAGCCCTACAAGCTCACACTACAAGAAGAAAGGGAAAGGATACACAAATACAAGCAAAAGCTTACAATGAGTATAGAAAACCCTAACCCTAGCTTTCTTCCTCAGCTGTATATCCGCCTATTGACTTGGAAGATCTCCAAGAACCTTCAAGAACTGGCGATCTGAACTTTGTGGAGAAGCTCTGGGAGCACTTTTGAAGATCTGAGATGAATCGGTGAAGCACTCGAAGTTCTTCCGAAGGAATTGAACGCCTGCAGCTAAATACGACTCCAACGGTCGGATCCCGATCGATTGGATTGCTCCCAATCGATCGGGGAGGCTTTGGATCGATTGGCTGATCGATCCAGAGCACCTCTTTTCTCTTAGGAATATGCCTGGATCGATCAGCTGATCGATCCAGGGCTTCTCGCGCGACATCGCCATCTCCCAATCGATCCACTGATCGATTGGGAGCTCTGGATCGATCGACCTATCGATCCAGAGGCGTTCTGTGCGCTCTGCGACTTGCCCACTCGAGGCTTGTCACGGGGACCTTCCCAATCGATCGGTCGATCGATTGGGCATCAGCCAATCGATCGGCTGATCGATCTAGACATTGGTTTTTGCCCAAAACCAAGTCCCAAGCCTCCAAACCAACATCCGGTCAATCCATGACCTGTTGGTTCATCATGCCTAGCATCCGGTCACCCTTGACCTGCTAGGACTCCCTCACCAAGTGTCCGGTCAATCCCTTTGACCCACTTGGACTTTTCTCCTCTTGCCAAGTATCCGGTCAATCCCTTTGACCTACTTGGACTTTTCTTCCTCGTGCCAAGTATCCGGTCAATTCCTTTGACCTACTTGGACTTTCACCAGATGTCTGGTGAACCTTGACCCATCTGGATTTCCCCGTGCCTGGCTTTACTCACTAGGACTTCCTTTCTACCTAGCTTCACTCACTAGGACTTCTCTTCTGCCTGGCTTCACTCACTAGGACTTCTCTTCTGCCTGGCTTCACTCACCAGGTCTTTCACCTAGCTTCACTCACTAGGATTTTCACCTGACTTCACTCACCAGGATTTCTCTTCTGCCTGGCTTCACTCACCAGGTCTTTCACCTAGCTTCACTCACTAGGATTTTCACCTGGCTTCACTCACCAAGATTTTCACCTGGCTTCATTCACCAGGATTTTCCTTCTGCCTAACATCCCAGTTAGGACTTCCCAGTCAAGTATCTGGTCAACCTTGACCTACTTGACTCTTCTTCAACCAACCTGATCAGAGTCTTGTATTGTCAAACATCGAAACCCAAACCAAGACTCAAGCTTGGTCAACCAGGTCATCCTTGACCTGAGGGATATTGCACCAACAATCTCCTCCTTTTTGATATTTGACAATACCTCATTTAAGTTAGGCTAATTCCCATAGCCTCAACTTCCTTCATGACACTAGGTAATGAAGGCGTAAGTTAAAACCTACATTCTCCCACTAAGAAGGCAAACTCCCTCTTAGATAATGAAGGCCTAACTTAAACCCTACATTCATACATTCTCCCCTATTGGCACACATCAACAAATTCACTTGTTGAAACCTCTCCCCTTTGAGACTCTCCCCCTGAAGAGTTGATCATCGTAGTTTACAACTTCACTCGTTGTGATCAACACGATAATGAAGGTCCCATACCCTTCATTATCATCAATGCTCGCCCTTGAGCATTAACAAAGTCCAATAACCCAAATGAAGGTCTCATACCCTTCATTTGTATCGAATGCTCATCCATGAGCATATACCAACTTGAACCACTTGAACAATGAGGATATCCACTCCCCATTAAAGTTCAAACACTCAACCTTGAGCATGTTCTTAAAAGAAGGTTAACCACCTTCCAAGGTTCATGAAAAATAATTTTCATGTCTTTAAAAAGTACCTCCCCTAAAAACATGGTCGTACCTTCTGTCATTGCACCAACAATGACTTGGAATCCATAAACCTTTAGGAGACCCAAATTTAGAAGTTTTGAGGTTCAAAAGTTCAAACTTTGAAGCAAACCTCAACCTAAACTTCAATTTAGTCTTCCTCAACCATCCATCCTTGTTTTCAACATGAAAATACCCTTTTTATGTATACAAATGTATTTTGAGGGGTTAGGAATGGTTTCTGAGACTAAATTTGGTTTGGAATGCTGAAATCAGGCTTTCCCAGCTAAAATCAGCTTCCTCAATCGATTGGAGTTGGGTCCCAATCGATTGAATCAACTTGAATCGATCCACTGATCGATTCAGGAGGGCTGGATCGATCGGTGGATCGATCCAGGAAGTTTCTGTTCACGAGAAGCTTGCTCTCAATTGATCGCCCGATCGATTGAGACCCTTCAATCGATCGGGTGATCGATTGAAGGCCTGATAGTTCTGAAATTCACTTTCAGTGAATTTCAGAAACTCCTAGAAAAATCTACAAAATTCTAAAAATCGTGAAAATTTGTGTAGACATTATTTAGGGCATATACTATCAAGGAAAAATAGTTTTCTATGAAAATACTTCATATTTTCAAGTATTGACACAAACTTGAAAACTTATAAAAACTTTAGTGTTTTCTTCAAGTTTGTGATCAACTATTCAATGATGATTACTATCAAAAGATAGCCTTCATCAAGGTTTTCTAAAATATATTTAAAATCTTTTTTAAAACCAATATCCCACCATGTTCCTTGGGTTTAATGCACATGACTTGTACATTAGCTTTCCCAATGATGGGAAAACACATAACTCTGTGTTTTGATGAATTTAAAACTTAAAAGAATGCACTAAATCAACATCTTGAGGTTTTTTCATCATACTAACATCTCACTTGTATCCAATGTGCACTAAAACACATACACGTCACCTTATGGGTCTTTGTGAGATGTAAAGTTTGGTTTTGCCCTAATCTAGGGATCATGCATATCTATCTAGACATTTTGTGGATATTGACCATCCACCTAGGATGTCACTTGTTTATACCACCTGTTGATAAATGTCATTTGTCCTTAATTTTAAGGAAATAAACATAATGCATGATAATGTTATGGCATACATCAAAAATAAATAATTTTCAAAAGAAAATTTCCTATTACTACATGATTTATGTATGTCATGACATGGTATTTTTGTATTTTTCATAGTAAGTCATGAATGCAAACACAAATAAATAAATATGATGTCATGGCATTTGATGGGTAAGCAAAGCATGGTAAGTTAGCATAGATAAAATACCTAGATCACCTACCTAAGTATCCTTAACCCTTAGCTAACTTAAAAATTTAAACCCTAGATTGCCCACTATTTCCCAAGAAAATGTCAAAAACCAAATTGGACATTTCTTTTGCTTTTCCTAATTTGTGCCAATTTAAATTAAGCATATTCCTCAATTTTGGCACAATTTACTCTTTTGAAGAGTAATCAATTGAGTTAAGGCTTAAATTTGCCTTTAACTTCCTAGGAACATACCAAAATCCCAACTAGGTAGTTCTTATGATTTTCTCAAATTTTGTCATTTAAAATTTCATCCAATTTCTCAAAATATGACACATTTTACTCTTTCCAAGAGTAAACCCCTTTATCCTTTTCATTTTCAAAGGTTAATAATAACCTTGAAAATGCTCCTTGAGTGTCAACTTCATCATGATTGGATTAACTACCCTTCCACTTAGAGTTGACACTCTCTAACCCATCTATGGGGTAGAGAAGATGCTCCTAGAAACCCAAAACCTATTGGTGCTCCTTGGATGCTCTAGGTACTCACTAGGGATAACTTCCCTAGATACCTTCCTAGTGACCTTGTTTGACTTAGAAGCTTTGGTCACATTTTCTCGGTCAACCCTAGGGATTTCTTTCCTTGTGACCTTCTTAGTGACTTTCTTAGACTTCTTAGAAGTCTTAGTCATATTTGTTGCAAAAATACTCTTAGGGATGACCTCCCTAGTATTTTTGGCTTGCCCACTAGGCCTGGGGTTGGTTCCATAGTTATATGGAACCCTATGGTAAGAAATTACATCCTTCTTGGTTTTAGGTTTATATCCCAAACCCTTATGACCATTGGATGACTTTGATACTTCTAGACCAAGGTTTTGACTCTTGGACCCTTGTGTCGTATTTGTGATTTTTCTAAGAGTCCTCTCTAATTTGTCAAGTCTTGACCTCAAGACTTGATTTTCCTTACATAATTCTTCAACCTTAGGTTTTTCACTAAAACCTTGATTTTTCTTCTTCTTAGGCAAATATCTAGAATCCTTAGGGTTCTTGCCTAAATTCCTATCTACCTTTCTAAACCTAGGTTGAGAGGTTTTAGCATGAAAAGCTACATGATTTTCCTTAACTTTATCATGCCTCCTATTTTCATGGTAAATAGCATTAAAATGATAAAGATTAGACCTAGCATTCTTTTTACCATTATTTAAGGGGATAGGCTCAATAAATGATACCTTTATCTTTACCTTGGAGGCTCCCCCTTGATTTGTGCTTCCTCCAAGAGCCTTGACCACCTTCTTCCCCTTAGGACATTGGCTCCGGTAATGTCCTTTTTGATTGCAAGAAAAGCACGCAATGTGCTCCTTGCTCTTCTTCATTGTGGGGATGGTCTCCTTGGACTTCTCCTTGCCCTTTAGTGCCACTTGACCCTTCTTCTTGGCCAATTTGGGGTACTTTCTCTTGTAGTTCCCATGTTCCCTACACTCAAAATATATAATATGATTTTTATAATTAATTGAAATATTTATACCTTCTTGTGTAGGGGTGACACTTGCTCCTCCATTTGACTTGGAAGTAGAGGCTTCCTCTTGATCCGAAGATGATACTCCTCCATTTGATTTTGCTTGACTTGTGGAGGTGGAAGCTTCTTCTCCATTTGACCCGGATGTAGAAGATTCTCCTTCTTCTTGATCCGGTGCCACTGAAGGTCGCTCCCCCTCAATCCTAGAGGTGGAGGATTCACCTTCTTCTTCATCCTCTTGTGCATGAAACAAGGAATATGCTCCTTCCTTGCTCTTTTGATTGCACTCCTTTGAGGATGAGGATTCTTGGACCTCTTCTATGGAAGTTGAGCATCTCTCAACTTCGGAATTCTCCTCCTCTTGGTCTTGCTCCAATGAGTCACCCTCTTTGGATTTTTCTTGGATTGGTACAGTGGAGGGGATCTCATGAATAGTTGTCAACTTGCTCCAAAGCTCCTTGGCATCCTTGAATTCTCCAATTTGAGCCAAAATGTGGCTAGGCAATAAGTTGACCAAAAGCTTGGTCACTTTATCATTTGCCTCGCTCCTTTGAATCTGCTCTTTACTCCATTTGCTTTTCTTGAGGACTTTTCCCTCGGAGTTCTTTGGAGCTTCGAAACCTTCCATGAGAGAAAACCATTGCTCTATCTCCACCATTAAGAAATTCTCGATCCTTGATTTACAAAGATCGAAGCTTGTTGAAACATATGGTGGAGCCACCCTTGTGTCAAATCCAAGTCCATCTTGGAATTCCATTTGAAGTTGAGCCTTTTGATGAAGTCTTTGACTTGTAGAATTGCTTCAACTTCTTCACCCTCTAGTTTTTTTTTCTCTTTCCGGCGATGATTCTGGTGAAGAGCAACCTCGCTCTGATACCACTTATTGGGACCGAAATGTAGCTAGAGGGGGGGGGGGGGGTGAATAGCTCGTCGCGTGCTCGCGGTCGGCGTTGCTTGTTTCTTCAACGATGTGTAGCGGAAATATACAAGAAACAACACACACAACGCTAACAAGTAGATTTACTTGATATCCACCTCCAAAGGAGATGACCAGTCCAAGGATCCACACACTCACACACACCTCCACTAATAAACACTCCTTTTCGGTAACTACCGAAGGCGGAGAAGCCCTACAAGTTCACACTACAAGAAGAAAGGGAAAGGATACACAAATATAAGCAAAAACTTACAATGAGTATAGAAAACCCTAACCCTAGCTTTCTTCCTCAGTTGTAGATCCGCCTCTTGACTTGGAAGATCTCCAAGAACCTTCAAGAACTGGCGATCTGAACTTTGTGGAGACGCTTTGGGAGCACTTGTGAAGATCTGAGATGAATCGGTGAAGCACTCGAAGTTCTTCCAAAGGAATTGAACGCCTGCAGCTAAATACGACGCCAATGGTCGGATCCCGATCGATTGGATTGCTCCCAATCGATTGGGGAGACTTTGGATCGATTGGCTGATTGATCCAGAGCGCCTCTGTGCTCTCAGAAATATGCCTGGATTGATCGGCTGATCGATCCAGGGCTTATCGCGCGACATCGTCATCTCCCAATCGATCCACTGATCGATTAGGAGCTCTGAATCGATCTGCCAATCGATCCAGAGGCGTTCTGTGCGCTCTGCGACTTGCCCACTTGAGGCTTGTCACGGGGACCTTCCCAATCGATCGGCCGATCGATTGGGCATCAGCCAATCGATCGGTTGATCGATCCAGACATTGGTTTTTGCCCAAAACCAAGTCCCAAGCCCCCAAACCAACATCCGGTCAATCCATGACCTGTTGGTTCATCATGCCTAGCATCTGGTCACCCTTGACCTGCTAGGACTCCCTCACCAAGTGTCCGGTCAATCCCTTTGACCCACTTGGACTTTTCTCCTCTTGCCAAGTATCCGATCAATCCCTTTGACCTACTTGGACTTTTCTTCCTCGTGCCAAGTATCCGATCAATCCCTTTGACCTACTTGGACTTTCACCAGATGTCTGGTCAACCTTAACCCATCTGGATTTCCCCGTGCCCGGCTTTACTCACCAGGACTTCCCTTCTGCCTAGCTTCACTCACTAGGACTTCTCTTCTGCCTGGCTTCACTCACTAGGACTTCTCTTCTGTCTGACTTCACTCACTAGGTCTTTCACCTAACTTCACTCGCTAGGATTTTCACCTGGCTTCACTCACCAGGATTTCTCTTCTGCCTGGCTTCACTCACCAGGTCTTTCACCTAGCTTCACTCACTAGGATTTTCACCTGGCTTCACTCACCAGGATTTTCACCTGGCTTCATTCACCAGGATTTTCCTTCTGCCTAACATCCCAGTTAGGACTTCCCAGTCAAGTATTTGGTCAACGTTGACCTACTTGACTCTTCTTCAACCAACCTGATCAGACCCTGATCAGAGTCTTGTATTGTCAAACATCGAAACCCAAACCAAGACTCAACCTTGGTCAACCAGGTCATCCTTGACCTGAGGGATATTGCACCAACAGTTAAGCTAGGGTTAAAATAGACATTAAATAAAATTAAGTAAATTAACTTAATTTGCAATTTAAGTGCAAAAAGATAGACAAAAAAAAAATTAAATCTATCTACCTCCCCCTAGACTTATACATTCCCTTCTCCCCCTTTGATCACAAAAAAATGGGGTTCCAAGAAAAAACAATCTAAGGGTTAAAGACTTAGAAAAAATATTTCTAAAAAAGTTCTAAGTTTTTAAGAAATTTAGAAAAATTTTCAAGTAATTTAAGTTGAGATTTCTACTTTCAGAAAAAAAAAATTTAACTTTTAGAAGAAAATAATTTTTGAGAATTTTTTTAAGTACAAAAAATTCTAAGTAACAAATTTTTGAAATAAAAAAATTCTAACTTAAATCTTTGAGAATTTTTAAGAACATTTTTTAAAAAAAGACTTAGGCAAAAATTTTTTTCTAAGTATGTAAATTTCTAAATTTAAATAAAATATTTTGAATAACCTTTTTAAAGCACTAATTAATTCTTATATTAATACTTCATTAGTAAGTTAATTAAACATTTATTTCAATATTTTGGCTTCTAGGTCGTGGCGAGGCACTAGACCTTCTTGGTTATTGGAGCAACAACCACTTCCTTGACAAAGCCTCATAAAGAAATTCTTTGTTTAATTTTCTCACTTAAAGCGCTAATTTTAATTTTAAAATTATTTTAAGCATGATTTAGGAACCCAATATAGGTTTCAACCCACTGGATTAATTAAAAAGTTTTTAGGGACATATTTTCTTGAAATGTTCCTAATTTGTCCAGGGTGATATTTAAAGTACCAATTTAAATTATTAGATCTTCTAAAATTGGTTTTAGATGGACATGTATGGTTTTTAAGTTTTCTACTTGAATTTTCAAATTTTGAATTTCTAACTTCAAATTTTCATTTTCTAATTTTGATTTGTCTAACATTTCTAACGGGCAAGATTCAGCTAATATTCCTTTTAAATTTAAAATTTTTTTTTCTAACTTGCAGCACTCTTTAGTTAGTAATTTCATAAATTTAAAAAGTTTATCGGGAGGAAGTGAACGTACCTGACTTACCTTTATTTCGTTGTCCGTGTCTCCCCCTGAACTGCTGCTTTCTTCCGACGAAGCTCCCCCTTCATCGATGCTTTCGATGCTCATCTCAGAGGAACTTGAATCGGAGTTGTCGTCTTGATGACTCGCCATCAGTGCGAGTCCGGAGAATGCTTCGACTTTCCATTCGGACGATGTATCGTCCCACGTCGCTTTTAGGGCCTTGCGCTTTTGACCAGGCTTTTTACCTTTATCTTTATCCTTGTTCTTTAGCTTGGGACAGTTGTCCTTGACGTGCCCTTCTTCGTTGCAATGGTAGCAGCGGATCGTTCTTTTCTTTCTACCCTGTGGATAGTTAGTTTTTCTAGAATTATATAACTTTCTTAAATTGTCTTACCATCATTACCATTTCCTCGTCGTCAAGAGAAGATTCTGACTCAGGTTCGTCTCTCAAAGCTTTGAGGGTGACGTTATTCTTGGGCTCCTTCATTCCTGCACATCTTGACTCATGCACTTCAAATGTTGAAAAGAATTTGTCTAATGAAATTTTTTCTAGATCTTTCGAAATGTAAAAGGCATCTACTAGTGATGCCCATTTTGAGTTTCTAGGAAAGGAATTTAAAGCGTACCTGAGCGAATCTCAGTTACTTACCTCTTCTCCGAGATTCGAAAGTCCGGTGATGAGCTCCTGTATCCTCGAGTGTAGATGTGCAATTGTTTCACCTTCTTCAAGACGAAGGTTGGTGAGCCGGTTGCGAAGTAAGTCCCGTCTCGCAAGCTTGGCTTCGGATGTTCCTTCGTGTAGTTCAAGGAACTTCTCCCAAAGCTCCTTTGCCGAGTTGTTGGTGCCGACACGGTTGACTTCTAGTGGCGGAAGTACGCTTAGCAGATGGAATTCTGCTTTCTTGTTTGCCACGTACTCGGCCTGCTCTTTCTTTGTCCATTGATTTTTCGCTTTGCCCTCGGGACCTTCAAAACCGAGTTCCATTGTTAGTAATAAATCGAAATCGGTACTGAAAAATACATCCATGTACTTCTTCCAGCTTGAAAAGTCCCCTTCGAATTTTGGCGAGTGGATGTTAGATCCGGCCATCTCGTTACTTCGTTCGGCAGTTAGTCCTCCTGAAGCGTCTCAGCTCTGATACCACTTGTAGGACTGTTGTGGCCGGTTAGAAGGGGGGGTTGGATATCCGGCAAAAATAAGACAACCCTTTCTCGAACTCTCAACAGTACACGTGTATAAAATTAAAGCAGTAAATAAAAAGCAGAAAGAAAGAGGCAGAAGATTTTTACTTGGTTACAACCAAGGAGGTTGTTAATCCAAGGAATGTAGCACTAGTATCTCCTTCAAGCGGAGAAGCCTCTTATAGCAGTGAAAGCGTAAAATAGAGAAGCTAATCTAGAACAGTAGCATACAAGTGTTGGAAATGGAATGCACTAAGTTGATGAAAAGCTTCTGGACCAAGGCTATATTTATAGCCTTGGTCGGGGCGCCTGGAAGGGGTTCCGGGTGCCCTGGGGGATAAAACTTTATCCCTAACGTTCAGATCACGTTTGACGCGATCTGGTCAACAAACCAGGTCCGGGCTACTCCGGGCGCCCCGGGCTGCTCCGGGCGCCCCGGAGCCTAAAGTCAACCGATGTTGACTTTTTCATCCGGGGACCACTACTCCGGTTCAGTTCGCCTCGGTCTGGGTTTTCTACTCCGGATCCGTTCGCTTGGGTGATCTCTACCATCCGGAAAAGGACTCACCCGAACCCAACTTTCGGTCTTCTCGAGCAGGCTTCCCTCCGGCTTCTCGTCCCTCAGAATTGCCGCGTGTTCCCTTCTCGTCCGCCGGCGTACTCATCCACAGTCTTCGTCCCTCGGACGCACCGCGTGCCGTCCTTCTCGCTAGCTGCGTCTCTTGCTCCCCGAGCAATCTTCCGCTCCGGCTTTCGTCCCTCGGAACCATCGCGCGCTTCCTTCTCGTCCGCCGGTGTACTCTTCCGCAGCGCCTCGTCCCTCGGACACACCGCGTGCCGTCCTTTTCGCTGGCTGCGTCTTCCGCTCGACTACCTATGCTCCTAAGCTCCTGCATACTTAGACACTAGGTTAGAAACAAACAGGACCTAACTTAAGTTGTTGATCACACCTAAACAACCTTGGGGTTCCAACAAAGCCTGGGGAAATTCTTCAGGCTGTTTCCTCTTAAAGCCCCGATCCGATACGGGAATGGGCTCCTTAGAAACCTCGGGTGCTCGACGCGGTCGTGAGACAGTTGCTTGTTTTTCGGAAGCCGCTCGCTTCTTGGCTTCTTTAAAGAGTTCATATTCCCCTGTGATCATGGTGACATTGATTCAACCCGAATCCTCCATCTTCCCATTCCGGAACAAGTAGTTGTGTTCCCACAGACGACGCCAAATTGATCCCGTCCGGAAGCTGAGTCGGATGAAGGCGATCGTTGTGTCGTCGGTGTTGACGGAAAGTCTTTGGGCCTCCTGGATGACCTGGCAACCCGTCGAAAGGCTCCCACGAGCGGATGACGACGAGGGTAGGGGGGGGGGGGTGACGAAGCTGCTGATCCTGCCCACACTCAGACGAACCCCCCTTACGTTAGAGGCCAGAAACCAGGGGAAAAGTCCCCGGGTCAGGCCCTCCAACGCTTAAGTAAGGTACTTTTTCCCCAGAAAAATAGAGAAAGTAGAAAAAGTAAGAGACTGGTAAGAAAGGATGAGTGAGCGTACCTACGTAAGGGACAAAACATCCCTTTTTATACTGCAACCACCGTTTCTGGAATATGACGGGTGTCAAGGAATGTTCGATGTCAGGCTTTGTCTGGCGGTGGATGACAAGTGGCATCTTCCTATAGGTCTAGGAAAGCATCAAAGTGTTGTAAGCCTCCAACCATTGGCATATTCTCTGACAGGCAGTGATTATTCCCTGACAGGTTGTTATGATTCCTTGACTTGTTTGTCATGTAGCGCCCGACCTCCTTCTTCTGTTATTTCTGTACCAGCTCTTCCTACTTGTTGATCCCAACCTATGGGCGCCAACCTGTAGCTATCCTGTACTACTTTCCGCATCCAGACCTACACATGCCTACCATATATGCTTTCCCTGATTCATTAACCCTAGATTGAGTCCTCGTATCCACAAGTCTTGACCTTTTCCATCTGTTTCATCTTACTCAAGGTCCCGACCTGTACGCGTCGGTTTGCTTCTGCTTATCCTGAGTTCCGACCTGTACGCGTTGATCTGCTTCTGCTTATCCTGAATCCCGACATGTATCCATGGCTGGCACGTCCTGACTTGTTCGCTCTTGTCCATTGACTTGCGCCCTCAGGCTGTAAGCCCTGACCTGTATCCACAGCTGGCACATCCCGACCTGTATCCTGTACTACTTTCCGGATCCAGACCTACACATGCCTACCACATATGCTTTCCCTGATCTGTTAACCCTAGATTGAGTCCTCGTATCCACAAGTCTTGACCTTTTCCATCTATTTCGTCTTACCCGAGGTCCTGACCTGTACGCGTTGGTTTGCTTCTACTTATCCTGAGTTCCTATCTGTACGCGTCGATTTGCATCTGCTTATCTTGAATCCCGACCTGTATCCATGGCTGGCACGTCCCAACCTGTTCGCTCTTGTCCATTGACTTGTGCCCTCAGGCTATAAGCCCTGACCTGTATCCATGGCTGGCACGTCCCGACCTATTTACTTTTGTCCCTGTATCCGGTGCCGCTTATCTTGAACCCCGATCTGTATGCGTATCCTAAATCCCGACCTGTATGCATATCCTGAATCCCGACCCGTACGCGTCGGTCTGCTTCTACTTATCCTGAGTGCCGACCTGTGATACTGGTCTTTGAGTCCTTATCCGCCATAGGTCCAGCCTAAGGACGACATTCTTGCTTAACCCAACCCATCTAGCAACTGGGCCTCTCGAACTATACGTAGACCAGATCCCTGACCTCCTCGTTGGCCAGTCTCTTGACCCTCACGTAGGCCCACCCCATGACTTCCATGTAAGCGTGGCCTCTGACCGACACATACGCTTGACTTCTGACTGCCACATACGCTTGACTTCTGACTACCACATACGCTTGACTTCTGACTGCCACATACGCATGACTTCTAACCGCCACGTACGCTTGACTTCTGACCACCACATACGCTTGACTTCTGACCGCCACATACGCTTGACTTCTGACCATCCTGTGGTCTTGACCTCCGACCACATCATCTCACTGACCCCACAATTATGCACCGTACTTCAACAGGACAAACACAATAATAAGATTTTATTTAGTTCATAACCTCTCAAGTTGCTATTGTAAAAAACCTAGTCATATTCTATCACTAATAAAATTTCTCCTTCTCGAATATCTTTCGGAGATAGAGAAATCTCTTACAATCCCTATTCTTACAAATAATATTATAACAAGAATACAAATATATAAATGCAAATACAATAAAAGTAAACTACTTTACAAGAAACTTACTATGATCACTGATATGAGAGGTAATCATAGGGAACCATGTGGTTAAGGAGAAGTTAATAATCTTATTGAATTGGTGGTCAAAGTCAATAGAAGGTTGCTCCCCCGACTCCGCTCCACTCCCGACTCCATGCCACCCTGACTCCGTACTGTTGAAAATAATAGGTAGAGGAAAGAAATAATATAAAGCTTTTTTGATCATCTTATTACAAAATCTAATAGGCTTATTTATACAAATTGTCCAAAACAATAATGGAAAGATTAAATAAGGCATACAATCAAAATAATTATAAACATAGTAGTATAATAGACTTGGAAATATTATTTTTCCTATTTGATTCATGTCGATCTTGATTGTGTGTCAAATATAATAAATCTCAATTGATTGAAATCAATTAGAGATTATTACTATTATATTGTCATTACCCCTTGACAAACTCAACGGGAGTTCCTGAATGTTGAGTTTGAGTTCTAACTTGGTGAAATATTGTCTAAATAATGGCTTGATAAATATATTAGCAATTTGATCTTCCGTAGAGATGTAAGAAATCGAAAGTTGTCGAGTCGCCACACGCTCACGAACAAAATGCAAATCAATCTCTACATGCTTGGTACAAGCATGAAAAATAGGATTTGTCGCAAGATAAGTCGCTCTAATATTATCACACTAGATTTTAGGGGTAACGGTTGGGATTAAGTGTAATTCCGAAAGAAGAAATTGTAGCCAAATAATTTTTTATGTTGCATTAGCGATAGCTTTATATTCGGATTCTGTACTTCAGCGAGAGACTGCAGGTTGCTTCTTTGAAAGCTAGGAAACAAGATTTCGCTCAAGAAATATAGCATATCCACTAGTAGAACGTCTATCTTCGGGAGATCCAGCCCAACCTACATCACTGTAGGCAATCAACTCTCATGAAGATTGACGATATAAAAGAACACCATGTAGAATAGTATCTTTGAGATATCGAATAAATCTCTTAACATCTTCCCAATGATATTCAGTAGGAGCATGCATAAATTGACAGGTACAATTCACAGCGAAAGTAATATTGGGTCATGTAATTGTGACATATTGTAGGGCACCAATAATACTACGGTAGATCTGGGGATTAGACATTGAAGAGGAGGATGGTGTAGTGAAACTACCCTCTATGATTGGTGTAGAGATAGGACGTGCACCATATTTTTAGCTCATTATAGGAGTCCAGTAATATATTTGCTCTAAGAGATAAGACAACTTTTAGAATGTGAGAGAAATTCTATGCCAAGGAAAAAATGAGCATATTGCCAAGATCTCGAATAGGACACTCTTGACGGAGAAGATATAGTAAAGTAGTAATGTCGTTTTGATCACTACCAGTTATTAATATATCATCCACATAAATCAGAACAAATATTGAAAATTCCTCATGACAATTGTAGAATAGGGAAGAGTCTATTTTTTAGTCAGAAAATCCCTGAATATGAAGTCAGGTAGATAGACGATGAAACCATGCACGAGGTGCTTGTCAGAGACCATATATATACTTCTGAAGTTGACACATATGTGTTGGAAGTTGTGGGTGGATGAATCCAGGAGGTTGCTCCATATAAAAAGTTTCTTCAAGGTGTCCATGAAGGAAAGCATTGGAAACATCTAATTGGTGTATTAACCAATTGGAGCTAATAGCTATAGATAGTAGTAATATGATAGTTATAATTTTGATGATGGGACTAAAAGTATCATTGAAGTCAATACATGACTGTTGATTAAAGTTTTTAGCAACAAAACAAGCTTTGTAACGTTCAATAGAACCATCTACATGACACTTAAATTAGTAAACCCATTTAGAGCCTACAATATTCATAGATGGGGTACGAGGAACTAAGCTCTAGGTTGCATTGTGAAGAAGAGCATCAAATTCTGTAGCCATCGCAGTATGCCAATTTGGATCTTTGACTGCCTATGTAAAACTAGAAGGTTCAACAAAATTTGAAGAAGCAATAAGAGCACGTGGAAGAGAATAACGAGTGGAAACTGGTTGACATCGTGCATAAATATCGCTTAGAGGATGCATCTGCCGAGGAATACCATCATCAAAGCTACTCGGAGATTAGTGGTCAGACAGATGAGAATCAGAACTAGAGAGTGAATCACCACTAGCCGTTGAGTCTACAGGAACTTGTGGAGATGGAGTTGGACCCAAGATACCATCCCCCCTTGTACTTTCAATATGTCCTGATGAATCAATATGTATGGCTTCTAGTATATTACTTGGTGATATTAGATAGTTGCCTTGATTATTGAAGGAGGATCTGAGGGAGCAACTGTAATAAAAAACAGAGATTCATTAAAAGTAACATGTAGCGAAATATATATCCGACTGATCGAAATATGGAGGCAACGGTACCCATGATGCAAATTACTATAACCAAAGAAAATACACTGTAAAGAGCGAGGATTTAAGTTGTGTTTAGAGTAAGGTTGTAGCCAAGGATAGCATGCACAACTAAAGATACGAGAGAAGGAGTAATCTGGAAGACAATTATAAAGTCTTTCCAAGGGACACTTATTTTGAAATAGTGGATTGGGTAAATGATTGATAAGGTAGACTGTGGTTTGGACGGCATCATCCCAAAATTTAAGTGGAACCGAGACATGATTAAGAAGAGCTAAGGCAGTTTCAACCACATGACGATGTTTTCTCTTGGCGGATCCATTTTGTTCAAGAGTGTGGGGACAAGAGACTCGATGGATGGTGCCAAAGGAAGTAAGATGACGATGAAGCGCTTGAAACTCTCCACCCCAATCAGAATGAAGGGAGAGGATTTTACTATCAAAATAGCGCTCAACTTGTTTTTGAAAGTCACAAAAAATATCAAAGAGATCAGACTTTTTTTTCATAGGAAAAATCCAAGTAAACTTGCTAAAATTGTCAATAAAAATAACATAATAAAGAGAATCTTGATTAGATAGAATAGGAGTAGGATCCCATATATCAGAGTGAATAATTTCTAAAGGAAAACTAGAAGTGCGAAAAGAAGACACAAAAGGTAATTTATGAGATTTTGCTTTCATGCAAGTTTCACATAAATGAGAAGAGGAGGTTAAAAAAATTGGTAAACCATAATGGTTAATGATATTTTGAACAACACGTAGAGACGGATGACTCAGACGTGCTTGCCAAGAAAATTTATCAGTGCGTTCTCTAACAAAAGCATTAGTATAAGTGGGTTGAAGATGATAAAGGCCATCTTTAATGCTTCCTCGGAGTAGACTATTTCCTATTATGGGATCCTTTACAAGACAATGATGAGGATGAAATTCAAAGACCACATTATTATCAAGAGTAAAATGACGCACAGAAAGTAAATTTTTGGTTATAGAGGGAACATGAAGAGTGTTGTGCATACGAAAAGTTCGACCATATGAGTGAAAAGATGTGTTGCCAATATGAGTAATTTCCAAACCTGAGCCATTACCTATTCGTACCATGTCGGGTCCATCATAAGGCGAAGCTTGTGTGTGAATATTATATTCTGGTGTAACATGATGAGTTGCTCCAGAATCCAGATTTCATCTTGGGTTCTCAATAGTCGATTAAACTATATTAGGAGAGATAGAATGTGAGAATGCTCCAGTATGAGATGACTGGGCTGTAGAATGCCAAGAAGGTGGTGGTCGATTTGAAGATGCATGCTCTCCTTGTGAAATAGTTGTTTGTCCCAATGCTGCAGGACCACAAGCAAAATTTGAGTCAAATCTTTTAGGACATTGAATATCAATATATCCAACTCTGAGATAAATTTGACATCTTCTCCGACTATAAGATCAATCAAATCTTCGAGAGCAATAAATACCTGTATGACAAACGATGTGATAAATTTGACATCGGTCTAACCTTTGCTTTTGGCCACCCTGATGACATTGAGTATCAGACATCGAAAATAAATAACTCATCCTTTGATAGTAATAGAGGTTGTCAATTATTCAAAAATGTGCCAACACATTCAAAGAGATTGATTATAGAAGTCGAAGAGGTATCAAAGAGTACATTATCAAAGGATTACCTTGACTACTAGACTATTATATTAACCCAGAAGGAGTGACTCAATTAGAACCTAATTAAAAATACATCAATAAATTAAATTAAATAGAAGGCAATCTCATTATTATCTAAAGAAGAAAAAGCTAGCTACCTTGGTAATATTCTTGAAGATTTACTTACAAGATTTGCGCCCAAAGACAATTGAAAAGTTTAATATTTGTTAAATTTGACCTTGGTAATATTTTAGATCATGATCATCCATAAGATTAGAGTTAAGTTAAAGATGATTTATATAAAATAATTTATGATATAGTCAAAATATTTTTATTAATTAAAGTTATGTGAGCGAAAATAAATATATATTTAAAGAAAAAAAATAAAAACTATTATTTCGAGAGGACACACTATCCCCATGAACATAAATAATTATTATTTATTATATTTGGATAACTATCCACTATTTTAACTGCTGATTCTGTATTTCAATTAGAGATGGATCACTAAAATTTTAAAAAACCTTCTCCTCCAAAATCTCAAATATATAATATTGTTTTATATTATCAAAGTTCGTTGGAAGGTTAATTAGCTAGATTGATTCCACCTTGTATTAATTTTATTATTTAATTTATATATGCTATTAGATTTCTTTAATTAATTGTTTTTCTTTTTGCAACGCAATTCAACTTAAAAAAAAAAAAACAAAGAAAGAAAAAGAGCAGAGCAAGTAGATAATTAAGATGATCCGACTGACGCCAACTTAACAGTACGTCACGTACAACATAAAAACGAGGCTACGCACCATGCATGTAGCTAATTATTTATGCCTCGCGTCATTTTATTTAAAAACTATCCATGCATGGTTCCTGGTGACGCCAACTAATTCTTAGACGCCATGGCGATCTTCCTGTTCGTGGGTTCGGGGATGATCCATACAGGGCTGCCGTAGATGACGACGTGGCCGTCGCGCTGCAGGACGAGGATGTACTTGCCCTCCGGGCCGTGGGTGTAGCTCTCCCAAACACCGTTGTTTTTATCGTTGAAGATGACGAGGTTTCCGTCGGTCTGCATGCGGGCGAAGCACCTTTGGCCATTGTCGTTGGTGACGGAGGCCCACTGTTGCTGGCCGTTGGGATCGATCAGCGCCAGGTTGCAGTCGGACTGCCGCATGATGAAAAAAGAGTATCAAACATCAAAAATAAATAACTCATCCCTTGATAATAATAGACCTTGCTGGAAGAATTTTCGGTGGCTGGAAATAATATTTGGCACTGGAACCTTATTGTCCAACGGAAGCGACAAATCAGAAGCTTGGTGGACGGTGACGATCACTAGTTGTGGGTGGTAGAGTAACTTTTCGACGGCGATAGGAAAGCAGAGTATTTTCTATGTTGACTTAGGTAGCTATCGGTGGTGAATAGAAGCACTTGCTTGCTACGATTAATGTTGTCGAAGTTGCTACCGTCGATAAAAAAGAGTTGTTGATGAAAGGAGAAGAAAAGTTGTTATTGCCGAAGTTGCCAAGGTTGCCGCACTATAGACGATGATATCAAACCTTGATGTAGAAATTCCTATAGCTGCTATAATAAAAATTCGGAAAAGGAAAATTAAGAGGAAAAGAAGATGACTCTGATATCAATAGGTAGAGGAAAAAAATAATATAAAGCTGTTTGATCATCTTATTACTAAAGTCAATAGCTTATTTATGCAAATTATCCAAAACAACAATGAAAAGAATAAATAAGACCTACAATAATCATAATAATTATAAACATAGTAATATAATATACTTGGAAATATGATTTTCCCTATTTGATTCATGTCGATCTTGATTGTGTGCAAATATAATAAATCTCAATTGATTGAAATCAATTAGACTTTATTTCCATTATTGTTATTACAGTCTTTCTCTCTGACTTCTCGTCCCTCAGAAGAGTCGTGGGTGTCTTTCTCGCCCCGTGGGTGTATTTTTCCACAGCTTCTCATCTTTCGGATGCACCGAGCTTATCGACTAACTTCCTGTGCCATCCTTCCTGTCTGCTACATCTTCTGCTCAACTTCTTATGTCCTTAAGTCCCTACACACTTAGACACAAGGCATCAAATACACAAGACCTAACTTAACCCGGTTGATTATGTCAAATTAGTTCGGGGTACTTATAGGTATGACTTACTAATCAATTAGACAGATGAAAAAGAGTCAATCTCTAGGTTTTGAGTGTTCGATCCGACATGACAATTGATTGGGGTAAGGTCAATTTATTGGGAGGTGTTTTCCAATCCAAAACAAATCCTAAAAAAGCAGGTTTCACGAAGAGAATGAGTCGTCAGTTCTTGAGAAGTTTGAAGCAAAGTGTTGCTATATTTCTAACCGATCAAGAAACATTTCCAAGCAATAAAATACCAAGCTAAGCAAGATTTCATTATTATAAAGTCATTTTCAATTTCCTTTGTATTTGATTTTGCTCTTTTTGTTGTAGTCTTGTGCTTAAACTTGTACGAGGTTTCTCCACGTACCCCCGGAAAGTTTCCGAGAATGAGGTGTTCATATATAGTGGATGTTGTGTGTGAGGAGTGGACCCTTTAATTAGTCATCTCAAAGAGACGGATACAAGTACAATCGAAAGAGTTAACACCATGCTTATTTGACTTCAAATTTTCACTGTCATTCAATATCAAAGAAGTAAAGCGAGCTATTCAATCCCCGAGCTATTCAATCCCCTTTCTAAATCATAAGTGTTCACTTGATAAATGGTACAAGTTAGAGATATTCTCTTTAATTGGTTTTGCAATGAATATCCTCTTATTTATTTACATCCATTTATTTGATATTAATCTTTAGTGTCAATATAGCACGATTGATTTTCATCCAATATTAACACTCTCATATATATGTACTATACTGACATTTAAAAAACATGCATTCCAGCTTGATCACTCCAATTTATATATTACCCTACATAAATCATAATCATCAATTTTTCAATAATTTTTTTTGTCTTTTGTTAGTAACTTTAATTTTTTGTATATGTTATCGATACGAACGGTAAGAAATATATGACTCTCATTTCCAATAGAACATAGCTAAACTGGAGGGGCATTTATTGGCTAGTTTTGTCTCATACTACTCTACAAATCAATTTATTTAATTAACAAGTGATATAGATCCATTTTAATTAGTACTCATCAAAATTGAATATATAGTTAGATCCGATGCATGATTGAATATAACCAAGACCATAAATATACTATGAATTTGTATGCAATGCATGATTCTTGATACTGTTTTTTTTCCCATTAACTAATATAATTAATTAATCGTAAACTTAATTACCTCATCCTCCGATCCTCATTTATAAATAGATGCGGGGAGCTGCATGATACTCTAAACAAGCACTATTCACTTAGTGAAGTGAAGTGATATAAGCATGGCTGTCCTCGTCATGCTCTCTGCTGCTCTCCTCCTCGGCCTCCTCCTGCCTTCCACCATGGCCGACAACGTTCTCTATGGTGACGACATGTTGCACACCGACGAATCCCTCTCTGATGAGAACAATAAATTCAACGTGCAGTCCGATGCTCCGATTGCAACTGGTGCTGTACGACAACGGTCAGGAAGCGTGGTCCTCCAACTACATGATAATAATAAAAAATAATTTTTAATTAATTTCAATCAAATAAAATTTATTATATTTGACATGATAATCAAAATCGACATTAATAAAATAAAAAAAAATAATATTTTAAAATTTATTATATTACTATATTTATAATTATTACAATTGTATGTCATATTTAATCTTTTCATTATTATTTTAAAGAATTTATATAAATAAACCTATTAACTTTAATAATAAGATAATAAAAAAAAACTTTATATTATTTCATTCTTCTACCTATTAATTTTTTCATGATATCAAAATCATAATCTATTATACTATTTCTTCTTCCGGTATGTTTCTTTAACATTTATTGATCTCTCTTTCACTAATTCTTTTCTTTCAATTTCCCCCACGTTTTTTTTTTTTTTTTTTTTTTTTTTTTGTCATTGTTTTTCCTCTATTTTTTCACTTCCACGTTTTTTTTCCTTTCTCTATTTTTTCCTCTGTTTCGGTTTCTTTTGCTCTTCTCCTTTCCACGTTTTTTTTTCTTTCCTTTGTTGCCACACCAAACAATAAGGTGTTCCGTCACCGCCCTTCTCCAGCCGTCTAGCTCCACCGATGACCCACCCCATCAACATCACTACCCAGCAGCTCTAAAAATTATTAGACGATTTCTACCACTGCCCAACTAAGAAGTTGTGATCTCCTTGTGCAGCCGGACAACAAGTTTCCAGCAACCAAAATTTCTTCTAGCAAGCCACAACAGTAAACAAGGCTTATTACTATCAAAGGACGAGTTATTTTATTTTCGATGTCAAATACTCAATGACATCATGGTGGCCAAAAGCAAAGTTTAGACCGATGTCAAATTTGTCACATCGTTGGTCATACTGGTATTCATTGCACTAGAAGATTTGATTGGTCTTATAGTCAGAGAAGATGTCAAATTTGTCTCAGAGTTGGACATATCGGTATTCAATGCCCTAAAAGATTTGACTCAAATTTTGCTGATGGTCATGTAGCATTGGGACAACCAACTATTTCACAAGGAGCGTATGCATCTTCAAATCGACAACCACCTTCTTGGCATTTTATAGCCCAGTCATCTCATTCTGGAGCCTTCTCACATTCTATCTCTCCTAATATAGTTTCATCGACTCTTGAGAACCCGGGATGACATCCGGATTCTGGAGCAACTCATCATGTTACACCGGAATATAATATTCACCCACAAGCTTCACCTTTTGATGGACCCGACATGGTACAAATAGGTAATGGCTCAGGTTGCAAATTACTCACATTGGAAAACATCTTTTCACTCATGTGGTCGTACTTTTCGTATGCGCAACACTCTTCATGTTCCTTCTATTACTAAAAATTATTTTCTGTCCGTCAGTTTGCTCTTGATAAAAATGTGTTCTTTAAATTTCATCCTCATTATTGTTTTGTAAAGAATCTCACAATAGGAAATATTCTACTCCGAGGAAGCATTAAAGACGACCTTTATCATCTTCAACCCACCTATACTAATGCTTTTGTTAGAGAACACACTACAAGAAAAATCCTCATAGACATCGGTGGAACAACATTAGTTTTAAGCAAAAATCGATGTCTTTGAGTATTTTACACCGGTTTTTTCAAAAACCGGTGTCTATAAGCGTAGATTTTCGCTCATAGACATCGATTTTTTAAGCCGATGTCTATGAGCGCCTTTTTTTTTTGTTAATAGACACCGATTTTAACAGCGGTTTTTAAAATCCGGTGTCTATGATAAAATAAAATAATTTAATTTTTCCACCAATACTTAGCTGAAATTTGCAACACTTCACTCTTCTCTCGAAACTTAAACCTATATCGCGTCGTGCACCGTATACCGTCGCGACACCACCACCACTTTCCTCCTCCTCCTCCCTCTTCCCCTTCTTAGATCGACGCCTCTTCCTCTCCCGATCAGGATTCACTCACGACGCATCTCCTCCACCTCCTCCCTTTGGGTAAGAAGAGGAACCTTTCTTCGCATTTCGAGAAAAGAGAGGTGACGAGTTTGTCTTGTTTTTTAGGGTTTCAGAATAGTAGCGCCGGAGGGAGACAAGATGAAGACGACTAGGGGGAGACACTCAGAAGAAGAACATGGATTCCCCTGGAACCCACCACCTACCTTGATTCTAGCACAGCAATATTCATCTTGGAATTCCAGAAGCCAAAGCAAAGGGTTGTCTTTATCTTTTTGTTCTTTTAACTGTTGCTTCCTTTTGCTACGGTAAGTCTCTCCTCCACGGAGAAGTGTACATCAAGTTGACCTAGGACAGGGGCATATGCTAATTTTTCTTCTATTTATATATTTTTGTTATTGTTTTTGTAATAGTTATGTGCATTCCCTTGTTTGGGTTAGCCTTGGATTTGGTCCGAAGATCGCCTAGAAAAGGAAGAATGCAAGGCACAATTTGTGCACTTTATTCTCTCGCTCGCTTGCTCACTTGCAAATGGATGCATTCTCTGCTCCGTTGTGAGATGGGTTGAAGGTTTACAGCTTGAAGACGAGAGAGTGTCGTCTCGTACATGCTGTTGCTGTTGTTGTTGCCTTCTCTTCCACTCGTATTCTGCTGCTGCTGCTATTTTGGCCCTTTAGCCTGCATTGTTCCATCGCCTTCCTCGTCGGATTTTGAGCTTATTTAACTTGGCTTTGGATCGAACCCCAGATTCTGGATTGCTTTGCTTCAAGCTCACGGTTTTAGATCCCAAACCTTGTGAAGAAGGGTCAAAAGTTCCCTTTGTTTCCCTTCTGATTTGAGTAGCCGACTGTGTTAATAATGTAGTACGTTCGGAAGATCATAGCACAGCTCCTTGTTCTAAGCTTATGCATAGCTTTTTCCTCTTTCTCCTTACAAGTTACTAGTACTTCTCCCTCTTTCGCCCTGTGCCTTTTCAGCAGCAGAGACAGTGGAGGAATTTTTTTTTTGGGGAGTTTGTTTGCCTTATTTTGCTTCCACAAGATTCAGATTGCTGCAGATCCTTGGGGAAGTGTTTGTCGAGCTAACTCACCATAGCTGTATGAAGGAGTGCTGCAACGATGAGAGATTATGATTCAAAGAAAAGCAAGGTTTGATTTCTCTCCTAGAGTTATGCTTTCTTCGTCTTTAAGGTGGCTGATTTGGGCATGTTTTCTTTCCTCACTTTCTTGGGAGCAGCTGTCATGGTCTAAGGCCTTTGTCAAAAAATGGTTCAGCATCAAAATCAAAGGTCAGGAGAGCCATGTCCACGAGATTGATAGCAAAGGTATGCCTGGTTTCTTCTTCTTGTTCAATTCCAGAAACCCTAGTCGACGAGAATAAAGTGCACTTGTTTGCCTGCTTTTCTCCCTAGTCGTCTTCATCTTGTCGACGAGATGATTTATTTGTCTGTTTGCTGGAGAAAATGATACAACAGATAGAGGACTCTCATGTAGCTTGTTGGCACTTGTTTGCCTGCTTTTCTCTCATCTTTTTTCTATTCCTAGCTTTCAAAGCATTTGTCTATCTTAGACTTGTTTGTTTGACAGAATCAATATGATTTTCTTCCTTTATAAAGAACCAAGGACAATAAAAAATGTCACAAACAATTTGGTGAGGTGATCATGGCCTCTGTGAAAGTATGTGCTCCATACTTCTATATGATTGTGTCCCAGTTCGCGTACGCTGGATCTAGCATCCTCGGCAAGCTTGCATTAGGACAAGGACTAAGTGCGCTTGTCTTTGTAGTGTACAGGCACCTTATTGCCATGCTCATCTTGGCTCCTCTTGCTTATGTGCTCGAACGGTTCAAGGAGCATGTCTCATTAGAATTATTGAGAATAAGATATATGACTACAAATTGAATGTTTTTAAACTCATCTCATGGTTGTAGGAATCGAAGACCCAGCTTCTCATTTTGTGTCATGCTAAAAATATTCATTCTTGCTATGTTGGGTATAACAATTCAGCAAAATGTATACTACGTTGGACTCCATCTCATTTCTCTAACTGTTGCCAGTGCCTTGGGCAATATCATTCCTGCTTTTACTTTCTTATTGTCAATTGTACTGAGGTTGATTCAGATATTAATTCCAAGTAATTTTACAGTGAATTTAGTTCATTCAAATATCATTCTATATTTGGTCTTTTTTTGCTCAGGATGGAAAAGCTCAACTTGAAGCCTGTAAGAGGGAGGGCCAAGCTTGCAGGGACCATCTTCTGCATCACTGGTGCCCTGATCTTCACATTTTGGAAAGGTCATTTGTTGGGGGCCTTTGTTACTTCACCTATGATCCAACTTCATTTCGAAACTCTTGAGAAAGGTGATGCCTAGCTTAAAGGCTCTGCTCTTATGCTATTCGGCTATTTTGCATGCAGTGTATCGCTTGTTCTTCAGGTATTGCGTTAATGGTGTCCCTTGTGTTGTCACTTCCCTTTTAATTACTACGTTATGTTAATCATGAGTATTCTCAGGCATCCATCTGTGAGATCTACCCAGCCAAACTCACCATGAACGCTGTGATGTGCTTCTTCGCAGCACTGCAATCTTCTGCACTTTCCCTCATCTTTGAAAGGAATGCCTCGTCATGGAGAATGTTTCCACTATTTACTCATCTTATTTTGTGCATTGTATTTGTTTGGGTAAGTTAAAGTTGATTAAGAAAATCATTAGATGCAATAATAGAAATTCCTTGATATGTGTGCAAAATAACTAGTGCCAAAGGCCAAAAAAGTTTTGTAAAATGTTGGCCATCTTCTTCCACTTCATTCTACCACTTTTTCATCTCCAGCTCCTCATTACTCTACTGTTTGAAGTTGCCAACCTCCTGTTGAATCTGCCTTCTTTGGCCAATGATCTGTTACAATGAATCAAAATTTAGTAATTCAAATGTCAAGCTAGGATAAGTTAAGTTGTATCTTTCTGATTCTTAGTTAAAAAGACTGGCAATTGTACATATATTTCCTTTAACCTGATTGATTATTTCTTTTTAGTGATCACCATCTTATGAGTTTGTCACTAAATTGACCAATTTGAATGGACAACTACTATGGAGAACTAACTTTTTGCCTTCCTGGAATCTTATCAACTTTGTGCTAACGCTTTTATCTCATTTGTAGAATTATTGCATCTCCCTTACTCTTTGTAAAATTTTATTTGCTCTCTGCCTTTATAAGTTAGTTTAGGTGGTTTGTCTCTCACAGCGATTCTTTTATTCACTTTCTGTACATATTTTATTTTTATAATCTGTACAGTAAGCACAACATGATTTCCTGAAAATTAATATTTTTTATACTTGTCTACCCTGCTAGAACTTTGATAGAAACCATGGAATTACAACATTGCTGAAGGCAATACATTGGGTTGTGAAAATTGATAGATGAATATCTGGTGCATTGATATATCTTTCTTAATTTTTCTGCTGTAGATTTCGAATATTATAGGATAGGAGCTGAACATATATTTTAGCATCTTCCTATGAGCATTTTGAAGCTGATCAAAGATGTTGCAATTATTTTGTGACTGCATGATCTATATTAATAGGTCTCCTTTACGTCTCGACTTTTTTTGGTATTAGATCAATTATAAACTCTATATGAACTTTGACACCAACTCTCAATGATGCCAATAACTTACTGGCTTCCTATGGTTCTTTTTCTTTGTATGTTTGTCATCTGCCTAATAGTTCACCTTTCCTGTGATGTTATATAATTCTATAGACCAAGCATTAGCTATTTGAATTTTGATAATTAGCTTACATGATCATGCAGGTACTTAATGGTCTTCTGAGCAGAGATAACCAGAAGGAAGCACTTTCTATTCCAATTGGCATCATTCTTGCTCGTTCAGACAATTCACTAGTCTGGACTATTTTGGGGGTCAGGGATCCTATTTCTGCTGCAATGGCAACATTTGCATATATATATTTGTTAGATATTATTTATGTGTTTTTACAGTTTACAAATCTCAAGTACTCCAGAGTTAAAATTGATGAAGTTTATGTGTTTTTACAGTTTAGGTGAGATGCCTGTTACAGAATAACTTGTTCTAACATTATTTTGTTTCCTAGGAAAGGCTTAAACATCAGATGTGCCATACATTCTTGACACCACCACTGTCGTTGACGACGAAGACCTCCAGCGATGAGTCCTTCCGGTCGTGCCAACAGCGGAGGAAGTTTCGACCTATTCTCCCGAAACCATTGATTGCAACCTTCAACTTTGCAACAGTCACCCCTTTTGGAGGAACATCTCTAGCTGCCTGGAAGGGATACACAAAAGCATAACTACAAAGCATGGTTTCTACATTTCATGCTGAAAATTGTGGAAGAACTTGCCTTGGTAGATAAATGGTAGGCCAACACATCCAAGAAGGATGCTTCTCTGCTGTGCCCTGCAAAAGTGATGCTTGAGCATGATTTTAGTCCGGAGAATTCAGCAAACTCTAGCCTCTGCAATCATGAAATTGGATTCAGATCCTTCGACATGGCACTCATACACCTGCAAACTGTTAAAATCACTTGTAGAATGAAAGAGAGAGAGAGAGAGACCTTGGTGAAGCAGGGTGAGTTGGTCTTGGAGTGGAACCCCATGCTGCAAGGGATTCTGGAGGAGGCAAGAGTTGCATGGCTTGCCATGGCTGCAACTGAAGAGCACCAGGGTTGCTGATAAGAGATTTATATGCCAAGTGAGGTACTCAAGAAAAAAAAAGAAAAGAAAAGCCATTGGAAATGGCATCATCACTCATTTTTTGTATGGTGATGGTGGAATGAAGTGCATGGGGAAGGCCTCAACTTTCTCATTGTCAAAGAAACAATCTTGTTTAGATAAGGTGGTTGTGTCTGATATCAATCTTCAAAGGCAGCCACACATTTTATTTCCCAACCACCGCAAATTCAATACAGGATTATATATTGCGATAATTTATGTGTTTTTACCGTTGTAATATTATTTATGTGTTTTATGCAATTTGTGAATATTTGTGTATTTTATGGATACTGTTGGAAGAAGAATATTTGTGTAATTTATGAATATTTGTGTATTTTCTTGGATACTGTCGGTTTTTCACTATTTCGGAAATCGAATGTGTCGTTAAACAATACTGATATTACATCGGTTTTTCACCGCTGTAAAACTGGTGTCATTAACTAATATTACATCTGTCGTATACCGCTGCCAAAATTGGTGTTATTAACATATAATATTACATCGGTTTTACACCGTTGATGAAACAGTGTTGTTAAGTGATACTACACCGGTTAATAACCGATTCGAAAACCAGTGTCGTTAAGTGATACTACACCGGTTTTAACCCGATGTCTAAAATGGCAGACTTTTTACATCGCCTTCATAAACATCGGTCGAAAATGTAATAGACAGCGGTGGAAAACCGATGTCTATGAGGGTTTTTGTTGTAGTGACGCATTGATAAATTCTCTTGGCACGCATGTCTTAGTCATCCATCTCTACGTGTTGTTTAGAATATCATTAACTATTAGGTTTACCAATTTCTTTAACCTCCTCTTCTCATTTATGTGAAGTTTGCATGTGTAACGCACGAAAATTCTCGAAACTATTTTAGAAATATTCTATGATTTTTCTGGAATTTTAGGATATTTTTACAGAATTTTTAGAGTAACGGAAGTAGCAAAAACAAATAGAAAACGAAAACAGCCTAAGCGGGAATTGAACCCGAGACCTACGGTTTACGAATAATGTTAGTAACCAGTTGAACCCAACAGGGCCGTGTTGAAAGGAAAGGGAGGCAATTAAATTTATATTAGAGTTGGGCTGAAGTTACCCACTTAATATAAATAGAAAATTTAAGTGGGGTTTGGTTTATTTTTAATTGGTTCGGCAATTTCTCCTCCTCACCCTAACCTCACGCCGCACCTCTCCCTCTTCTTCTTCCTCTCGACGCCAATCCTAGGGTTCCCTCCCTAGGGCCCCAAGGTCATCTTCCGGTGACAACTCCGGCACGAGGACGCTCTTCTTCGCGAGAGGAACGCATAGACGTGAGAAGATTGTCGAAGGGGTCGTCTCCACCAGAATTCTAGCGAATAGAATTGTAAGGAAATTAGCATACGAGGTAAGAAACCCCTCACCTGCAGTATAAGTAGCTTCCGTGTGAATTCCATGTTTTAGTTTAGTAATATGTAGACTTTCGGCACAAGGATGCGAATTAGTGCATACTAAGTGTTCGATTAAATTATTTAGCACAGAAAAATGTAACTTAGGCATTTTAATAGCTCAGTAAATGCAATAGAAGCATTTAAATAGTTTAGTTAGCCTTTCCACAGTATATATGGGACTACTGTCCAATGGGTGGGCACCCACAGTCGCCTCTAGGTTCAGATAACCTAGTAGAAGCAAGGTAAATTAATTAGCTATGATTTAGTATTTTATTTTCAGTAGTGGCACTGTACAAGATTAGATATCCATTGGGCTGGGCTCCCATAGTCGGTCCCTAGGTTTAGATAACCTAGTAAACCTTGCTAAATTCGGGATTTGAAACCCCGGGTTTAGTTGAGGATGCGCGCATAGCATGTACAGTTGCCGGGCCCATTAGCAGTATGATTATGTATTTTAATCTATTATATTATAGTTTTTCAAAACTCACAAAGATCAGTTATGTTAGTTGAGTTTGAATTCAGTTCCAGACTAGTTTAATTCATGTTCAGCTCAGTTTTCCTTGTTGTTACACATGATAGTTATGGTTAGCTTTGTATGCCATGCTTTGGTGTTCATGTTCAGCTTTTATTACACATGTTTAGATGATAGTATGCCATGACTAGCTTTGATTTCTATGTATGATAACATGCCATGTTTCAGTCTAATCAGTGCACTTTCAAACAGCATGTTTTAAAAGCATATTACATCGAATGCATGTTTTAGTGAGGTAGATGGTTTCTTACTAAGCGAAAGCTTATAGATACTTTCTTTTCCTTATACTGCAGATAAAGGTAAAGGAAAGATGGACTAGCGGAGGCTGGAGGACAATGCTACGAAGATGTGTGTGGGCAGGAACTTGGAAAGAAGATCTTAGGGAACTCTAGCAAGCTTTGTTTAAACATTAGTACTTTTTAGTGTTTTAGCAATTTGCACTTTAGTATGTTGATCGCTATGAATTAGTTAACCATGCACTCTATTATGCTTAGAACATTGTTCTTTATGATGTTAGAATGTTAGTTGTGGTTGTTAGAGTGTTTCCTAGCCATCTTAGAACATGTAATGTGATTGAGGCACGAAATAGTGCTGAAATCAGGGGTTCTGGTTCGAAATCAGAAACCCAGATCGATCTACAGATCGATCGATCAGAATGGGGTTGTGCCACTGGATCGGTTAGCTGACCGATCCAGTTCGAACAGAGAGTTAGCGTCTGTTATGGAGTACAGAAGCTCACTGATCGGTCAGCCGACCGATCAGTGAGCCACCGGATCGGTCTACCGACCGATCAGTGTACTCCTGGATCAGTCGGTAGACCGATCCAGCCGAATACAGAAGCAAGATAGCTTGTGGATCGGTCAGTCGACCGATCCAGAGTTTTCTCCGTGTCGGTATCAAGCTGGATCGATCACTGGATCGATCCGACAGCCCAATCGATTCATGGATCGATTGAAATGCCTGATTACAGCTAGTAGGACATCCGAGAGGCATAGATTATCTTCCCTGGCATGTGTACAACCCCTAGGGACACCTAGAATATTAAGTTCAGATTTTACAGTAATCAGTTTAGTAAAATTTTAATCAATCCAGATTTCCGCAATAGTAATTTAGCACAGCATAATGTAGCGATCGGCCTCACAGCCTAGTCAGTAGAAGGCGGGTCGTTACAGCATGAAAGCAAAATCTCATAAATTACCTTTTGTGTTTTCTTCTCGCACTTCTAGTTTTCCTTTAAAAAATTATTCACTCTGATGTGTGGGGTCCTACTACTATTCTATCTAATCAAGGTTTTCTTTATTATGTTATTTTTATTAATAATTTTAGCAAGTTTACTTGGATTTTTCCTATGAAAAGAAAGTCTGATCTCTTTGATATTTTTTGTCACTTTCAAAAATAAATTGAGCGTTATTTTGATCGTAAAATCCTCTCCCTTTATTCTGATTGGGGTGGAGAGTATCAAGCGCTTCATCGTCATCTTACTTCCTTTGACATCATCCATCGAGTCTCTTGTCCCCACACTCTTGAACAAAACAGATTCGTCGAGAGAAAACATCGTCATGTGATTGAAACTGCCTTAGCTCTTCTTAATCATGCCTCGGTTCCACTTAAATTTTGGGATGATGTCGTTCAAATCGTAGTCTACCTTATCAATCGTTTACCCACTCCACTATTTCAAAATAAGTGTCTCTTGGAAAGACTTTATAATTGTCTTCCAGATTACTCCTTTCGTATCTTTGGTTGTGCATGTTATCCTTGGCTACGATCTTACTTTAAGTACAAGTTAAACCCTCGCTCTTTACAATGTGTTTTCCTTGGTTATAGTAATTTGCATCATGGGTACCGTTGCCTCCATATTTCGACCGATCGGATATATATTTCTCGACATGTTACTTTTGATGAATCTCTATTTCTATTTACAGTTGTTACCTCATATTCTCCTTCAGATAATCAAGGCAACTATCTAATATCACCAAGCAATATACTAGAAGCCCCACATATTGATTCATCAAGACATATTGAAAGTACAAGGGGGGATGATATCTTGGGTCCTGCTCCATCTCCACAAGTTCCTGTAGACTTGGTGGCTAGTGGTGATCCACTCTCTAGTTATGATTCTCATCCGTCTGACCACTCATCTCCGAGTAGCTCTGATGATGATATTCCTCAGCGGATGCTTCCTCTAAGTGATATTTATGCACGATGTCAACCTATTTCCAGTCGTTATCCTCGTCCACGTGCTCTTATTGCTTCTTCAAATTTTGTTGAACCTTCTAGTTTTACACAGGCAGTCAAAGATCCAAATTGGCGTGCTACAATGGCTATAGAATTTGATGCTCTTCTTCGTAATGCAACCTGGATCTTAGTCCCTCGTACCCCATCTATGAGTATTGTGGGTTCTAAATGGGTTTATCAAATTAAGTATCGTGCAGATGATTCTATTGAATGTTACAAAGCTTGCTTTGTTGCTAAAGGCTTTAATCAACAACCAGGTATTGACTTCAATGGTACTTTTAGTCCAGTCGTCAAAATTACAACTATCAGATTACTACTATCTGTAGTTGTAATTAAGCTCCAATTGGCCAATATGTCAACTAGATGTTTCCAATGCTTTCCTTCATGGACACCTTGATGAAACTGTTTATATAGAGCAACCTCCTGGATTCATCCACCCACAACTTTCAATACATGTGTGTCAACTTTAGAAGTCTATATATGGTCTTTGACAAGCATCTCGTGCATGGTTTCATTGTCTATCTACTTGACTTCGTACTCAGGGATTTTCTGGCTCAAAAATAGACTCTTTCCTATTCCACAAATGTAATGAGGAATTTTCAATATTTGTTCTTATTTATGTGGATGATATATTAATAACTGGTAGTGATCAAAATGACATTACTACTTTACTACATCTTCTTGGTCAAGAGTTTCCTATTTGGGATCTTGGTAATGCTCATTTTTTCCTTGGCATAGAGTTTCTCTCACATTCCGAAGGATGTCTTCTCTCTCAGAGCAAATACATTACTGGGCTCCTACAACGAGCTAAAATGGATGGTGCACGTCCTATCTCCACACCAATCATTAAGGGTGGTTTCACTGCAACTTCATCCTCTTGCTTGATGTCTGACTCCCAAATCTACCGTAGTATTGTTGGTGCCCAACAATATGTCACAATTACACGACTCGATATTGCTTTGGTTGTGAATCGTGCCTATAAATTTATGCATGCTCCTACTGAATATCATTGGGAAGGTGTTAAGAGAATTCTTTGATATCTCAATGGCACTATTCTACATGGTCTTCTTTTATATCATCAGTCTTCACGAGAGTTGATTGCCTATAGTGATGTAAATTGGGCTGGATCTCCCGAAGATAGACTTTCTACTAGTGGATATGCTATATTTCTTTGGCAAAATCTTGTTTCCTGACTTTCAAAGAAGCAATCTACAGTCTCTCGCTCGAGTACTGAAGATGAATATAAAGCTATCGCTAACGCAACATCAGAAATTATTTGACAACAATCTCTTCTTTCAGAATTATACTTTTCCCAACTGCTACGCCTAAAATATGGTGTGATAATATTGGAGCAACTTATCTTGCGGCAAATCCTGTTTTTCATGATCATACCAAGCATGTAGAGATTGATTTTCATTTTGTTCGTGAGCGTGTGGTGACTCGACAACTTTCGATTTCTTATATCTCTACAAAAGATCAAATTGCTGATATATTTACTAAGCCATTATCTAGACAACGTTTCACCAAGTTAGCACTCAAACTCAACGTTCAGGCACTCCCATTGAATTTGTCGGTGGGTAATGACAATAATGGAAATAAACTCTAATTGATTTCAATCAATTGAGATTTATTATATTTGGCATACAATCAATATCGACATGAATCAAATAGGAAAAATCATATTTCCAAGTCTATTATATTACTATGTTTATAATTATTATGATTGTATGTCTTATTTATTCTTTCCATTATTATTTTGAACAATTTGTATAAATAAACCTATTGGCTTTAGTAATAAGATGATCAAAAAGTTTTATATTATTTCTTTCCTCTACCTATTGATTTCAACAGACTACTCGAGGAGAAGGCTAGAGTTGGGTTCGAGTGAGTCAAACTCTAGATGGCCAAAGAATCACCTAAGGGACCTGAGCAGTGTTACGATTCCACAAGTGCACGGATTCGTCGTCAGTAATAAAGATTATCGATCCCACGAGGACTGGTTATAAGCACTAGCGATGGCTCACTTAGGATTAGCTAAACTATCGATGGTTGTAAGTTATCTAAAGAAAAGAGATTGGGAAGCAGAAACGAGAACTAGTGAAAAGAGAGTAGCTAACTTGGTTTATGAAGAGTTCTAGGAGTTCGGTTTCATTGTGGTAGTATTGATGTATCACATTCTATCCTTTACTCATTGTCCATCAGCATGCATTTGCCGAAAGCTAAAGCAACTATCCTTAAGTACCAAATAGAGAAGATCCCTATGAAATCCTGTTACGGTTAACCCCTATCACTAGGGCGCCTCGGTAGATTACTAGAACACAACTCTAATTGGTGTCATTAAGGATAGAAATAAGGAGCTTAGTTTGGTCTCTTACTTCCTTATGGAGAAGTTGCCTCTCCTTTCAAGAAAGTACCGTAGATATCCGTGAATGGGTTACCCCTATCACTAGGGCCCCTCGGGTGTACGATCTAAGATACTCTCTCTATGAGGTTAGCAATTCCTACACAATCAATTAATACGCAACAGACATGCATAATAGTTGAAACAAAGCAAGCGAAATCATCCAATAAATAGAAACATAAATATGAGTCTTACATCAAAACCAATCCACAACTATTCCCTTATCCTAGAACAAGGAATCTACTCCATATACGCCGGAGAAAAACCTGAAGACATAATGTAATTAAGCATATAATTCTCAAACAAGAAGAGAGAGAGAGAAAGAGAAAGGATGCTTATCCAACGACGATGAGTGATCTTCAGATCCAATCCTTTGCTTTTGGAGTTGATATGGTGATGAAGGATCGCTGGACGGAGGTCCTAGATGGCGTGGAACGAGACCAAGGCGATTCTCACTTTGACGGCTCGCTTCCCCCAGTGGAGAAGGGTTAAAACCCTATTTATAGGCTAGGGCACGGTGCCACAGCATAACCGTGTAGATATGGCACGGTCGTGCTTGCTTCTGCTTCTAGCTGCGTTGCACGGCCGTGCCAATTGGCAATGCCGTGTGGATCTGGGCTAGGCTCCTGGGACACAGCCGTGCAGGATTGCACGACCGTGCATTGCTTAGCTTCGGTCGTGGGGGCCACGGCTTTGCAGGATTGCACGACCATGCAAGGATTCATTTCTGGTTGGCCACACGGTCATGCAAGAGTTGCACGGTCGTGCACTTCTCTTCTTCTGTTTGGCCACACGACCGTGCGAGGTTACACGGTTGTATTCTCCGGCTCGTTCCGGTGCATCGACAATCACTATTTTTGCTCCGAAAGTTGTCCCTGTCAACACAAAATCAAATAAAGAGCAGATATCCAAACAAAAGAGTATATATAATGAGTATATGATAAAAGAGACGATCATGGAAAGAATATATACATACAAAGCAAGTGAATGTGTGTTAAAATATGCATAAACGATCATAATATTTATGCACATCAAGCAACCGGACAAGTCAACTCTGTCTTGACTTGCCAGCACTTGAACCAAGTCTAGGCACCCGGACCACCTTGGGCTAGAATAGGAGTCTCTTCAAGAACGTTACTGTGGATGACGTTCAAAATTCCACATTAGCAACACTCCAGGCGCCTAGACCGGTCTAGGCGCCCGAGTTCCAATAAAGTGTTATCTTCAAGCTGTTGCAAGCAGATAAGGTACACCGCTATACGTGGGATCCTGAGCTACTCCAGGCGCCTAGAGTTGCCACATCAGCCAACGGGCAAATTCGACCAATAGGCTGTAAATAGAACCATGGTCCTAGGAGTTTAACACAAAACTTTTTGTACTTCATTTCAACTTTATTTTTTTATATTTACAATTCGTTCATACAAACGCTATATAGGGCTTCTCCACCTTAACTTTGCTGAAAGAAGGAAACTTTGCTAGTGCTTACATTACTTTGGATTAGCAACCTTTTCAGTTGCAAACCAAGAAAATATCGGTAGCCTAGTATTTCTTTACATGCATGTTCTTTCTATTTTTTAAGTGTTTGTATTGTTGGTACAGCGAGGCCGACAAGAGGGGGGTGAATTGCTTATAAGACGAAAACAAAACCCCTTCCTGTTCTTTTGACTTGTATTAGTAGCACAATTCTAATTAAGTAACAACAATATATGAAATAACAACTTAAAAGGAAAATAAGTAAGAGACTACAATTTTTACTTGGTTACAACTTAGGTGGTTGTTAATCTAAGGTGGTTGTAAAGCTCTACTAAAAATGTCTCTGATCCTGTCTGAGAGTTGAGGCGATGAACGTTGGGGGACGTGGCGCTCCTGTTGACTGTTGGCGGACTCCGAGTTGAAGAGACCTGCAACCATAGCAACGTCAGTGCCGAGACAGGGAGGAGTTCCTCGACGATGGCCCTCCGACGCTCAAGTCAATCTCCGGCAATATGTAAGAAAACGGAGAAACAGAGTAACAGTGTAGCTATAGTAGAGATTATACATACCTCCGTTGAAGCTTGGGGCCCTTTATATAGGGCTCCGGGGGAGCACGTGCACGCTCCTCGAGGTGTGCATGCTTCTCAAAGCTTCCCCTGAAAAGACATCTCAAGAAAGCATCTCTGATGCTATACCTCAATGACCCGAGCATATCTCTGACATGACAGTGGAAGATTCCGCCGTACGATCCTATGCCTATCCATGCCGCCAACCATGCCATCTGTCGGTGGCATGAGTTCCCATGAGGATATCGACTGATCCTCCTTTTGTCTGTTATTGGGCCGATTGGGATGACTGCTCGGCCAACCTTTAGCCGTTCGAGTGGTCTAGCCCATGGGCCGAGCGGAGTGGCCGCTCGACCAACATTCCACTGTCTGAGCTCCGTTGTTGGGCTGCAATCCCTTTTCATCGGTTCCGAGGTTCATTGTAAGTCCGATCGAGCTATCTGCTCGGCGTATGTCTTGTTCTGAGCGTCGGAAGCTCGGTGCCTGGCCGAGCTGTGATGATATCTGATAGGTACTTTTTTATCCCGGTCGGGCGAGTGGGTCGCCTGGCTGATCGGTGGTACAGGGGTGTTGATTGCCCTGACTCTGACCTTTGACCTCCATCGTGGCAATGATCCTCTGAGGGGTGGGCCCTTATCACCGGATCACATGCCTCCCTCTCAAGTCTAGTAAAAAAAGGTCGCAAGTCCAACTGACTAGACAAAAAGAAGCATGGAGATCAGTTGGCCGATCGACCACCATATTGGTAGGACTCTGATCGGTTCGTTGAAGAGTGTCGGTTTGCCTCGAGACCAATCCTTGTAGCCGATCGGCGCTCCAAGTATTCGCACTTGCTTTCTCCCTTAGTGTCCTCGAACGTGTACGATCAATGCTGACATCACCAATATCCCTTCGGAATTCGTACAAATCACCCCGTTGAGGTTGAGAACGTGCCCATTAAATGTGAACCAGTGAGGGAATGCCACGTGTCGTTGCTGCAGTAATCGCCTGCCCGAGGCGACAGGCTCTGATGCTATGCCTGGCAGTTTGAATTCTATGGCTGGATTTGCATCTTGGATTTTACACCCTGGATCTGACGACTCTGCTCAACCGAGCCGAGGGCTTATAACGTCGTAACGCCACCCTCTCACTTACCTTTGCATTCTGCGATTAGTGTTCCGGCGATTCTTGTGCGATCAGTTGCTCCAATGATTCCTATGCGATCAGTTGCTCTGGCAACTTCCCGACTTCCCTTCTTCTCCCACGGCAACTTTTTCTGCTCTCTGTAAGCTTTCTTCGATCTTTTTGTAGTTCTTTCAGATCCTCGTCTCTTTCTCAAGTTCATCGTGCTTTTTGTCCATCTTTATTTCTATCGGAGCTTGTTTTCTTGTTTTTCGGCAATGGCTAGCTCTTCCTGGCTGTTTGACCCCACTCCTGGTCTCTGGTACAGTACCATGGAGACCAAATTTGATGCGGACAATGCCGAGATTCTTAGGAATGTCTTCGATATCTCCTCTGATTATGACATAATCTTGGGCTCCCCATCTTATATGCCAAATAACCCGTCGACCGACACTATTTATCTTTTCTTAGACTAATTTGTGGTTGGTCTTTGATTCTCAATTCACCCCTTCATCAACGAAGTCTGTAATTATTTCCGTGTCCCTCTTCCATAGCTCATACCCAATTCTTTTCCCTTGTTGTGTGGTGTCGTCGTGCTGTTTCGATTGCACGACATTCCGTTGACCCCTCGAGCCTTCCATTACTTTTACTATCCCAAGCAGTCCGAACTAGGAACCTTCCTCTTTCAGTCTCGGGTCGGCCTAGTGTTTTTCGATAAAATGCCAACCTCCAACAAACACTGGAAGGAGTACTTCTTCTTCATGTGTCTCCCCAAGCGGCCTTGCTACCAAATGCGTTGGCAGGTCGGCTTACCTCCTCAGCCTGATGTGAAGAAGTACAAGAGCCGGTCGTACTATCTTCACGCAGCGACCATGCTAGCGGGATAGAAATTTGACATCCATAAGGTGCTTCTGGAAGGTGTCATGTATATCTTCGGCTTGAATCCGATCCGATCCCGACTCCCGCGCGACTTAGGTAAGAAACTTCTTGGTTATCTCCTTTGAGTCTAACTGATTTCCTCTTTTCCTCCTGTAGCCCAAATCATGATACGAGCACGAGTGGTCGGCTACAGCAAGCTGAAGGATGCCAGGATCGAGGCGGTTATTGCGAAGGAGTTGACAAGCCTCAGCTTAGCGCCGGTCGACTCCTAGGAGGGCACGCCTACTGGGAGTGGGGAGGCGCCCGCTGTGGACGAAGGCATCGCCGACCCGACAACCATCATTGAAGCGGTTGGTGACCCGCTCCCAACCTCTGAAGCGCAACCCGCCCATCAGAGGTTGCCCCTCGTTAGGCGCAAGAGGCGCCACTCGAACAAACCATCCCGCTCCGCCACCTCAGCTGTGGGGGTCGCCGAGCGGGTTGGCACCTCCTCTCCCGTGACCCTTCCTGTCACGACAGAGGTTACTTCATCTGACTAGACCCCGTCGTTATCCGAGCTGCCACCAGAGGCCCTTGCTGCCCAGCCGATTGCATCTTTGCCGGTGACCCACATCTAACAGAGACCATTACGGTCCAGGATCGATCCTACATCTGCTGCCGCTCCTTCCGGTCCGATGATCTCCTCCTCGTTGGACCCGAGCAGCCAGCGATCCGTAATAGCGGTCCTCAACCTTCCAACAGAGGACTACATCGAGCAGTGAGCCCGTCCGAACATCCCTGAGCATAAGATTCTGATCCACGGGCCACTTGTCGGTATTTGGGAGGAAGCGAGGGCTCGAGCGGTGATGATGTCACCAGGGGCTCTTGGCAACAGCCACCTGCATATGCCCACCGAGGTACGTATTTCATCAACAATTCATAATTTACCTTCAATCATCGCTTAACATTTGCTTATTTATCTGCAGTATTGGGTGGAGAGCGTGACCATGTGCCAGCGACTCACTTTTGTGGAGGATGAGCTGAAGAAGCTCAAGATCTCGGGCGACGCCTCTTCCTTCCAGAGGTCATCGGTTGCCGAGCTACAGGCCAATCTAGAGAAGGCCCAGAAGCTCCTTGAGGCCGAACAAAAGAAGTCCACCAACCAGGAAGTTCGGTTGGGCCAGCTCGAGGCGCAACTGAAGACTTATGATAAAAAGATCGAGCTGGCCACGACAAGAAAGAAATGAGTCATCGCCGATCTGGAGCTCAAGAACCAGGAGGCTTGGCGGCTCTCCTAGAAGCTATTAGAAGTCAAGGACTTCCTTATTACCGAGCGGTCTTGTTGCTCAACCGAAGAAGCTTCTCTAAAGGGGAAGCTCAAGGAGGTTGAGGACACCCTGGAGGCCTCCCGCTCGGCTCTAATGACCTACAAGGAAGCTGAGTCGGCTAGGTTCGAAGTGATGAAACAAGCGTACCTCCACTCGCACCAATTTACCGACAAGGTTGTCCAGCGGATCGTCCACGTTTTCGAGCTGGTGATCAACAGGAAGCTTCAGCAGCTCAAGACAGACGGCCACCTTCCTTCTGAGACGACGGACAACATTGTCACTCGTAGCAAATTGAACGAGTCGATGCCTGACGATGTTTATGATTATATAGAGTGAGGCTAAGCGTCTATCTTGTAAAAGTTCTTTTTTGAAGTCTCATTATATGTCCGCCAATCGACATTTCTTCCTTTTGATCAATGAATTATTTACCCGTTCGGCGGGCTTTTTCTTTGAAATATTCCTCATTTGTTTGCTTGTCTAGCCCTGATCCTCCCGTTCGGCTGTAACCATCGTCTATTCGATTTATGATCTTGGTTTTAAGGTTACCGCTCGACCGTCGATGGAGACTTGGATTTAACATCGTCGCTCGACGATTTTCCGAAGACTTGGTTTTAACATCGTCGCTCAATGATTTGACGAAGACTAAATTTTAAGGTTGCTGCTCGACCATTGATGGAGGCAGGGGTTTAATGTCATCACTCGACGATTTGATGAAGACGTGAGTTTAAGGTTGTTGCTCGACCATTGATGGAGATAGGGGTTTAAGGTCACTGCTCGATGATTTGATGAAGACGTGGGTTTAAGGTTGTCGTTCGACCGTTGATAGAGACAGGGGTTTAATGTCACTACTCGACGATTTGATGAAGACGTGAGTTTAAGGTCGTCGCTCAATCGTTGATGGAGACAGGAGTTTAATGTCGCCACTCGACGATTTGATGAAGACGTGGGTTTAAGGTCACCTCTGGATGATTTGACGAAGACGTGAGTTTAAGGTCGCCGCTCGACCGTTGATGGAGACAGGGGTTTAACGTCGCTGCTCGACGATTTGATGAAGATGTGGGTTTATGGTCGCCGCTCGACCGTTGATGGAGACAGGGGTTTAACGTCGCCGCTCGACGATTTGCCGAAGACGTGGGTTTAAATTCGCCGCTTGACTGTTGATGGAGATAGGGGTTTAATGTCGCCGCTCGATGATTTACCGAAGACTTGGGTTTAAGGTCGTCGCTCGACCGTTGATAGAGACAGGGGTTGAATATCATCGCTCAACAATTTGTTATGCCGCTTGGCACAGAGTTCGAAATTTGAGTCTTTTATTTCTGCCCTGCATAGAAGGAGCATGGGGATATAAAAATACATTGATTATTACATCGGCGCATCTCTCACCCGGCTCGATAAGGCTAGGGATGGTTCGCGCTCCACGGCCACTCCAGTCGTCGTCCATCCTCATCCTCCAAGTAATAAGTGCCCAAATGGAGCTTCTCCATAACCTTGAAGGGTCCAACCCACAGGCCTTCTAGCTTGGTGACTTCGTCGACTGGCTTCACTTTCTTCCATACCAGATCATCGACCCGGAAAGATTTCGAGATCACCCTCCGATTGTAGTTCTGCTTCATCCTCTGGCGGTAGGCCATCAACCGGATGACGACTTTAGCACATGATTCATCTACCAAGTCCAACTTCAGCAACCTTCGCTCAGCGTTATCTCCATCATAGTGCTATAACCAATCAGACTCAACTTCGACTTCGACGGGGATGACTGCTTCACCGTCATACACCAGGTGGAAGGGAGTTGCTCCGGTTCTTTCCTTAGGCATCGTGTGGATTGCCCATAGCACGGTGGGCAGTTCATCTACCCAATTTCCTCCCACGTGGTCGAGTCGAGCGCATAGGATTCTGAGAATTTTGCGGTTGGCGACCTCCGCTTGCTCGTTGCTCTGAGGGTAGGTTACTGAGGTGAAGACTTACTGAATGTCGTATCCTCCGCACCATTCTTTGAGTCTCTGACCGGAAAACTGCCTTCCGTTATCTGAGACGAGCCGACAGGAGATGCCGAACCGGCAGATGATGTGCTGCCAGATGAACTTCATGATCATCTGCTCAGTTATTCTTGCCAACGGCTCGACTTCTACCCATTTGGAGAAATAATCCACAACGACGAGTAGGAACTTCTGCTGACCTGTTTCCATGGGGAATGACCCAATAATGTCCATGCTCCACTGGTCGAACAGGCAAGAAGTCGTGGACGCCTTCATCACCTCAATTGACCGGTGTGAGAGGTTATGATATTTTTGACAAGACAGACAGGTGGCCACCGTCCGGGTGGCATCCTCCTGGAGGGTTAGCCAGAAGTATCCGGCTAACAAGATCTTTCTCTCTAGTGAGCGGTCGCCCGGGTATCCTCTGCAGGATCCTTGATGTATCTCCTGTAGTATGTAGTCGGCGTCTTCTGACCCGACGTATTTATGTAGAGGCCTAGAGAAGGCCTTCTTGTAGAGCTGATCCCTGATCAGGATGAACCGACTAGCCCTTTTCCTTAATAAGCTAGTCTCCTCCCGATCGAACGGTGTAGCTCCCGACCGAAAAACTCCATTAATGCCGACCTTCAATCATTTGGGAAGGTAAGCCCCTCCATCCGATCAATATGAGCCACTAGGGATACCTGCTCGATCGGCTATGCTATGACGATTGGCAATAACGAGCTGGCTAATTTGGCCAGCTTGTCGGATGCCTGGTTTTCTGACCGGGGGATCTTTTGTATGATGCCTTCTTGAAAGTTGGTTTTTAATTTTTTGAAGGCTTCAGCGTAGAGCTTGAGTCGCGCGTTACTTATCTCGAATGTCCCGGTCAGCTGCTAAGCGGCCAATTAAGAGTCTGAGTGGATGAGGACCTTGATGACTCCGACGTGCCGGGCAGCTTGCAGGCCGGCTATGAGCGCCTCCTATTCGGCTTCATTGTTTATTGCCCTATAGTCCAACCGAACGGATAGTTGCATCCGTTCCTCTTAGGGGAGATGAGCAATATACCAATCCCGCTCCCCTATCGAGTAGACGAGTCATCCACATATATCTTCCAAACAGCTTTTGGCTCATGATTTTGTACCTCCTTGATGAAATCCACCAAGGCTTGCGCTTTGATGGCCGTTCGGGGCTAGTACTAGATGTTGAGCTCTCTGAGCTCCGTTGTCCATTTGATTAGCCATCCGGACGCTTCTGGATTAAGGAGGGCTCTCTCTAAAGGACTGTTGGTCATCACGATGATGGAATGCGCGAGGAAGTATGGGCGGAGCTTCCAAGCGGCGAGAACCAACGAATAAGTCAACTTCTCGAGACTAGTGTAGCGAGACTCAGCATCTTTCAATATATGATTTAAGAAATACACTGGTTGTTCCTCGCCATTCTGCCTAACCAACGCCGAGCCGACCACATGCTTGGTCAAGGACAGATAATTTCGGAGTGGTTCGCAGACAATTGGCTTAGCTAGTACAAGTAATGAGTTAAGGTATTCCTTGAGCTCTTCGAACGCTCGGTCACACTCCTGGTCCCATTGAAACTTGGTGGCTCGACGCAATATCTTGAAGAATGGTAAACTCCAATCGGATGATTTAGAGATGAATCGAGACAACGCTGTTATCCGACCGATAAGACGTTGGGCTTCCTTTAAATTTCTCGGTGGTGGCATGTCTTGTAGTGCTTTTACTTTGATAGGATTTTCCTTGATGCCCTGCTCGGTAACGATGTAGCCCAGGAATCGCCCGCTCTTGGCGCCGAACAGACACTTGTTAGGATTCAGTTTGATCCTGTAAGTCCTAAGTGTCTGGCAGGTCTCCTTGATATATGCACACAGGTTAGCAGCTCGGAGGGACTTAATTAATATATCGTCGACATATACCTCCATATTACGGTCGATCTGCCGTCGGAATACTTTATTCATCGATCTCTGATAGGTGGCTCCGACGTTTTTTAGACCAAACGATATGACGTTATAACAATACGTGCCATCGACTGTAATAAATTGACCTTTTCCTGATCTTCCCTAACGAACGGCACTTGGTGGTACCCTTGATACATGTCCAGCATGCATATCAGCTCGCACCCAGCAGTGGAGTCTACCATCTAATTAATCCGAGGCAGCGGGTAGAAGTCCTTTGGGCATGCCCTGTTGTGGTCCCAGAAGTCGATGCAGACTCGCCACTTGTTTCCCAAGTTCGAGACTAGCACTATATTTGCGAGCCAGCTCGGGAATTGAACTTCTCGTACGTGGCTGACCTCTAGTGGCTTCTCTATTTCCTCCCGGATGATTAGATTTTGTTCGGCGCTGAAGTCTCTCTTCCTTTGTTTTACTGGCTGAGCGTCCGGTCGGACGTGAAGTTCGTGTTGTGCGACGCTCGGGGAAATCCATGGGAGCTCGTGCATCGACCATGCAAACACGTCATGGTTTTGCTGGAGACAGGCGATCAGCTCGGCTTTCTGTTCAACTTCCAGATCGGATGCTATGAAAGTCGTTGCTTTTGGTCGGCGAGGATGGATTTACACTTCCTCTCTTTCTTCATAAACTTGAGTAGGTGGTTTTTCAGTGATGGCGCTTATCTCTAGCCTAGGAGCCTTCCGAGTGGATCTGGCCTCAGTCTTGACCATCTCTGTTAGAGTGTATACTAAAAGCCTAGCCTTTTGTAAACATTTATCTTGAAATAAAAGAATCACATTGGTCAAATATCTACATTTATATGTTAAGTGTAGTTGTTCAATTAATTTATATTGTAGATAACATGATGTGTGGTATCACACACAGAAGATCATGTTATCAGTTCCTTATAAATTATAAACAGTAGCTCACGGCTAAGATGGATAAGAACAAATCATTGGAATAGTAGTAGTGTAATTTGATATTAGTTTATCTTGACTATAAAATTACACTAGTACACTATGAGTGTATTGAGTAGAACCATTTGAGATAGTTTCTTTTTATACTGACTACATAAAAGAACATGACATTTGTTATTATGGAAGTGAGTGCTCTTAATCCCGATATAACAACAAGCACGTATACTTAGTATTTATTTCTTTGACTTATCAAAGGGTGAGATTTAGCTCAATAAATCAAGAGGCCCGATAAGTTGGGAAATAATATTATTTATATGATGTGTTGTTGGTTATAGAAGGAAACTGTGTCATAGGAATCTAGGTTGATGATGTCCCCAAGAGGAGCTCATAAGGATTGTCATGTAAACCCTGCAGGTGTACTTAGTCCGACATAACAATAAGGTTGAGTGATACTACTCTTGGACCTAGATATTAATTAAAGTGAGTTGTCAATAACTCATTTAATTAGTGGACATTTAATATCTTAAATATAGGAAGATTAACATACTCATGATAAGGAGCCCATATAGTAATATGAGATTGGTGCGGTAGTTCAATAATAACTCTTTAGTGGTATGAGTTATTATTGATGAACTCGAGTTGAGTGTTCGGGGCGAACACGGGAAGCTCAAGTTCATCGGGAGACCAAAACCAATTCCTCCTCTCGGTCCCTATCGTAGCCTCTTATTTATAAATTTTTATACCTACCTAAACCCACCTTCTTACCCATCCCAAGGTGGTCAGCCAAGACATGCTTGGAGCTAAAGAAAGTGTTGGTGAGGGAAGCATCCGACGATCGACCGTTGTTTTGATAATGGTAAAGGAATTCAAAGTTAAGTTGTTTTGTGATCTAAGGTACTTAATTGAGTGTTTCAGGAAAGTCCTAGCTACGGTTAGGCAAGTGGAAAACCCTAGGGGGTGGTAACCCTAGGTCATAGGGGGTGGTAACCCTATGCGGAAAGTCTTGGCGGGTCGAGAGTTTCAGGCAAAAGTCCTAGGGGGGTAACCCTAGGTGGAAGACCTAGTGTCGCGAACCAGGTGAAAGACTGGACGGAAGCTTCGAACGTTGAGCAAAAGTCCATTCGATCTGGAGGATCGCACTGGCAACAAATAAATCTCCTGAGTGGAGTAGGTGAGGACGCGTTCCCCGTAGAGGGAACAGTAGGCATCGGGTCGACCTAGTGTTTCCGGTTGGAAATCAGAAGTAAAACCCGGACAGTCCGATGACTGTCAATTATATCTATCATATTGTTTCTGTGCTAATTTTATTTTGCAGGGTTTGTGTTTGGGACTAACACATTTTGCAGGAACAAAGAAGCACACTTAGCCTCGGACGAACAGTGTCCGAGGCGCCTCCATGGGGCTTGGAGGCGCCTCGGGTGCTAGCCGAAGCCAGCTGTCTAGAGAAGCTGGAGGCACCTCGGAGGAAGCTGGAGGCGCCTTGGACCAGGCGTTGGAGGCGCCTTCAATGGGATAAGGTGCGACCAGATCAGAGCTGATCCACGCGTACGACTCGGCGGCCTGGAGGCGCCTCGGACAGGGCTTGGAGGCGCCTCCATGACTATTTATAAGGAGGGTTCGAGCAGCACTAAATTCAAGAATTCACAACCGATCCTTCTGTGTTCAACTGCTAACAAGTTCATCCCAAAGTATTGCAGCAACCTTCCGACGACCCGGAGCTCCGCTGTTTTAGAATCTGTCGTTCGGTATAATTTACATTCTCGCACTCATTGTAAATCTTAATCTGTACTATTGTTTCGAGCTTATAGTTGTTGCCCACCGGAAGCGATCAACGATCGCGGGCCTTGGAGTAGGAGTCGCCACAGGCTCCGAACCAAGTAACTCCTCGTGTCCTTGTGTATTGTTTTTGTTCCCTTATTCTTTATTCCGCTGCTTAAACTTGTACGCACTACAAGAAAAATGTCATTCAACAACACTCAAACGACAACGGTTTTATACCAAACCGTTGTCTTTTTGCCTTTTAACAATGGTTTTAACCAAAACCGTTGTCTTTTAGCAATTTTTTTGGCCTACGACAATGGTTTTTAAAAACCGTTGTCTATTTATGTTTTTTTAAGACTACGACAACGATTTTTAAATGCTACAACAATAGTTTTTGAAAACTGTTGTCTATGTGCGCTTTTTTTTGGTATTACGACAACAGTTTTTAAAAGCCGTTGTCTTAAGTGATGTTGAATACTGGTGTTTTTTTTTCCTTCGCCGTTTTTTCCCCTTCGCCAATTTTTGCCCCGCTTTTTTTCTTTCCCTCTCCCCGAAAGTTTTTTGCCGCCGCATTCCACCCTTTTATCTTCTTAATCTGTCCCTCTTTTCTCTTTTCTCACAATCTCTCGCTCACCGGAGCCGCATAGGAGCAGCAGCAGTCCACGAGTCCATTAAGGACGCCCTCACCAGCAAGACCTCCGACATGAAATCCACTAACAGTAAGTGTCCTCTACTTCTTCCTCCTTCCTCCTGCATCTTCTCGTCGAAAACCCTAGATACTCCTGCATCTTCTGCCGTCTGCGGTACTCTGGGCTCGCCCTCTTCGCATTCCTCTATATAAAGCCCCTTCTATCGTCTTCTTGCTCCACACTCTTCTTCTTCGCCTCCGCGAAGGCTCCCCGTGCCACAAATCCTGGTCGTCGAACCCTAATCCTCCTCTTATCCCGTTTCTTTCCTGATTCTGCCAGACTCTTGGAGGAGCGAGACGTGATAATGGGAAAGAGAGCGGAGGAGCTCGATATCGATAATCTATTGGATGAGATTCCCCATCTTCGTCATCGTGGTGTCCACGATAGACCCGACGGTGCCGGTTTCCGCATCGCCGATGAGTTGCCGACGTCGGTCCTCCATGGGGATGGCGGTGGGTGTATCTGGTCTGAGGGGGTTCCGAGCTCGTTAGCGGAGCATTCGCTTCCGTTGGAGGAGACCCTCCTGCTCCAAAACCTTTGCAATGTCCGTCTCGGCGCCGACCAAAATGGACCGATCGATCGTTCCCTGTGTTAGGATCGATGATCGCGGATAGAGAGGGGGGTGTGAATAGCCGACCCCAAATCTTCGCGTTTCTTTCTACAAATCAGGTCAGCGCAGCGGAAAATAAACCAGTAGAAACGAAAATAAGGAAGAGCAAACCTCAACGCGATGATGTAACGAGGTTCGGAGATGATACTCCTACTCCTCGGCGTGTCCGTAAGGTGGACGAAGCCTATCAATCCTTCGGTGGATGAAATCCCGGAAACCCGGCTAATAATCACTCCTTCTGGGTGGAGAAACCTCGCCACAATGTCTTGCAACAGCAAGATAAACAGGAGTACAAGAATACAGCAAGAAACTAAGTACAATACAACAGTGTAATAACCCTAGCTTGCCTTCTTGTCGACTGGTTGAAGCAGCAACTTCACGAGACACCTACAACAGCAGGAACCCAGTCGAAGAAGCTCACTCAAAGTTTCAGTGGAGTAGGGAGCTCAGCAAAGCTCAAACACAACACCAAAGCTCAGCAAGAAGAAGATGAAGCAGAGAGATAGTCATACTGTAGAAGCCCTCGGCCCTTTATATGAACCTGCGAACCTGCAAGACAGAATCTAGCCATTGTGACTCACAACGGCTAGGCCTGGACTGATCAGGCTCCACCCTGATCGGTCCAGGGTGCTGCTGATCTGTCATGGGGACCGATCAGGCCCTAGGCTGATCGGTCCCCAGACCGATCAGCTGTTCTTTCCCAGCTCTGTTGCTTTCTTCTGATCGGCCTCCTGATCGGTCTTCAGTCCGATCAGATAACACACAGAAGCTCACTGTGTGGTTACTGATCGGTCACCAGACCGATCAGCCATATCACTGGATCGGTCCCCAGATCGATCCAGAGCTTGGTTTTTCCCAAAACCAAGTCCCAAGTTTCCCACACCAACATCCGGTCAATCTTGACCTGTTGGTACATCATGCTTAGCATCCGGTCACTCCCTTGACCTGCTAAGACTCCCCACCAAGTGTCCGGTCAATCCCTTTGACCCACTTGGACTTTCCAACACCAAATGTCCGATCACCCTTGATCCATCTGGATTTTCCCTTGCCCGGCTTCACTCACCAGGACTTTCACCTAGCTTCACTCACTAGGGTTTCCAATCTGCCCGGCTTCACTCACCCGGACTTTCCAACTGCCTGGCTTCACTCACCAGGACTTTCCCACTGCCTGGCTTCACTCACCAGGACTTTCACCTAGCTTCACTCACTAGGGTTTTCACAACTGCCTGGCTTCACTCATCAGGACTTTCCACATCCGGTCCAGAGAACGAGCTACCGAGCCCTCTCTGACCACAGTTCGGAGAACGAGCTACCGAGCCCTCTCCGACTTCCATCCGGTCCAGAGAACGAGCTACCGAGCCCTCTGTGACCTAGTCCGGAGAACGAGCTACCGAGCCCTCTCCGTCTTTCACTTTCGGTCCAGAGAACGAGCTACCGAGCCCTCTCTGACCTAGTCCGGAGAACGAGCTACCAAACCCTCTCCGACTTCCACTTGCCAAGTTCCCATACTTGGACTTCTCCGTGCCAAGCCTCCATACTTGGACTTTCTCCCGTGCCAAGCTCCCTGCTTGGACTTTTCCCGTGCCAAACTCCCTGCTTGGACTTTTCCCGTGCCAAGCTCCCTGCTTGGACTTTTCCGAGTCAGGTCACCTCACCTCGGGTCAACCAGGTCAACCTTGACCAAGGGTTGCACCCACAACCTCCCAAGTTTCTGTTCTTGTCAAACATCAAGATACAACTTGAGTCAGGTCAACTCGAGTCAGGTCAACCAGGTCAACCTTGACCTAAGGTTGCACCAACAATCTCCCATCAAAATACAACTCTTTTGTTATTGTCAAACATCAAAATACAACTCGAGTCAGATCAACTCGAGTCCGGTCAACCAGGTCAACCTTGACCTAAGGTTGCACCAACAATCTCCCCCTTTTTGATGTTTGACAATACCTTTAAGTTAGGCTAATCCAATAGCCTCAACTTTCCTCATGCCACTAGGTAATGAAACATAAGTTACGACCTTTCATTCTCCTTCTAAGAAGGCAACCTCCTTCTTAGATAATGCAGGCCTAACTTAAACCCTTCATTCTCCCCCTATTGGCACACATCAACAAACTCTCCCCCTGAAGAGTAAGTTATCTTTGTTCACAACTTCACTCGTCGTGATCAACAACCTCTCCCACTAACTCCAATGTTCTTCCTTGAACATTCTCTAGACATTCTTCTCCTTTTTGACACACATCAAAAGGAGTGAATCAAGGTCAAGAGTTTCTTCCTAATGAAAGTCCCATACCTTTCATTGAAACCCTTAATTTCTCCCTTGATACTAAATTCAACAATCAACTTAGTGATAATCCCATATCACTCATGTCTTTAAGGAGTAAAAACTCCCCCTAAAAGTCAACTCCCCCTTGACTAATAGGTAAAACCCCCCCTTGACTAATAGGTAAAACTCCCCCTAAAGGTCAACTCCCCCTTGACCATTGCACCAATAATGTCTTGGAGAGTTCCAAACCTTTAGAGCTCGAAAAACACCACCTCCCGAGCTGCAATTTCTGGCAAACAGTCGAAATTCAGCAGGTTGGCACGCGCTGATCGGTCACCTGACCGATCAGACCTTCCCTGGATCGGTCACCGTGACCGATCCACACAGACCTGGACCGATCAGGGAACCTCCTGATCGGTCCACAACCTTGATTCTGATTTCTGAATTTTTCTTCTCCCAAAATTCAGAAACCTCTAGAAAATCACAGAAAATTTCAAAAATTGTGAAATTTTGAGGATACATTCCTCATACCTCATACTATCATGGAAAATAATTTTATATGAAAATAACTTTCATTTTCAAAACTTGATACAAAGTTCGAAAAACTTTGAAATAGCTCAAAGTTAACTCATGTTTGTATCACTTTGCTCAATGATGAATGCTATCACTAGAAAAGCTTCATCAAGGTTTTTCAAATTAATTTTGAAATTATTTTAAACCATTTAATTTAGGACCACAATCTTTGGGCTAAATGTACATGACTTATACATAAGCTTTCCCTATGATCCCCAATTTCGAATTAGGCTCATCTAGGCACAAGAACTATGCACCTTGATCCTAACTCATCATCCTAATATCTCACACACATCTAAGGTGTATCAAACACATTCAAGTCAATTTTGATGTGAGATATGGGTTTAGGTTAGCTTAGACTAAGGTCTCATGCATTTTCTAAACATCAATTTGATCTCCATATCAAATTGTGTTTTTTTAACCTTAAATCAATTTCATTGATTATTAATGCACAAGATGATGACATGGCATATAATGATATCATAAATGAAAACATGTGCCAATGTCATGATGTCATGGCATAAAGTATGAAACTTAAATAAATCATGACATTTAACTAACCTAATCATTATCATGACATTTCAAATGATCATAGATTAAATATGATGTCATGACATGACATATGGCAAACAATATATGACAAATAACATGTCAAGGTATAGAAAATACCTAATTCTAGCCTTAGTTGCCATTTTTGATAATTTTGATCATTTTTCCATAAATTCTATATTCCTAAGTGTAATAGACCTAAAATCATATCCTCAAGACTTTTAGATCACTATGTGCCAACTAGATTGACTCTAGAAAATTCCTCAAATGTGGTTGGCACATCCTAATCACCTTAGGAATAATTTTCAATTTCATTTTCAAGGCTTGATTGCACCTTGAAAATTCCTAAAGTGCCACCTTTTGCCATGATTAGGTTAACTACCTATTCAAGTAAGGTTGGCACACCTTAACTCATCTAGCGTGATGAAATCACGCTCCTAGGAACCCAATACCTATTGGAGCTCATTGGGTTCACTAAATATTCACTAGGGATGACTTCCCTAGCTACCCTCCTAATGACCCTCCTAGGCTTTGAAGCCTTGGTCATTTGGGACTCATCAAGATCCACTCTAGGGGTGACTCCCCTTGTGACCTTGGTGATGGTCTCCCTAGCTCTAGATTTTGTTCCATAATCGAATGGAACATTATGATAAGTGGGCTTGACCACTTGGGACTTAGGTTTGTGACCCAAACCTTTCTTGTCCTTGGACATTGGTTTTTGACCCTTAAACCCTAGAGATGACTTCTCTAAGTTCTTAAGAGCCTTTTCCAAAGTATCAAGTCTTGACCTCAAGACTTGATTCTCCTTCTCTAATACCTCAATTTTTAATTTTTCATTTTTCTTTGAGATATTCCTAGGCATGTGTCTAGTTGTTTTGGGATTTCTACCTAGATTATCCTTAACCTTAGATGAGTTGATCCTAGGGTTGGCTTTCCTAGTGTTATCCTTATATAGGCTCACATGTTTGGCACCTAAGCATGTGTATCGATTTCTATTGTTATCATGCCTATCATTATTAGCAATTGCAATCAAACTACTAGCATGCATCTTACTAGTATTGCAATAATGAGCCTTAAAGGTTACCTTAGGGTTTGCCTTAGCTCCCCCTATCGATGTGCTTGGTTTCTTGTGCTTGGTTGGCTCCGATAATGTCCCCTTCGCTTGCATTGGAAGCACACCACGTGCTCCTTGCTCTTGCGTATTGGGACTCCGGCTTCCTTGATCTTTGGCGCCGGTGGAGTCTTCCGAACCCTCTTTGGACATTTACTCTTGTAGTGTCCAAATTCCCTACACTCAAAGCACATTATGTGTAATTTATTTGAAATTGAAATGCTTGAGTTACCTAGGTTTGAGAGTGGATGAGAGCTCTCTTCTTCATCCCTTCCGGAGGTAGATGCTTCTTCTTCTTGCTCCAATCTTGAAGAAGTGCTCTCATTCTCTTCTTCCTTAGATGTTGAGTAACCCTCAACTTCTAATTCCTCTCCTCCATGGTGTGAGCTACTTAGCTCACTTGACTCCTCTTCATGGCTTGAAGTGGAGCTCTCCTCATGGAACTTGGCCAAGTTGTTCCACAACTCCTTGGTGTTGTTATAACCACCTATCTTACATAGAATGTCATTAGGTAATGAGAATTCAAATATTTTCATTACCTCGTCATTAATCGTGGATTGGTGGATTTGCTCCTTCGTCCACTTCTTCTTCTCTAATGGTTTTCCTTCTTTATCCATCGGAGGCTTAAAACCTAATTGAATACAAGTCCAATTTTTAAAGTTAGTCATAAGAAAATATCTCATTCTTACCTTCCAATACGCGAAGTCATCGCGGTCGTAGAAGGGTGGAATGCTGATGTCTTCTCCGAGTTGATCCATCTCTAGCTTGTGCTCCCTCGGGTGTTAATCCGGCGAAGAGCGACCTCGCTCTGATACCACTTGTTAGGATCGATGATCGCGGCTAGAGAGGGGGGTGTGAATAGCCGACCCCAAATCTTTGCGTTTCTTTCTACAAATCAGGTTAGCGCAGCGGAAAATAAACCAGTAGAAACGAAAATAAGGAAGAGCAAACCTCAACGCGATGATGTAACGAGGTTCGGAGATGATACTCCTACTCCTCGGCGTGTTCGTAAGGTGGACGAAGCCTATCAATCCGTCGGTGGATGAAACCCCGGAAACCCGGCTAATAATCACTCCTTCTGGGTGGAGAAACCTCGCCACAATGTCTTGCAACAGCAAGATAAACAGGAGTACAAGAATACAGCAAGAAACTAAGTACAATACAACAGTGTAATAACCCTAGCTTGCCTTCTTGTCGACTGGTTGAAGCAGCAACTTCACGAGACACCTACAACAGCAGGAACCCAGTCGAAGAAGCTCACTCAAAGCTTCAGTGGAGTAGGGAGCTCAGCAAAGCTCAAACTGTCACGCCCCCAGAGGAGACCCTGTCCGAGAAAATTTCGGCAGCATCTCCCCTGTACGGCGGACAATCAAAAATTTTCTACAAACACTAAATACTCAGCCACATGCGGCTGGAATCATAACAATAATAAAAATCAATCACCACGCAGTTTATATATATATTCAGCCTCTGGCTGACACAACCACGCAGTAATAATACTCTGACTCAAAAACCACCCTACTCAACTACACTCGTAAAGCTCAAAATCGACGAACTCACCTCTTCTGCCATCCAGGCAGGCATGTAGTAGAATAAAAACCAAATCCAAATCCATCAATATAATAAAATCTATATCATGTCCATAAGCAAATAAATCCAGAACATAACGAGTTCAAACAGTCTAGAACCGAAATAAACCAAAGAAAACCAAACATATCCTGGAGGTCTGCAGGACCAGCACTACGTGCAGTGAGGACTAGCGACTGGAACTCCCTCCTGACAGCATCAACCTGAAAATATCAACAATTGAGGCGGGGTGAGTCCAACACTCAGCAGGTACAGTTGATATGCAAAGTAAAGAAATAACACCTAGCACTAATCATGCGTACAGTCTCCTGATAAGAAAGATAAGAATGCATCTGAAATAAACAGGAGAATACTGTACTAACCAGGTCCTGAGTATAAAGTCAAACAGTCCGAGGGATAAGGAAATCCTGTATGCATGTCAAACATAGGTATCCAAACAATATGCAGCATATAAATGCAGCAAACACAAACACAAGCAATAAATGCATCATGCATATGATGCCAATGATGCGTCCTGGTCACCCGACGCCATCGATCATCTCACACACATAGTGAGGCCGAGTGGGTAGGGTTATACCCTGCACTCTGTCGTCACTACTCCCGATGAGTGACCGAGTGGACGGGATGTCGGAGTACACCTATCCTCCTACCCCAAATCATAGATGGGGGAGCGCAATGCTCTCAACTCCCGGTACTCAAAGACGGGGAGGAATCCCTGCCGGATAACACGTTGTGTCACACTACCCATGGGCGGACCAACGGTGCCTAACAGAGTCCCTGCTGCAACACACTCAGCCTGAATCGACCACTAACCCATGAGTGGTGGTGTGTGCAGATCCATGTAACTGGCGATGTGCTCAACAATAATGGAGCGGACTATCGCACAACATGCAATCATGCAAATGATGCATGGCAATAACCATATAAACATCCTGACCTAATCCATATATATAGAAAAGTGCACCCTAGGTCAACGAATCATATCGAATCAAAGGTACACAGAAGGTATAAAAACCTAGGTCCTGAACATGGTGAAGCATGGTATATTACTACCCCCTATAAGCATGTATAAACAGGTAAAGTATACATGGGATGCAAATCAATCAATCAATCAAGCACGTACCAAGATTTGGGTAGTGATTAACCGAAACAGATAAGAAACACAATTGATGCAATATGTTAATTTCATTACTAGGCATATCAAAGACAAAAAGTCAAAAGTACCCGCCTCCGAAAATAGAAAGGTCCAATCTGACTCCGAGATACTCGTCTCGCGTCAAGGTCCTGTAATATTTATAGTTTCCAGGTTTAGCTAATTTCATATAGATAAAATAGCTAAATTAAATCCACGAGAAGCTAACATAAATCCAACAATTAACTAGGGTTAATTTACCTTAACCCTAATCATAACATTAGATTAAAAATCTAAAGCTAATCCAATCTACATAATCCTACTAACCATGTAATCTATATTTATACTAATAACAATGTATTTATCTCAATCCAAAACTCACCTAGATATAGTGATTTCTCCGCTGGTCGTTGTGGGAAGAAGTAGCTGCTGGAAACTCACGTAACAACCCCACAACAAATCCTACTTCACCTCACAGCTTTAATTAAATATTCACAGCACAACCTTGCTGAAATCTTTCCCTACAGATCAGATCAAATTGATATCGTTAAGTGGGGATCACAAATCAAGCAATAACCTACCTAACAACCTCTAATCAACATAATTCCAAAACTCATCTTACCCCAATCCAGAGACACCCTTGTTGACACTCAGTCGAAGAAGGTACTGCTAGAAGTTACAGCCGGAGTTGTGCGAAGCTGCTGCCCTCTTCGATGAGGCTGTTGAAATCGGCCTAGGGTTCGCTGTGGAGGCTCTGTGCCGGCACAAAAACAATCCTCCGGATCGGAAGAAGGCCGAGAGAAGACAGCCGATGTTAGGGCAGGAGGTCAATTCGGGAGAAGAAGAGGGTTGCGGCGGCTTTAGTGTTCGCACGCAGAGATCAGAAGAGGGTGACACCTAGGGCAGAAGCAAAGGGCACGCTGGGTCAGATCTGGTGGCCGGCACTGCTCTGGGCGACGGCAGAGGAGACTTCGGCTCCGTGCTCCCGTGATCCAATCCGAGAGAGACATGGTGAGACGCTGAGAACAGAGGGAGAAGCAACTCACACTCGGCAGTGGCACGCAGAGGAAAAACTAGGGCTCAGCGGTGGTGAGGAGAAGAGGGCTTCGGCGCAGCTCGAAGTCGGCTGGCGACGTCGCTACCAGCGGTGGCGACCCGAGGAGATGGGTGTCGCGGGCTGAGGCCAGGGCACGCGGTGGCCGGCGCTCGGGCTGTGGAGTCGCAGGAGGGAAGAAGTTGCCGAGGGGGAGGAGTAAAACCGCCATGGGCGGTTAGGGTAGGCGTCGGCGCGAGAGAAGGGCTCGGGGAAGAGGGAAACGACGAGGGAAGGAAAGCAAATAAGAAAAAGGAAAAAGAATTAATTAAATAAATCTTTTCCTCACTTAAATGGGTAGCCTAAACAGGCTTTTCCGGACCGTGTTTTTATCCCCGTCAACTCGTCCGTGCGGGCTCCGAAAAATTCCCGAAAAATTTCCAAAAATTCTGAAAAATTCCCCTATTAATATTTGTCTATTTTCGGTATTTTACACAAATACAGCACCAAAGCTCAGCAAGAAGAAGATGAAGCAGAGAGATAGTCATACTGTAGAAGCCCTCGACCCTTTATATGAACCTGCGAACCTGCAAGACAGAATCTAGCCGTTGTGACTCACAACGGCTAGGCCTGGACCGATCAGGCTCCACCCTGATCGGTCTAGGGTGCTGCTGATCTGTCATGGGGACCGATCAGGCCCTAGGCTGATCGGTCCCCAGACCGATCAGCTGTTCTTTCCTAGCTCTGTTGCCTTCTTCTGATCGGCCTCCTGATCGGTCTTCAGTCCGATCAGATAACACACAGAAGCCCACTGTGTGGTTACTGATCGGTCACCAGACCGATCAACCGTATCACTGGATCGGTCCCCAGATCGATCCAGAGCTTGGTTTTTCCCAAAACCAAGTCCCAAGTTTCCCACACCAACATCCGGTCAATCTTGACCTGTTGGTACATCATGCTTAGCATCCGGTCACTCCCTTGACCTGCTAAGACTCCCCACCAAGTGTCCGGTCAATCCCTTTGACCCACTTGGACTTTCCAATATCATATGTCCGATCAGCCTTGATCCATCTGGATTTTCCCTTGCCCGGCTTCACTCACCAGGAATTTCACCTAGTTTCACTCACTAGGGTTTCCAATCTGCCCGGCTTCACTCACCCAGACTTTCCAACTGCCTGGCTTCACTCACCAGGACTTTCCCACTGCCTGGCTTCACTCACCAGGACTTTCACCTAGCTTCACTCACTAGGGTTTTCACAACTGCCTGGCTTCACTCATCAGGACTTTCCACATCCGGTCCAGAGAACGAGCTACCGAGCCCTCTCTGACCACAGTTCGGAGAACGAGCTACCGAGCCCTCTCCGACTTCCATCCGGTCCAGAGAACGAGCTACCGAGCCCTCTCTGACCTAGTCCGGAGAACGAGCTACCGAGCCCTCTCCGTCTTTCACTTCCGGTCTAGAGAACGAGCTACCGAGCCCTCTCTGACCTAGTCCGGAGAACGAGCTACCGAGCCCTCTCCGACTTCCACTTGCCAAGTTCCCATACTTGGACTTCTCCGTGCCAAGTCTCCATACTTGGACTTTCTCCCGTGCCAAGCTCCCTGCTTGGACTTTTCCCGTGCCAAACTCCCTGCTTGGACTTTTCCCATGCCAAGCTCCCTGCTTGGACTTTTCCGAGTCAGGTCACCTCACCTCGGGTCAACCAGGTCAACCTTGACCAAGGGTTGCACCCACAACCTCCCAAGTTTCTGTTCTTGTCAAACATCAAGATACAACTTGAGTCAGGTCAACTCGAGTCAGGTCAACCAGGTCAACCTTGACCTAAGGTTGCACCAACAATCTCCCATCAAAATACAACTCTTCTGTTATTGTCAAACATCAAAATACAACTCGAGTCAGGTCAACTCGAGTCGGGTCAACCAGGCCAACCTTGACCTAAGGTTGCACCAACACCCTGCCCCATACCAACCATCACCGAGTGGGTTGTTTGTTTGGGTCTTCGCTCGACTCTTTTGGACGGGATTCTTTGGTAAATGGGAATGGGAACGCGTCTCTGCCTCAAATCCGGCAGCGTTATCCTGGAGTTGTAAACTTGTTTGGGAATCCCTCTTTTGGAACAAGAGAGTTGAAAATTGGTCAAGTTTCGCGACCAAATACCCCTTTCCAGGGAAACGATTCTGGCAATTTTAGTCAATTTGGTAATGGGTCTTATCCAATATCTGATATGTTATTTCACTCACAGATGATTAGAGGAGAACCTTTCTTGGTTTCTGGCGATCAGCTAGTGACAATGGCATGGAAGATCTCTAAGGGAGACTCAATTCCTCGGCAATTGGGGGGGCTTCATTCCCCAAGGAACCAAAGGATTGTTCAGGGAACCATTACAAAGTGTCTCAGCTTTATGAGTAAAGAACAAATATATTGCCTTGCTAAAGACCAGCACGGATGCCGGTTATTGCAGCAGCAGCTTGATGAAGGAAAGGATCAGGTTGATACAATTTTCAACGGCATCATTGAACGTGCAGTCGATCTCATGGTCGATCCCTCCGCATCATTGAATATAGCCTCCTGCTCTATTCCAGCTTTCGGTATATCAAGTTTAAAGATTTTTAAGAGCTCGATTTCAACCTCTAGTGTGAAATTGCAGATGGGTTTCGTGAGGTATACAGGCTGCCAAAATGGGAATTTTACCTACTTCGATTTAAATCTATTCACTGCAATGTTTTAGCTCATGATCAAAGTAAACTTAAAGGATTAATCCAGAGCCTATGGGAACTTTCTGAATTCATTTTATTTAAGGTATTCTTTCCTTTAATGGTCATCCCTTTAGTTTTCTTTGTATCAGTATATTGTTATGTTACATATCTTTTTTTTGTGGGAATACTGAAGCTAGTTACATGATTATCTGTCATAATTGCAAATAAAACTAAATTTTTATGTTTGGGGTGTTTTCTGTTGTTAGTCTTATTATTGGGGTACTTTCTGAATTATTTTTAGAGTTCAACCATGTGGAAGGAAAATGCATTTGGTAAATATATATACAACACGACAGAATATGTTGCAATTATGCTTGTCTACAGAGATTTTCAGTTTATTTGTATTTCTTATATTCTCTGTATTATTATTCCTATATTCTCTGTATCACTTATTTATTTTTTATTTTTCTGCCAAGTTACTTTATAATATTTTACTGTTACTTTTTGTGCAGGGACTTTCCGTTCCCAGATGCAATCAACAGACGAAACCAATGAAGACAAGAAAATATTTTATACTCTATTTCTTACAAAATAGACAAATATTTCTTCACCAATCGGTACAAAGACAACAATTGAAAGTTGTAACTATCTGATTGATAAGTCCTAGGCTATGTGGTTGAGTTCAAGTGATCATTGAAGCATTTTCAATGTTTCATTATATTAATGTTCAAGCTACATAGTAATTTGCATGCCTAGATGTTAAGCCTACCTAGGGCTAGACTGATCTTTGATCTTTAGTTTTTTTATATTTCATTCCTGTATTTTGTAATACCTTTTATGCATAGATCTTGATCTATACAACTTTGTATTGGTATGTTAAAAACATTTTGCTCAATTCATTTTTTTCCAATTAGCGTAAATTAAATTCCTTGACGTTTGCAATTATTGCACCCATTTCATAATTGATGAAATTAATTGTTTTTTTTAAAGCAAATTTTTATTAGATGTTGTCATTTTTCCCTGGTTATTATTCAATTCTTTTTTTTAATGCATCTGTTGTAGTGATGTGGAGATGAACATTATGTTGGAGAGCTCCTTGAATGCAAAGGAGAAAATAATCTCTAAGTTGAATATGGAGCTTCATAACATGGAATCCACATTATTAAAGGGGAGGGAGCAGCATTTGAATGAGATAAAGAAGTTGAATGCACTAATCAATGAAAAGGTTTCAGTTCTTTGTTTATACCTAATTTTTTATACGATAACTGATATGAAGTATAAGTTGCAACATTTTGGCATTTGAGATGACCAACAATTATAGTTCAATTAAAATTTTATCACAATTTCTCGGCACAACAATATGATCTTGGACATGTTTAAAGCTATCACATCCTTTATTAACACAATTAGATTTGATAAAATAGCAATGCTTACAGTTCCTAATCTCTATATCTCTATTTTCTTGCAGGATAGTGCTCTTTTGGAGATAAGAAGAGAACTTCAAGAAAGACCAACCACAAGATTAGTTGATGATCTGCGTAAAAAAGTTAAAATTCTTCAGGTCCATAAAATGCAATTGACCATTGGATTCACCTTCCTAACATTTGTGCACATGCATTCTTCTTTTGGATTCCTTTATACTGTTTGATATTGCATACTCAAGAGCCACGCTTAAACAATTTTGCAATATAACTATACTTTTGAAGATCCACTTAGGTATTTAGCCAGTAGTTGTTTCAGTTCATCTACATTCTTCCTTTCTTTATTCTTAGTAGTTTGTTCCTAATTGATGATGTATTTAGCCATGCTTTGCTCCCAGTGTAATTATTTAGAGAGATAGTTTAACATACTTGTAGTTTGTCCATTGGAGGATTTTTGACGGTACAGTTCAATGCTACAAATTTCACTTATTAAGTGTACATATGGTGTTATTCCATACCAATGCAACAGTGAAATCAAAGGTCCATTTTCAATGCTTTGCTCTCAAGTTGTTTCGGTTAGTAATGATCCTAAAGATAACCTTTTATTCTTACAAGATTGTTCCAGATAGCCTCTGTCACAATATTATTTACAATTTTCCTTTATCATGACTATTTCAGATATATAATTTAACATAATTTCAATTTATTAAGTTAAGTCACAGTCTTACTTGAGTGTACTAACAGGCACAATGCATTCAACAATACAATTTAGTTGCTCAGGAAATAGTTGAAACAAATGCATTAGCTTGTTCATTGATATAGGATATGGTGAAACAAATGCATTAGTTGAAACAAGCTATCACATCCTTTATTAAACAGGAAAATACATTTTTATTATTCATAGGCATTTAGTTTAGATCAAGTGACATTTCTTTATCTTCTTCTTACAGGTGGAGTTTGAAGGATTAGGAGAATTAAGAAGCAAGGATGAAGAAGATGAAGGATTAGGAGAATTAAGAAGCAAGGATGAAGAAGATGAAGGCATTTAGTTTATCTTCTTTCTTTATCTACTTGGTCCACTTCGATCCAAGTACGATGCAAACATGGCAAGGATGAAGAAGATGAAGGATTAGGAGAATTAAGAAGCAGTGTTTTGTTACTCTTCTAGTGTTGTACATGGTAAAAGTAGTTCAAATGATCCAACTCTTCAAAACTGGATATCAAGATTAGGATGTTGTGTTACTCTTCTAGGATTAGGATGTTGTGTTGTTCTACCTTTGTTTTAATAGTGTCATTGTCATTTTGTTGGCTGCTTTTGAAATTTCTTCGGAATGTTGTAAATATTATTTTCGAATGTTAGAAAATTATATGTTAAATTTTATTTACAAATTTAGTATTTTGAATGATTTATAATACTAGAAAATTGTATAATAAATTTTAATATTTTTTTATATTTTTTATCAAAAAAAGACAACGGTTTTTCACTGTTATCGTAAATAGTTTAAAACTGTTGTTGAAGACTCTGTTATTAAAGGTAGACGCTCAAAGACAACGGTGAAAAACTATTGTCTTTGAAGGAAAAGACAACAGTTTTTCACCGTTGTAAAAACTGTTGTCTTTGTCTTCAAAGACAACGGTTAAAAACCGTTGTCTTTGGGTACCCCCTTTAACAACACAGCCTTTAACAACAGTCCGAAAGGGGCTACGACAACGGTGAAAAACCGTTGTTGTAAGGCTTTTTTCTTGTAGTGACGATTTATGAATTCGAAAATAGTGAAAGCCACGAGCGCTATTCACCCCCCCCCCCTCTAGCGCTTCTCGATCCAACAATTGGTATCAGAGCGAGGTCGCGTTGATCTGGTGCAACCACCAATCACGCAATTTTTCATGGTATTTTCAGTTTTACGGAGTCAATTAGAATTAGCTTAATAGTTATATTCTAATTATTTTTTTTTTCGAATCGGTTTTTGCTCGAGGCTGGTGCAACACCACCCAAGTTCGTTATCTCTTAACTTTATTTCCCGCATTGCTAATCCAAGACATAGTCTTGGGACATTTATGCTATTTTTTGTTTTGCATATTTAACAAATGGCCCAACAAGATGGTTTCAACACCGTTCGTCCCTCGCTCTTCTCCGGAGAAGACTTCGGGTACTGGAAGGGACGAATGGAAACTTACCTGAAGATCCAGTTTGATACCTGGATGATTATCAAGACTGGAATACAACTATCAACCGACGAAGACGGCAAGTCGATACCCTGCGAAAAATGGGAACCGACCCTAATCAAGAAGGTGGAAGCTGATGCCAGAGCGACCTGCACCCCCAGTGCGGACTGACCAAGGAGGAGCTCAACAAAGTTGGACCGTTCTCTAGCGCAAAAGAGCTTTGGGAGAAGCTGATCGAACTCCACGAGGGCACCTCTGACACCAAGGTTAGTAAAAGAGATCTTCTATTCAATAAGCTATATAATCTAAAAATGCATGAAGGAGAAACGGTAAGTCAACTCCACGCGCGCATACAAGACGTTCTCAACTCCATTCAATTGGGCAGAAAGTCAAGAATCGAGACATCATAAGGTACGCACTAAACTCGTTTCGAAGGAGTACATTGTGGGCATCAATGGTAGATGCCTACAAAGTCTCCAAGGATCTATCTTCTATAAAATTAGATGAGTTATTTTGTGAATTTGAATTGCATAAACAGACTAATACACAGCCAACCGAGAAGGGGGTTGCTTTGGTTGCAGGTACCAGTCGAACACGCGAATCGAAATCACGGCGAAAAACTGAATCGGAATCGGAAGTCGAACCCGACTCAGACAATGAAGACGATGAATTGACAACCGAACTAGTAAATCTTGTAAAGAAACTTTACAAAAAGAATAAGGGCTTTAACAAGAGAGACCAAAGAAAAGCAGTACAATCCAAGGAGGGTCAACCCAGCTCAAGAGTCAAGTTCGAGGTGATCTGCTACCGATGCAACCAGAAAGGGCACATCAAGGCCAACTACCCAAATCAGAAGGATGCAAAGAAGCAGAGGAAAAGGAAGGTGCATAAAGTGACTTGGGAAGAATCCTCAGAAGAAGACACCGAGGATGAACTCGGTCAGATGAGTCTACTTGCGCTGATGGCCCGGGACCAGATTGAACTATCCGAGAGCGAGAGCGAGTCAGAAGCCGAGTCCGAGCGAAGCCACGGATCCGTATCCGTTTCCGAAGGGCCTGACCCCGCTGTAAGTATTCCTCGACTTAACAATTTAGTTAATTACTTACTACGCAAATTAGCTACGTCAAACCTAAAGGTCAAGTCACTTCTAAAGGAAGTAGCAGTCCTTAAAGAAGTGACTAACCCCAAGACATTGCCTGACCCATTTCAGACTGGAAGTTCAACTCGAGTTCAAAAACTTGAGGAAGAAAACTCCAGTCTGAAAACTCAGTTTAAGGATTTAAAAAATACATTAGAACGGTTCTCTTTGGGCTCCAAGAAGCTTGACCTAATTCTTGGGACACAAAGAGCCATTTACAACAAAACTGGGCTAGGTTATAAAACAAAAAGAAAATATAGATCCTACCTGTCCTTAGTAAATAGACAAAATAATAAATTAGTCCAAGCATGGGTACCCAAGTCCAACCTGGTTAATCAAGTTGGACTTTGTCAATATTGGGTCCCTAAGGATCAAATACATTACCTCGATAGACCATATCGAGGCTATGATCCAGGGGGAGCTAGAAGAAAAACAATAAAAATAAAACTAAATTAATTAAACTTAAATTAAAATCCAAATTAAATTAAATTAAAATCAAATTATAATCAAATTCAAACAAAATCTTAAAAATCCAAGGGAAGGCTCCAGAATAGCTAGCACCTCCAAACATAATCCACCCGACAAGGGTAACCAAGAGTAGATTACCCGGCAGGGTAATTAAGGTTAGACTAAACTGGGCTAGGTTTAACTAGACTCACGGTACTGGTGAAGTATTGGATGATAGTACGTTGGGGAAGCTTAGTCATCGCATGTCTAGGAAGATATGGCTTCGACCTGGTGCATTTGGCTAAGTGGAACTGACCGAAACTACCCTTTATGGATCCTAACCAGTTAGATCAGGTTTAGTACTAAGTTCAATGGATAGGACTATTTGGAAAACCTCGAAGGCATGGTTACTTTAATGATGTCCTTGTGACTCACCATAGCCCAGAAGTTTATCCAAAGAATGCCTATTTGTTGAACCCAAAGCTAAACCTGAATCTAACACAAGGTTAAAACCAAACCTTATAATTAAACCATAAATAATCTCACAAAAATTATAAGATTCTCTGATTGAAAATTGAGATGGGGTGAGACGACTAAGGAACAGAAATTAAATTCATTTGAAATTCAAAATATAATTCAAATTTGAAATTCGAATTAAAAATTTAATTAACTTAAATATTTTTCAGATTAATTAACTTAATTTAATTAACTTAATTATTTCTCAAATTAACATAAATATTTTTAAGATTAATTAACTTAATTTAATTAACTTAATTATTTCTCAAATTAACTTAAATATTTTTCATATTAATTAACTTAATTTAATTAACTTAATTATTTCTAAATTTAATTAACTTAAATATTTTTTCAAAAATTAAGTTAACTTAAACATTTTTCAAAAATTTAATTAACTTAAATATTTTTCAAAAAATTAAATTAACTTAAATATTTTTCAAAAATTAAATCAATTTAAAATTAAAACTCAACCATCTCACAATCACTCATAGACATAACTAATTGTTAATGAGTAAGATGGAGAATTAGAGAGAGCTTATTTCAATCAAACTATCTGTTGATCCATCGAAATGAATCCAATTCAAATATCGTATGTGTAGGAATTGGATCAATGGATGTTGGATAGTGAATGCTCCAGACATATGACTGGAGATAGATTGAAGTTCACTAAGCTCAAATACAAGAACCTAGGATCAGTTGCATTCGGCAACGACGGTAAACTTAAGGTAATCGGAAAAGGTAATGTCGAACTTAATTCCGATTTCATTATTCGAAATGTTTTGTTAATTGAAAATTTTAACTTTAATTTACTAAGTATAAGTCAATTGTGTTATAGTAGCTACCTAGTTATTTTTAATAAATCTAGGTGTTTAGTTAAAAATATTCATAACCCCAAAGTCATACTTAAGGGATTTAGGAAGAATAACATCTACACAATTGATCTACCCAAATCATCAATAAAGTGCCTCTTGACACAACAAGAGGAAATCACCCTGTGGCACAGAAGACTGGGTCACACTCATGTCAAACTCATTTAAAAAATGAGTCAAAATGACTTAGTTAGAGGGCTACCCAAATTAAGAAACCTAGAAAATACAGTTTACCAAGCTTGCCAACAAGGTAAGCAAACCAAATCAACCCACAAGTCAACCAACCTAGATAGAACTGATTCCCTACTTGAGCTCCTACATTTAGACCTATTTGATTCACATGGAGCCAAATCACTAAGTAAGAACCAGTACTACTTAGTCATAATTGATGATTACTCTAGGTTCACTTGGGTAAAATTTCTAAACACAAAGGATGAAACCTTTGAAATTTTTAATAATTTCTGCAAGTTAATAGAAAATGAAAAAGACACCAAAATTAAAAGAATAAGAAGTGATCATGGAGGTGAATTTGAAAATCAAAGGTTTATCTAATTTTGTAAGATTAATGGATACAAACATGAATTTTCATGCCCTAGAACCCCTCAACAGAACGGTCTAGTGGAACGGAAAAATAGAACCCTACAAGAGGCCGCTAGAATCATGTTAAGCGAGTATAACTTAAGTCATCAATTTTGGGCAGAAGCAATAAATATGGCAAACTACATTCAAAATCGAATTCTAATTAACAAACTTCACAATAAAACCCCTTATGAAATATATTATAATAAAATTCCCAACATAAACTATTTAAAAGTATTTGGATGTAAAGTTCATATTTTAAAAACTAAAGATTACTTAGAAAAATTTACACCAAAATCAAACCAAGGAATCTTTTTAGGATACTCCTCAACTAGTAGGGCCTTTAGGGTATATAACCAAAATACCTTAAAAGTTGAAGAAACAACTAATGTAATCTTTGATGAAGACAATAACCTACCTAATATAAATGAAAACGTTGACATCAATCCAAAAATTACAGAAAACGATGAAATTCAACCTAACATTAGTAAACCAGAGGAACTAACTCCTAACACAAATATAAGACCAACAAGAATAAGTACTACTCACCCACCTGACCAAATTTTGGGTGACTCAAACCTAGGAGTTAGAACTAGGTCTTCTTATAGAAACTTGAGTCAGATTGCCCTTATTTCTAAAATTGAGCCTAAGACTATAGAGGAAGCCCTACCTAACCCAGATTGGATCATTTCAATGCAGGAAGAGTTAGCCCAATTTAATAGAAACCAAGTCTGGGAACTTGTACCTAAACCCTTATATAAGTCCATAATTGACACCAAATGGGTATTTAGGAACAAATTGGATGATAAGGGTGAAATAGTTAGAAATAAGGCCAGACTAGTAGCCAAAGGTTTCAGTCAGGTTGAAGGTTTAGATTATGATGAAACCTATGCACCAGTAGCTAGACTCGAATCCATTAGGATGCTGCTGGCTTATGTAGCACATAAAAGATTTAGATTATACCAAATGGATGTCAAGTCAGTCTTTTTGAATAGATTTATTAAAGAAGAGGTATATGTAGGTCAACCCCCAGGTTTTGAGGACTTAGATCATCCAAACCATATATTTAGACTAAAAAAGGCCTTATATGGACTAAAACAAGCACCTAGGGCATGATATGAACGGTTATCTAATTACCTAATATCCAAGGGCTTTAACCAAGGTCAAATAGATCAGACCCTACTTGTCAAAACCATAGAAAAAGACATTTTTATTGCCCAAATCTTTGTTGACGACATAATTTTTGGCTCAACCAACACTAAACTTTTAAAAGAATTTGTTAATTTAATGGAAAACGAATTTGAGATGAGTTTGGTGGGGGAACTCAATTTTTTCTTAGGCTTACAAATTAAACAAACCAAAGATGGAATCTATATTTATCAAACCAAATATGCTAAAGAACTAATTAAAAAATTCGGCATGGAAAACTCAAAAATTATAAACACTCCAATGGCAACAAATAACAACATTGATTCCGACCCAGAAGGAAAACCAGTAGACCCAAATGTTAGGACCGAATGTAGCTAGAGGGGGGGTGAATAGCTCGGCGCGATCTCGTGCTCGTCGTTGCTTGCTTCTTGTGATGAAATGCAGCGGAAAATACAAAGAAACAAACACACAACGCTAACGCTAGGGATTTACTTGGTATCCACCTCAAGAAGAGGTGACTAGTCCAAGTATCCACACACTCACGCAACCTCGACTATGTAAACACTCCTTTTCAGTAACTACCGAAGGCGGAGAAGCCCTACAATACTCTTAATACAACAAGAACCAAAGAGAAGCAAATACAAGGGAAAGCTTACATGGTTTACACAAGAAACCCTAATCCTAGCTTCTTCTTCTTGCTGTGGATCCGCCTCTTGACTTGGAAATGCCTCCAAGAACCTTCAAGATCTGGCGGTGAGAACTCTGTGGAGAAGTGTTAGGACCTTCGGATGGCTAGAGAGGGGGGGTGTGAATAACCGACCCCAAATTCTCGTTTCTTCCTACAATTTGAGTTAGTGCAGCGGAAATAAAAAGTAGAAACGAAAATGAAGAAGATCAAACCTCAAACGCGACGATATAACGAGGTTCGGAGATGATACTCCTACTCCTCGGCGTGTCCGTAAGGTGGACGAATCCTATCAATCCGTCGGTGGATGAGACCCCGGAAAACCGGCTAATAAAAACTCCTTCTAGGTGGAGAAACCTCGCCACAATCCCTCTTGCAACAGCAAGATCAGAGTACAAGAAATACAGCAAGAAGTCAAGAACAATATGAATGTAAAACACTAGTTTGCTTGCCTTCTCGTCGACTGTTGATGAAGCAGCAACTTCACGGATGCCAACCACAGTAGCAATTGTTCAGTTGGAAACCCAGCCGAGGGAAGCTCACACGAAGCTTCAACAGTGGAGAGCTCAGCAAAGCTCAGATCGTAAGGAGGAAGAAGAGTAGTCAGTTTACAGCACTGTTGATGTAGAGGCCTTTATATCCTGAACCTGCGAAGAAAACAAAGAAGAAGCAGAAATCTAGCCGTTGTGACTCAACGGCTAGACCTGGACCTATCAGGCTCCACCCCGATCGGTCCAGGGTGGATCTGATCGGTCTGGGGACCGATCAGGCCCTACGCTGATCAGTCCCCAGACCGATCCCAACACTCACAGAGAGTTGGTTGCGATCCCTGATTGGTCTGTGGACTGATCAGCCTATAGGTGGATCGGTCCACAGACCGATCAGCCTATAGGTCTGAATCATTTCGCCTTCTTACTGATCGGTCACCAGACCGATCAGATAACTAAGGTATCACTGGATCGGTCGACAGACCGATCCAGACAGCCAAAGTATCACTAGATCGGTCAACAGACCGATCTAATGACTCTGTTGGTTTTAGAGCTTCCCAGCCCTAAACCCTAACGTCTTCCTAGTGTAGAGAACGAGCTACCGAGCCCTCTCTGACCTAGTCCGGAGAACGAGCTACCGAGCCCTCTCCGACTTCCACGTCCGGTCCAGAGAACGAGCTACCGAGCCCTCTCTGACCTAGTTCGGAGAACAAGCTACCGAGCCCTCTCCTACTTCATTCAGTCAAGAGAACGAGCTACCGAGCCCTCTCTGACCTAGTCCGGAGAACGAGCTACCGAGCCCTCTCCGACCTCCCATGCCAAGCTTCCATACTTGGAATTTTCCCCGTGCCAAGCTCCCTGCTTGGACTTTTCCCGTGCCAAGCTCCCTGCTTGGACTTTTCCGTGCCAAGTCTCCATACTTGGACTTTTCCCGTGCCAAGCTCCCTTCTTGGACTTTTCCATGCCAAGTCTCCATACTTGGACTTTTCCCGTGCCAAGCTCCCTGCTTGGACCTTTCCGTGCCAAGTCTCCATACTTGGACTTTTCCCGAATCAGGTCAACTCAAGTATGGTCAACCAGGTCAACCTTTACCAAAGGTTGCACCCACAATCCCCCAAGTTCCTATTCTTGTCAAACATCAAAATATAACTTCTCCATTCTTGTCAAACATCAAAATATACCTCGAGTCAGGTCAACTCGAGTCGGGTCACCCAGGTCAACCTTGACCTAAGGTTGCATCAACAATCTCCCCCTTTTTGATGTTTGACAAAAACCATAATCAAGTTAGGTTAACCCGATAACCTAACTTAGGTTTTCCAATAGTTCTCCAATGTTCTTCCTCGAGCATTCTCTGAACATTCTCCCCAAACTCCAATGTTCTTCCTTGAACATTCTCTGGACATTCTCCCCCTTTTTGACACACATCAAAAAGAGTGAATCAAGGTCAAGAGTTTCTTCCTAATGAAAGTCTCATACCTTTCATTGAAACCCTTAATTTCCCCCTTGATACTAAAATCAACAATCAACTTAGTGATAATCCCATATCACTCATCCTCAGAAATCTTGATGAGTAAAAACTCCCCCTAAAAGTCAACTCCCCCTTGACTAATAGGTAAAACTCCCCCTAAAGGTCAACTCCTCCTTGACCATTGCACCAACAATGTCTTGGAGAGTTTCAACCCTTTAGAAATCTAAAACACCAACTTCCATAGCTGAAATTTTAGACAACAGTCGAAAAATCAGCATTTTGGCACGCTCTGATCGGTCACCATACCGATCAGGACTTCACTGGATCGGTCACCAGACCGATCCATACTTCCCTGGATCGGTCCAGTGACCGATCCAGACTTCCCTGGACCGATCAGGATCGACTCTCTGATAAGGATTTCTAATTTTTCTCCCGAAATTCAGAAACCCCTAAAAAATCACAAAAAATTCAAAAAATTGTAAAATTTTGAGGATACATTTCTCATAACATATATTATCATGGAAAAATAGTTTTCTATGAAAATAACTTCCATTTTTAAATCTTTATACAAAGTTTGAAAGACTTTGAAATAGCTCAAGGTTAATCCATCTTTGTATCAACTTGCTCAATGATGAATGCTATCACTAGAAAAGCTTCATCAAGGTTTTTCAAATTAATTTTGAAATGATTTTAAACCATTCAATTTAGGACCACAATCTTAGGGCTAAATGTACATGACTTGTACACAAGTTTTCCCTATGATCCTCAAATTCGAATTAGGCTCATCTAGGTACAAGAACTATGCACCTTGATCCTAACTCATAATCCTAATATCTCACACACATCTAAGGTGTATCAAACACATCCAAGTCAATTTTGATGTGAGATATGGGTTTAGGTCATCTTAAGCTAAGTTCTCATGCATTTTCTAAACAACAATTAGATCTCCATATCAAATTGTATTTTTTATCCTTAAATCAATTTAATTGATCATAAATGCAAGAGATGATGACATGTCATAAAATAATATCATAAGTGGAAATATGTGCCTATGTCATGATGTCATGTCATCAAGTATGAAACTTAAATAAGGCATGACATATAACTAACCTAAGCATTATCATGACATTTCAAATGATAATAAGTTAAATATGATGTCATGACATGGCATATGACAAACAATGTATGGCAAATAACATATAAAGGTATAGAAAATACCTAATTCTAGCCTTAGTTTCCATTTTTGATAATTTTGATCATTTTACTATAAATTCTATATTCCTAAGTGTAATAGACCAAAAATCATATACTAAAGATTTTTAGATCACTATGTGCCAATTAGATTGACCCTAGAAAACTCCTCAAATGTGGTTGGCACATTCTAATCACCTTAGGAATAATTTTCAATTTCATTTTCAAGGCTTGATTACACCTTGAAAATTCCTAAAATGCCACCTATTTCCATGAGTAGGTTAACTACCTATCCAATTAAGGTTGGCACACCCTAAACCATCTAGCGTGAAGGAATCACGCTCCTAGGAACCCAATACCTATTTGAGCTCATTGGGTTCACTAAATATTCACTAGGGATGACTTCCCTAGCAACCCTCCTAATGACCCTCCTAGGCTTTAAAGCCTTGGTCATTTGGGACTCATCAAGATCAACTCTAGGGGTGACTCCCCTTGTGACCTTGGTGATGGTCTTCCTAGCCCTAGGTCTTGTTCCATAATCGAATGGAACATTATGATAAGTGGGCTTGACCACTTGAGACTTAGGTTTGTGACCCAAACCTCTCATGTCCTTGGGCTTTGGTTTTTGACCTTAGACCCTAGAGTTGACTTCTCCAAATTCTTAAGAGTCTTTTCTAAAGTGTCAAGTCTTGACCTCAAGACTTGATTTTCCTTCTTTAATACCTCAAGCTTTAATTTCCCATTTTTCTTTGAGGTATTCCTAGGCATATGTCTAGTTGTTTTGGGATTCCTATCTAGGTTTTCCTTAACCTTAGATGAGTTAACTCTAGGGTTGGCATTTCTAGCATTGTCCTTATCTAGGCTAACATGTTTGGCACCTAAGCACATGTATCGGTTTCTATGGTTATCATGCTTATCATTATTGACAATCGCGATAAAACTACTAGCATGTGTCTTATTAGAATTGCAAGAATGTGCCTTAAAGGATACCTTAGGGTTTGCCTTAGCTCCCCCTATAGATGTGCTTGGTCTCTTGTCCTTGTGAGGTTGCCTCCCCCTTGGACATTGACTCCTATAATGTCCCTTTTGCTTGCATTGGAAGCACACCACGTGCTCCTTGCCCTTGCGTATCGGGACTTCGGCTTCCTTGACTTTTGGTGCCGGTGGAGTCTTCCTAATCCTCTTTGGACATTTACTTTTGTAATGCCCATATTCCCTACAATCAAAGCACATTATATGTAATTTACTTGAAATTAAGTTGCTTGAGTTACCTAGGGTTGAGAATGGATATAAGCTCTCTCCTTCATCCCTTCTGGAGGTAGAGGCTTCTTCTTCTTGCTCCAGTCTTGAAGAAGAACTCTCCTCCTCTTCTTCCTTAGATGTTGAGTAGCCCTCAACTTCTAATTCCATACCTCCATGATGTGAGCTACTTGGCTCACTTGACTCCTCTTCATGACTTGAATTGGAGCTCTCCTTATGGAACTTAGCCAAGTTGTTCCACAACTCCTTGGCATTGTTGTATCCACCTATCTTACACAAGATATCATTAGGTAATGAAAATTCAAAGATTTTCGTTACCTCGTCGTTGATTATGGATTGGTGGATTTGTTCCTTCGTCACTTCTTCTTCTCAAGAGGTTCTCCTTCTTTATCCACCGGAGAAATAAAACCAACTTGTACACAATTCCAATTTACTAGGTTAGTCATAAGAAAATACTCCATTCTTACCTTCCAATACGTGAAGTCGTCGCGATCGTAGAAGGGTGGAATCGTGATGTCTTCTCCAAGTTGATCCATTCTCTAGCTCGTGCTCCCCCGGGTGTTAATCCGACGAAGAGCGACCTCGCTCTGATACCACTTGTTAGGACCTTCGGATGGCTAGAGAGGGGGGTGTGAATAGCCGACCCCAAATTCTCGTTTCTTCCTACAATTTGAGTTAGTGCAGCGGAAATAAAAAGTAGAAATTAAAATGAAGAAGATCAAACCTCAAACGCGACGATATAACGAGGTTCGGAGATGATACTCCTACTCCTCGGCGTGTCCGTAAGGTGGACGAATCCTATCAATCCGTCGGTGGATGAGACCCAGAAAACCGGCTAATAAAAACTCCTTCTGGGTGGAGAAACCTCGCCACAATCCCTCTTGCAACAGCAAGATCAGAGTACAAGAAATACAGCAAGAAGTCAAGAACAATATGAATGTAAAACACTAGTTTGCTTGTCTTCTCCTCGACTGTAGATGAAGCAGCAACTTCATGGATGCCAACCACAGCAGCAACGGTTCAGTTGGAAACCTAGCCGAGGGAAGCTCACACGAAGCTTCAACAGTGGAGAGCTCAGCAAAGCTAAGATCGCAAGGAGGAAGAAGAGTAGTCAGTTTACATCACTGTTGATGTAGAGGCCTTTATATCCTGAACCTGCGAAGAAGACAAAGAAGAAGCAGAAATCTAGCCGTTGTGACTCAACGGCTAGACCTGGACCGATCAGGCTCCACCCTGATCGGTCCAGGGTGGATCTGATCGGTCTGGGGACCGATCAGGCCCTACGCTGATCGGTCCCCAGATCGATCCCAACTCTCACAGAGAGTTGGTTGCGATCCCTGATCGGTCTGTGGACTGATCAGCCTATAGGTGGATCGGTCCACAGACCGATCAGCTTATAGGTCTGAATCATTTCGCCTTCTTACTGATCGGTCACCAGACCGATCAGATAACCCACAGAGAGCTACTGTGTGGTTACTGATCGGTCACGAGACCGATCAGATAACTAAGGTATCATTGGATCAGTCGACAGACCGATCCAGACAGCCAAAGTATCACTGGATCGGTCAATAGACCGATCCAATGACTCTGTTGGTTTTAGAGCTTCCCAGCCCTAATCCCTAACGTCTTCCTAGTCTAGAGAACGAGCTACCGAGCCCTCTCTGACCTAGTCCAGAGAACGAGCTACCGAGCCCTCTCCGACTTCGTCCGGTCCAGAGAACGAGCTACCGAGCCCTCTCTGACCTAGTCCGGAGAATGAGCTACCGAGCCCTCTCCGACTCCATCCAGTCCAGAGAACGAGCTACTGAGCCCTCTCTGACCTAGTCCGGAGAACGAGCTACCGAGCCCTCTCCGACTTCCACGTCCGATCCAGAGAACGAGCTACCGAGCCCTCTCTGACCTAGTCCGGAGAACGAGCTACCGAGCCCTCTCCGACTATATCTAGTCCGGAGAACGAGCTACCGAGCCCTCTCCGACCTCCCATGCCAAGCTTCCATACTTGGACTTTTCCCCGTGCCAAGCTCCCTGCTTGGACTTTTCCCGTGCCAAGCTCCCTGCTTGGACTTTTCCGTGCCAAGTCTCCATACTTGGACTTTTCCCGTGCCAAGCTCCCTGCTTGGACTTTTCCGTGCCAAGTCTCCATACTTGGACTTTTCCCGTGCCAAGCTCCCTGCTTGGACCTTTCCGTGCCAAGTCTCCATACTTGGACTTTTCCCGAATCATGTCAACTCAAGTCGGGTCAACCAGGTCAACCTTGACCAAAGGTTGCACCCACAATCCCCCAAGTTCCTATTCTTGTCAAACATCAAAATATAACTTCTCCATTCTTGTCAAACATCAAAATATACCTCGAGTCAGGTCAACTCGAGTCGGGTCACCCAGGTCAACCTTGACCTAAGGTTGCACCAACAAGAAGCTCTGGAATCGCTGTGAAGATCGGAGCTGAACAGTGCAAGCGTTAGCGGAGAAAGAGCTCGACAACGGCTAAATACGACGCCAACGGTCAAATCCCAATCGATTGGATTGCTCCCAATCGATTGGGGAGGCTTTGGATCGATCGACCGATCAATCCAGAATGCCTCTGTGCTCTCTGGAATTGCCTAGATTGATCGGCTGATCGATCCAGGGCTTATCGTGTGAAAATGCACCTCCAAATCGATCGCCCGATCGATTAGAGGCTCCCAATCGATCGGCTGATCGATTGGGAGGCTTTCTGTTCGCGCGACACTTCTCCCCAATCGATCCACTGATCGATTGGGTGGAGGTTTATCACAGGGACTCACCCAATTGATCAGCCGATCGATTGGGCATGAGCCAATCGATCGGCTGATCTATCCAGTTCTTGTTTTTGCCCAAAAACAAGTCCAAACTCCCCTACACCAACATCCGGTCAACCATGATCCGTTGGTACATCATGCCTAGCATCAAGTCACCCTTGACTTGCTAGGTCTCCCTCACCAAGTGTCCGGTCAATCCCTTTGACCCACTTGGACTTCCACCAAATGTCTGGTCAACCTTGACCCATCTGGATTTTCTCGTGCCAAGTATCCGGTTAATTCCTTTGACCTACTTGGACTTCCCAACACCAGATGTCCGATCAACCATGATCCATCTGGATTTTCCTTGCCTGACTTCACTCATCAGGACTTCCCTTCTGCCTAGCTTCACTCACCAAGACTTTCCTCTGCCTGGCTTCACTCACCAGGACTTTCCTTACTGCCTAGCTTCACTCACTAGGACTTTCACCTGGCTTCACTCACCAGGACTTCCCTTCTACCTAGCTTCACTCACTAGGACTTCTCCTCTGTCTGACTTCACTCACCAGGAATTTCCTCTGCCTAGCTTCACTCACTAGGTCTTTCACCTGGCTTCACTCACCAGGATTTTCTTCTGCCTAGCTTCACTCACTAGGACTTTCCACAACTGTCTGGCTTCACTCACCAGGACTTTCCACTAAACCTCCCAGTTAGGAGTTTCACCTGGCTTCACTCACCAGGGTTTTTCAGTCAAGTATCCAGTCAACCTTGGCCTACTTGACTCTTCTTCACAATCTCCCCACATGAACAATTGCACCTGCAATCTCCATGTCTTGTCTCCATGTATTGTCAAACATCGAAACCCAAACATCAAGACTCGAGCTTGAACTAATTCAAGCTCAGTCAACCATGTCAACCTTAACCTAGGGAATATTGCACCTACAATCTCCCCCTTTTTGATGTTTGACAATACCACTTGTAAGTTAGGCTAATCCTAGCCTCAACTCCCTTTATGCCAATATATGAATGATGGTTTCCTTCATTCTTTCCCTTTTCTAGAGGTCAAACTTCCTCTTTAGGTAATGAAGGCCTAACTTAACCACACATTCTCCCCCTATCGGCACATATCAAAAACTCTCCCCCAGAAGAGTTACCCAACGTTGTTGACAAACTCACTCGTTGTTCACAACACAATAACGAAGGTCTCATACCCTTCATTATTCTTAACGCTCATCCTTGAGCATATACCACTTGATATATTCACACACGATTCAAATGAAGGTCCCATACCCTTCATTGCCATCAAATGTTCATCCGTGAGCATACCCCTCTTGAATAATGAAGATATCCACTCTCCATTTTATTCAAATGCCCAACCTTGAGAATTTTCGATAAAGAAGGTTAACCACCTTCCAAGGTGTATGGAAAATATATTTTTATGTCCTTAAAGAGTAACTCCCCCTAAAGACATGCACGTAACTTCTATCATTACACCAAGAATGACTTGGAATCCCTAAAACTTTAGGAAACCTAATTTAGAAGTTTTGAGGTTCAAAAATTCAATATTAAAACCAAACCTTAACCTAAACCTCTAGTTAGTCTTCCTTAACCAATCCGTCCTTGTTTTCATCATGAAAACTCCCCCTATATGTACACAAATGTGTTTTGAGGGGTTAGGAATGGTTACCTAGACTAAAGGTGGTTTAAAAAAAAACTGAAATCAGGCTTTTCCAGCCAAAATCAGCATTCCTAATCGATTGGAGTTGGGTCTCAATCGATTGAACCCTACTGAATCGATCCACCGATCGATTCAGACTACGTGGATCGATCGGTTGATCGATCCAGCGAGCTTCTACTCGCGAGAAAACTCCTCTCAATCGATCGCCCGATCGATTGAGGCACTTCAATCGATCGAGTGATCGATTGAAGCACTGAAAAACTGAAATTCAATTTCAGGAAATTTCAGAAACTCCTAGAAAATTCTATAAAATTTGAAAAATCATGAAAATTCATGTAGACAATCCTTAGGGTATATATTATCAAGGAAAAATATTTTTCTATGAAAATACTTTTTATTTTCCAAGATTGACACAAACTTGGAAACTTATAAAAAGTTTAGTGTTTTCTTCCAAGTTCGTGCTCAACTATTCAATGATAATTACTATCAAAAGATAGTCTTCATCAAGGTTTTCCAAAGCATATTTAAAATCATTTTCAAAACCAATATCCAACCATATTCTTTGGGCTCAATGCACATGACTTGTACATTATCTTTCCCAATGATTGGAAAACACATAACTATGTGTTTTGATGAATTTAAAAATTCAAAAGAATGCACTAGATCAACATCTTGAGTTTTGTTCATCATCCTAACATCTCACTTGTATTTAATGTGTATGAAACCACATACAAGTCACCTTACAGTTCTTAGTGAGATGTAAACTTTGGTTTTGCCCTAATCTAGGGATCATGCATATCTATCTAGGCATTTTGAGGTTATGAACATCCACCAAGGATGTTACTTGTTAATGAATGCCATTTGTCCTTAGATTGTAAGGAATTGAAATAATACATGATGTATTATGGCATACATTAAAGATAAATAATTTTCAAAAGAAAATTTCCTATGATTACATGATGTATGTATGACATGACATGGTATTTTTGTATTTTCCATAATAAGGCATGAATGCAAAAATGAACATGATGTCATGACATATGATGGGCAAGCAAAGCACGGTAAATTAGCATAAAAGAAATACCTAGATTATCTATCTAAGTATCCTTAATCCTTAGCTAAATTAAAATTTCAAACCTAGATTGCCCAAAATGTCCCAAGAAAATGTCAAAACCCAATTTTGACATTTCTTTTACTTTTCTTAATTTGTGCCAATTTAAATTAAGCATGTTCCTCAAATTTTGGCACAAATTACTCTTTTAAAGAGTAACAATTAAGTTAAGGCTTAAGTTGCCTTTAATTCCCTAAGAACATACCACAATCCCAACTTGGTAGTTCTTATGATTTTCCCAAATGTGCCAATTTAATTTTAAAATCAAACTTTTCACATTATGGCACATCTTACTCTTTCCAAGAGTAAGTCATTAATCCTTATCATTTTCAAAGGTTAACAATAACCTTGAAAATGCTCTTAGAGTGCCAACTTCATCATGATTGGGTTAACTACCCTTTCAATTTAGAGTTGCCACTCTCTAACCCATCTAAGGGGTAGAGAAAATGCTCCTAGGAACCCAAAACCTATTAGAGCTCCTTGGATACTCTAGGTATTCACTAGGGATAACTTCCCTAGATACATTCCTAGTGACCTTGTTAGGCTTCTTAGGGGCCTTGGTCACATTTTCTAGGTCAACCCTAGGGATTGCTTCCCTTGTGACCTTCTTAGTGACTTTCTTAGACTTCTTAGAAGTCTTGATCACTTTTGGTGTTGTAAAAATACTTCTAGAGATAACTTCCCTAGTATTTTTGAGTTGATCACTTGACCTAGGGTTGGTTCCATAATTATATGGAACCATATGGTAAGAAGGCACATCCTTTTTAATTTTAGGTTTGTATCCCAAACCCCTATAGCCCTTGGATGACCCTTGTAATGCTAAACCTAGGTTTTGCTCATTTTGCCCTTTTAGGATACTTTCCATCCTTTCAGGGTCTTTTCCATTTTATCAAGCCTTGACCTCAAGACTTGATTTTCTTCCCATACATCCCTAGATTTTGATTTTTCCTTAAATCCTTGAGCATTTTTATTTTCAGGCTTATAACTATGGTCCTTAGTGTTATTGCCCAAACTTTTACCTACCTTCCTAACCCTAGGTGTGATAGTCTTAGCATGGAGAGCCATATGTTTTTCTTTAATGCTATCATGCTCCCTATTTTTATGGTAAATAGCATTAAAATGATAAAAATTAGAATTTGCATGCTTTTTACCAGTATTTAAAGGGGTAGGCTCAATAAATGATACCTTTCGTTTTACCTTGGAGGCTCCCCCTTGAGTTGTGCTTCCTCCTTGAGCCTTGACCGCTTTCTTCCCCTTGGGACATTGACTCCGATAGTGTCCCTTTTGATTGCAAGAGAAGCACACAGTGTGCTCCTTGCTCTTCTTTGTTCCGGGAGCGGTCTCTTTGGGCTTCCCCTTGCCCTTTAATGCCACTTGACCTTTTTTCTTGGCTAATTTAGGGCACTTGCTTTTGTAGTGCCCATGTCCCCTTCATTCAAAACATATGATATGATCTTTATTTTTAGATGAAATATTTATACCTTCACATGTAGGGTTGACACTTGATCCTCCATTTGATGTCTCTTGATGTTTGGAGGATACAACATCTTCTTCTCCTTTTGACCCGGATGTATAAGCTTCTACTTCTCCTTGATCCGGTGTCACCGAAAGTTGCTCCCCCTCAATCCTAGAGGTGGAGGCTTCTTCATCTTCATCTTGTATATGGAACAAAGAGTATGCTCCCTCTTTGCCCTTTTCATTGTATTCTTTTGAAGATGAAGCTTCTTGGACTCCTGCTTCGGAAGTTGAGAATCTCTCAACTTCGGAGTTCTCCTCCTCTTGGTCTTTCTCCAATGAGTAACCCTCTTTAGATTTGTCTTGGTTTTGTACAGTGGAGGGGTCTTCATGAAGCTTGGCCAATTTGCTCCAAAGCTCTTTGACATCTTTAAATTCTCCAATTTTCTCCAAGATGTTGCTCGGCAATAGATTGACCAAAAGCTTGGTCACTTTGTCATTAGCCACACACCTTTGAATTTGTTCTTGGCTCCACTTGCTTCTCTTGAGGATTTTGCCCTTTGAATTTTTTGGAGTTTCGAAGCCTTCCATTAGAGAAAACCATTGCTCTATCTCCACCATCAAGAAATTTTTGATCCTTGATCTCCAAAGATCGAAGCACATCATGGTGAATGGTGGAGGCACCCTCATGTCGAATCCGAGTCCATCTCGGAATTCCATCTTGAAGTTGAGCTTCTTGAGTTCTTGACTTTGATGAATTTGCTTCAACTTCTTCACCCTCTAGCTTTTTGCGCCTTTCGGCGATGATTCTGGTGAAGAGCAACCTTACTCTGATACCACTTGTTAGGACTGAAATGTAGCTAGAGGGGGGGGTGAATAGCTCGGTGCGATCTCGTGCTCGTCGTTGCTTGCTTCTTGTGATGAAATGCAGCGGAAAATACAAAGAAACAAACACACAACGCTAACGTTAGGGATTTACTTGGTATCCACCTCAAGAAGAGGTGACTAGTCTAAGGATCTACACACTCACGCACCCTCCACTATGTAAATACTCCTTTTCAGTAACTACCAAAGGCGGAGAAGCCCTACAATACTCTCAATACAACAAGAACCAAAGAGAAGCAAATACAAGGGAAAGCTTATACGGTTTACACAAGAAACCTTAATCCTAGCTTCTTCTTCTTGCTGTGGATCCGCCTCTTGACTTGGAAATGCCTCCAAGAACCTTCAGATCTGGCGGTGAGAACTCTGTGGAAAAGCTCTGGAATCGCTGTGAAGATTGGAGCTGAACAATGCAAGCGTTAGTGGAGAAAGAGCTCGACAACGGCTAAATACGACACCAACGGTCAAATCCCAATCGATTAGGGAGGCTTTGGATTGATCAGTCGATCGATCCAGAGCGCCTCTGTGCTCTCTGGAATTGCCTGGATCGATCGGCTGATCGATCCAGGGCTTATCGCATGAAAACGCACCTCCCAATCGATCGCCCGATCGATTGGAGGCCCCCAATCAATCGACTGATCGATTGGGAGGCTTTCTGTTCGTGCGACACTTCTCCCCAATCGATCCACTAATCGATTGGGTGGAGGTTTATCGCAGGAACTCACCCAATCGATCAGCCGATCGATTAGGCATGAGCCAATCGATCGACTGATCGATCCAGCTCTTGTTTTTGCCCAAAAACAAGTCTAAAGTCCCCTACACCAACATCCGGTCAACCATGACCCGTTGTTACATCATGCCTAGCATCCAGTCACCCTTGACCTGCTAGGTCTCCCTCACCAAGTGTCCAGTCAATCTCTTTGACCCACTTGGACTTCCACCAAATGTCTAGTCAACCTTGACCCATCTGGATTTTCTCGTGCCAAGTATCTGGTCAATCCCTTTGACCTACTTAGACTTCCCAACACCAGATGTCCGATCAACCTTGATCCATCTGGATTTTCCTTGCCTGACTTCACTCACCAGAACTTTCCTTCTGCCTAGCTTCACTCACTAGGACTTCTCCTCTACCTGGCTTCACTCACCAGGACTTTTCTTTGCCTGCTTCACTCACCAGGACTTTCCTTACTTCCTAGCTTCACTCACTAGGACTTTCACCTGGCTTCACTCACCAGGACTTCCCTTCTACCTAGCTTCACTCACTAGGACTTCTCCTCTGCCTGGCTTCACTCACTAGGAATTTCCTCTGCCTAGCTTCACTCACTAGGTCTTTCACCTGGCTTCACTCACCAGGATTTTCTTCTGCCTAGCTTCACTCACTAGGACTTTCCACAACTGCCTGGCTTCACTCACCAGGACTTTCCACTAAACCTCCTAGTTAGGACTTTCACCTGGCTTCACTCACCAGGATTTTTCAGTCAAGTATCCAGTCAACCTTGACCTACTTGACTCTTCTTCACAATCTCCCCACATGAACAATTGCACCTGCAATCTCCATGTCTTGTCTCCATGTATTGTCAAACATCGAAACCCAAACATCAAGACTCGAGCTTAAACCAATTCAAGCTCAGTCAACCAGGTCAACCTTGACCTAGAGAATATTGCACCAACACCAAAGTACTATAGAAGTATAATAGGTAGCCTACTCTACCTAACTGCAAGTCGACCCGATATTTTATTTATAGTAGGTATGTGCGCAAGATACCAATCTTGTGCAAAAGAGTCACACCTAACATATGTTAAAAGAATACTTAGGTACATTAAAGGCACCCTAAATGTGGCACTTTGGTACCCTAGAACTTACACCCTTGACCTTTTTGGCTATTCTGATTCAGACTATGCCAGGTGTAAATTAGATAGAAAAAGCACAAGTGATAGCTGCCAAATTCTAGGTCAATGGCTAGTAAGTTGGTCAAGCAGAAAACAACACTGTGTTGCTCTATCCACTACTGAAGCTGAATACATAGCCCTAGGAGAATGTGCTTCCCAACTTTTATGGATGCTGCATACACTAAAAGACTATCAGCTAGAATACAAAAATATAAAAATTTTAATTGATAATGTGAGTTCAATTAATTTAACCAAAAATCCAATTCACCACTCTAGGATCAAACACATAGAGGTAAAACACCATTTTGTAAGGGATCATGTAGCTAAGGGTGAAATTGTACTCAGCTATGATGAGTCCAAATCAAACCTAGCTGACATTTTCACAAAATCCTTACCTGAACTTAAGTTCAGTGCACTTAGAAGGTAAATAGGAATGTGTTGGGTAGAATAGTTTTTGATTTTCAATTCAGTTTCCTACATTTTTACTTGTTTTCAAAATCATCTTATGTTTTAAAATTCTAGGAAAATTTTGTTTTCAAAATTCCAATTTTTCTAGATTTTCAAATTTGGACTTAGCCTAGGCTCTACCTTAGAAATCATGTTCCCCTAGAATTCAGCCAGAGCATCTCACAAACACCTAGGTGTACCTTGATTGTGCTTGAAAAACATAGAATGGTGTGAGATGCATAGGGTACAGCCTGGACTCAAGAATGCTTATGTCTGTGCATCAATATGAGTCTGGACATTAAACACCTAATTAACAATAATCAAGTCAAGTCATCCAGCCCTAGTGAAATCTAACTGGATCTATTGACTTAACTTGACTAACCAAGTGAAAACTGTTGTCCTCTAGGTAATCAGCAAGTAGCTAAATGGTTAGACATGTGGCCGCGAACCTAAGTGCTTGACTTTTAAATTTTTGAGTTCACTCAGGCTTGAACATTAGGACTCTGATACCTTACTTAAAAGAAATAAGCTAAGTTACAATTAATCTAACTCAACTCATGCTTGGACATTAAGGCTTTAAGCTCCTCTTTTGCCTTCAAAAGTTTTAAATTGACTATTCGTCTAAAAGAAAAATCCCTTCAAATTTAGCTAAGTTTTTACAAAATTTATCTTATTGCTTTCAAAAATTTCCTTTCAAAAATCATTTTGTTCTTTTTAGCCTTAGCCGTTCTTAAAAGTCTTTTTGAAATTAATAATTGTCAACATAGCTTTCGAATTTAGATAAGTCTTTCAAATCTCTCCCTTAATAACTGTTGAAAATTTAGCTCTAAAACATGTTTTTTCAAAGAATTCAACTAGGCTTCAAAATTGGCTAAAGTTATATTTCAAAGTTAACTTTTTATTAGCCTTTTAAACTCAGTTGAAATAAAAATTGCTCTTTAGACTTTGATTTCACTTAGCTAAGACTTTTATAATGAATTATAAAAAGCTAAGTGTCCTAAGGAATTTTTTTAAAATGTTTGAAACAATAGTTTTTACTATATTGTAAAGAAAAATCTTTCTCTAAGCTAAATTAATTGATAAAGTTTTTGAAAACCAACTTCGAGCTCAAACTATATTACTTAGCGAATTTAATTTACAAGAAATGTGGCTTTTAAAACAAAGTAACTTAAAGATGTTGGAGTGTATACTAAAAGCCTAGCTTTTGTATAAACATTTATAAGAATCATATTGGTCAAGTGTCTACATTTACCAAATGTAGATGTTCAATTAATTTATATTGTAGATAACATAGTGTGTGGTGTCACACACAGAAGATCGTGTTATCGGTTCTTTATAAATTATAAACAGTAGCTCACGACTAAGATGGAAAGGAACAAACCATTGGAATAGTCGTAGTGTAATTAGGTATTAGTTTATCTTGACTAATAGATTACACTAGTGTATTGAGCAGGACCATTTAAGGTAAGTTATTTTTATACTGATTTAATAAAAGAACTAGACCTTAGTTATTATGGAAATATGTGCTCTTAATCCTAATATAATAACAAGCACATATATTTAATATTTATTTTTTTGACTCATCAAAGGGTGAGATTTAGCTCAATAAATCAAAATGCCCGATAAGTTGGGAAATGGTGTTACTTATAGTGTGACTTGTTGATTATAGAAGGAAATTGTGTCCTAGTAATCTAGGTCGATGATATCCCCAAGAGGAGCTCATAAGGATTGTCATGTTAAACCCTGCAGGTGGACTTAGTTCGACATGATGATAAGGTTGAGTGGTACTACTCTTGGACTAAGATATTAATTAAGTGAGTTGTCAGTAACTCATTTAATTAGTGGACATTCGATATCTTAAACACAGGGAGACTAACACACTCATAATAAGAAGGAGCCCAAAATATAATTTGGGATTGGTGCGGTAGTTCAATAATAGTTCTTTAGTGGAATGAATTATTATTGATGAAATTAAGTTATGTGTTCGGGGCGAACACGGGATGCTTAATTTCATCGGGAGACCAAAATCAATTCCTCCTCTCGGTCTCTATCATAGCATCTTAATTATAGAGTACTATACCCACCTTCTTACCCATCCTATAGGGGCCAGCCAACCTAGCTTGGAGTCCAAGCTAGGGTCGGCCAAAGGCATGGTTCATGGGTTCATGAGGTGGCCGATCCTAGCTTGAACCCAAGCTTAGGTGGCCGGCCCTATTAAAATAAAAAGTAATTTTATTTTGAAATTTTTTCTTATGTGGATTCCATGATTTTAAAAGAGAGTTTAAAATTGAAATCTTTCCTTTTATAGCTTTCTACAAAAGATGAAGAAAAGTTTTGAAATCTTTTCTTATTTGTAGATTGAAAGGAAGATTTTATTTTTGAGAAACTTTCATTTTTTAACCATGTTCATGATTTAAAAGAGAGTTTAAAAATTAAATATTCTCTTTTATTAGTTTCTACAAAAGATTAAGAAAAGATTTGATATCTTTCCTTATTTGTAGATTAGAAGGAGATTTTAATTTTTAGAGATAACTTTCCTTTTTGGAAATCATCCACATGTTTAAAAGAAAGATTTTAATTTATAAAATTTCATTTTTACAAATCACCATGAAGGGAAAAATTATTGGAGAATTTTTTTATAAATTTCCGGAGACAAATTAGGAAGTTTTAATTCTTATTACAATTAAAACTCTCCTTGTTTATAGCTTAATAAGTGGCCGACCATTGAAATAAAGAAAAGGATTTTAATTTTAATTAATTAAAATTTTTATTTTTATGGCAAAAGAATTAAGGAAATTTTTTATTTAAATTTCCTTATTTGCCAAGACCAAGGATTATAAAAGAGGGGGTAGAGGTGCCTTCATGGCTAACGACTCTATTCTTTTTCTTCCTCCCTCTCTTCCTTGGTGGTGTGGCCGGCCCCCTCCTTTTCTCTCCTCTCCTTATTGTGGCCGAAACTTCTTCATTGGTGGAGTTCTATTGGTGGCCGGATCAACCAAGGAGAAGAAGGAGAGAAAGGAAGCCTAGTCTCTAGCATCCCTTGGAGCATTGGTGGTGGCCGAACCTCTCCATCAAGGAGGACTCTTGGTGGCCGAAACCTAGGAGGAAGAAGAAGGTGTTTGGTGGTTCTCATCTCGGAAGATCGTTGCCCACACAACGTCCGAGGTTAGAAGAGGAATACGGTAGAAGATCAAGAGGTCATTAAAGTTCACAAAGAAAGGTATTACTAGTATTTATTTTCCACATCATGCTAGTTTATTTTTCTTTGTATGAATTCCAAACACAAGAGGCATTAGATATAGTATTTCGAATTAGTTTTTCGAATTTATGTTTTCTTTGTTTTCAAATTTTTGATTTGGTTGTTCTTTTTGGTTAACCTAGAGTTATTTAAGGAAATTAAATATTAGCTTTCCTTAAAAGGCTTTGTCTAGGCAGTGGTGGTTGCTTCCATATCCAAGAAGGCCATGTGCCTCGCCATGCAGTCCTGGAAGCCAAATTTGGAAATTAATATTTAATGGAATTAATAACATAGGTGGATTTGAATCAATAGTGTTAAGTTCCGCTTGCGATTCAAATCTAAACCATTAAGAACAGATAAGTTAAATTTGGAATCAATGATGTTAAGTTCCGTCTGCGATTCCTAATTTAACTTCTAAAGAACACAATAGGTTATTTAAGGAAAGGTTCGACACTTGCACAAAAATTTTTGTACAGTGGAACCGGTACGTTTTCCTAGGACTAACCAACAATTAGTATTAGAGCTAGGGTTTGCCTCTGTGTGTTTAGAATTCAAATAGGTTATGCACATATCATACATAGTTTAGGCAGGATAATAGTAGGATGTGCTAACTCTTTGGTTGCAGGCTCCAACTATTATGACTTATTGATGTTGTGTGTGATTGGACCCTTGGACATGTCAAGGGCAATATTTTATGTGTGCATGATTGTATGTATCAAATACAGCAGGAGCTGTATTATTTTTAGAATTTTATTTTCGATCTAGAATACATGTACATTCCCTCGTGGAATATAGGATTGACACATGTAAAATTCTATTTTCGTCGCGGATCGGATGCTTGCGAGGCGTGGTACTTTTGGAGCACCAGAGGCTCAGCGGAATAAGAAGCAAGATGGATGCGACAATTCGACCCGATGGCGGTGGCTAAAGAAGGCAGCAGCTAGGGTTGGAGCACATGGAGGACAATAACAGAAAAAGGCCATAATAGTTGAAAAATAATTCCATATTTATTGTTTTTATTTACTGTGATGTGTGTGTATGCATGTGATGTATGCTAGGATAGTTTAAAATTTCTCACTTTAAATAACTAAGTGGGAGAGGGATTTATTTTAATAAATTCCACGGTCTCCATTACTGGTTTGTAAGTGATGCAAACAAACTTGCGCGTTGGCTCTAAGTGCCTTCCTCCATATCGGATGAGTTTATTTGCGGATCACTAGATCAAACTTCCATTTAGGATGACTATAGGAAATTAATTAAGAGTGTGTGATCTTCCCCATCGAAAGGGGCACAATCTTATTAATGGACTTAGTGTCAAGTAATGACATACACTTAGGTACGTCTAATAGTATCCTCCCCATCGGAGTCACTGCTATTATTTGTGTGACCAACGGAAAACCAACTATTAATTTGTCAAAAAGATAAGTTGACAAGATAATAAAATTAAAACCCCCTTTTACAAATGTAGAGTTTTTGTATACGCCCACACTATCGTGGCATACAAAATTCACGGTGCATGAGGTTATTTTATTTGTCAGGATAACAAGAAAATAAAATTAATGGGAAAAACTCCTCTTACAAATGTTTGGTTTTGTATACATCCACACTATCATGGCATACAAAATTCACGGTGTTTGAGGTAATTTTATTTGTCACAAAGATTTATTGACAAGATAATTAATGGGTAAAATCCTCCTCTTACAAATATTCGAATTTGTATACGTCCACACTATCGTGGCATGCAAAATTCTCGGTGTTTGAGGTGTTGGTGAATTTAAATAATATTGTTTGAGGAATCAATGTTATTTTAAATTCAAAGTTTTGACCAAAATATTTGATCAAAGATAGACCAACTATTAATTTTATTTGTCATGAAGTTAGAATGACGAGATAATAAAATTAATGGACAAAATCTCTTTTTTGAATTTGTATACGTCCACACTATCGTGGCATACAAAATTCATGGGGATTTTAAGGTGTTGGTCTTAACCAAATATTTTTGTGATTCTTAGGATGTTTGTCAATTCCCTAACTGTTATACTATAGAATAGACTTAGTAGTCCCAATTGTAATGATTGGAAATAGGACTTGGACATTAAGGTAGACTATCTTCTTAGAACTGAGAACAATATAGGTGTATTTAATTCATTAGTTGTTGAAACACGTTTAGTGGTGTTATCTACCAGTACCTGGAGTGTAGATACAGATGCCACTAATCATGTCTGCAATTCATTGCAGGGTTCCAGGAAACCTGACAGCTATATGAAAAGGAAAACACCATCTACATGGGCACTACTGCAAAAGTAGCAACTGTTGCAGTGGGAGATGTTTATTCTCTGATAGGAATAAAATATGGATTTTCAAAAATTGTCTTTACATACTAAGTTTAGAAAAATATGATTTCGATTTCTAAGCTATTAAAGAATAGATATTCTGTCTATTTGGATAACAAACTTGTTATCAAGAAAAATAGGGAAGTTATCTATTCTGATACGTTGGTTGACAATTTATAATCCAATAACTCCTACGATGCAATAAATGGAAATTAATAACACATTTTCTAACTTTAATAAGAGAAAGTAACCTTCAGAAATGAACCAATCATATTTTTGACATCTAAGGCTAAGTTATATTAACTTGAGTAGGATTCAAAGGATAATAACCAATGAACTCTTGAGTTCATTGGTAGTGGAAATCTTTCCAACCTGCGAGTCTTACTTGGAAGGAAAAATAACCAAGAAGCTTTTAAGTCTAAGGGGTATGGAGCCAAAGATATGTTGGAATTAGTTCATTCTAATTTGTGTAGACCTTTTGACTATCCAGGCAAGAGGTTGTTTCGAATATTTCGTCTCTTTTATAGACGACTATTCGAGATAAGGATACATTTACTTGACGCGCCACAAGTTTAAGTGCTTTGATTAGTTTAAAGAGTAACTAGGCTGATGTGGAGTAACGTCAAAGTAAAAGTATCAAGTCACTATGGTGAAATCGTAGTAATGAGTACCTCTTAGGAGAGTTTAGGAGTCACTTATCAGAAGTCGGGATTTAATCCCAACTAAACTGCACATGGTACACCCCAACAAAATGGTGTAGTAGAAAGAAGGTATAAGACTCTTATGGAATAATTAGATCGATGATGAGTTATTCAGAAAATTACCAAATTCATTTTAAGGATATACACAGGAAACGGAAGTGAACATAGTACCTTCTAAGTCAGAACTCTCTACTCCCATAGAATTGCAAATTGGGCGTAAGCCTAGTCTGAAGCATATTCGGATTTGGGTGGTCTAGCACTTGAGAGACACTGATAATATTGGACACGAGTTCACTAGTTTGTGAGTTATCCTAGAAAAATGAAAAGAGGTTTTTAGTTCTTAAAATCGGAAGGTTATTGTTGGCACCAATGCCCGATTTTAGAAAAGGACTATACTATGAACCACAAGCCCATGTGTAAAGATTGTTCTTAAGGAAATTAAAGGACATGTCTAATGTAGTACCAACTGTACAAGATCAAATATCATAAGAAACTACAACACGTATCACAAATGATACACAATTGTAGAAAGTGCCTCGTCATAGTGGGAGGGTTGTTAGGCAACCTAAAAGATTCATGCTTTGGGAGAGTCTTTGGACTTGATCCCTGGTGGACATGAACCTGATCCCCGGACATATGACGAAGCATTCCAAGATAAAGATGCAGTATCTTTGTAAAAAGCAATAAATACAGAATTAGAATATATGTATTCTAATAGAGTCTGGGAGCTTATAAAATCACTAAATGGTGTAAAGTCATTGGGTGAAAATAAATCTACAATAGGAAAAAGGGGATAGACAGGAAGGTGAAAACTTTCAAAGCAAGGCTTGTTGAAAAAGAAAACTTTTTCACGGGTAGTCATGCTTAAGTCTATCCGAATTCTTTTATCTATTTAGCAAGTGGATGTCAAGACAACTTTCCTTAATGGAAGTCTTGAATAAAACATCCATATATAGCAACCAGAATGGTTCATTGCAAAGAGTAAAGAGCATCTTATGTGTAAGCTTAATCAGTCTATGAACTGAAGTAATGCTTCAAGGTCTTGGATCATCCAGTTTAATAAAGTAATCCAGACCTATGGATTTATTTAAATATCGAATGAGTCTTGTGTATACAAGAAGTGTGATGGAAACGTGGTCGTATTTCTTGTACTATACATAGATAACATTTTTGGTAGTTGGAAACAATATCAAAGTGTTGTCAGAAGTAAGGGTATGGTTGTCCAAACAATTTGATATGAAGGACTTGGGAAAATGCATATATTCTTGCGATCAAAGTAATAAGGGATCGCAAGAAAAGAATATTTTACTTATCCCAAGCTTCATATATCAAAATAATCCTTGCTCATTTTAAGCATGCAAAACTTCAAGAAAGGTTTCTTACCTTTTCAGCATGGAGTAACTTTATCTAAAGGGATGTCTCCGAAGACATCAAAGGAGATAAAGTAAATGAAGGCAGTTCTTTATGCTTCGGTTGTCGGAAGCCTAATGTATGCTATACATGAGATCAGGAATCTATTTTGCCAAGGGCATAGTTAGCAGATATCAAAGTAACCTTGAATAAGGGCATTGGACTGTGGTAAAACATATATTGAAGTACCTTAGAGGCACTTGAGATTATATGCTAGCTTATAAGGTAGTTAATTTGGTCCCTGTCGGTTGCACGGATTTTGACTTCCAATCAGACAGGGACAATAGTAAGTCGACCTTGGGGTTTTTTGTTTACTTTAGGAGGTGAAGTCATAACTATGGAAGAGTGATAAGCAAAGGTGTTTTTTCGGACTCCACCATAGAAGCTGAGTAAGTGGCAGCCTCAGAGGCAGCCATAGACGCTGAATGACTCAATAACCTCAAGATGGACTTAGATATGATTTCTGGTTTGTCCAAAGATTATTATAATTTATTGTAATAATAGTGGTGCAGTAGCAAACTAGAAGAAATCATGAGTCCGTAAGGCAAGTAAACACAATAGAGCGTAAGTACCACCCAATACGAGACATTGTATAAACGAGGAGAAGTTGTTGTCGCCTAAATTGCATTAGATGATAACCTGTAGATCTTTTCACTAAGGTCCTTAAGGCAAGAGCTTTTGATGGACATGTTGAAGGGATGGGAATCAGATGTATGATAACATTTATGGCAGCATAGTCTTTTAGTATATGTGGGAGATTGTTGGAGTGTATACTAAAAGCCTAGCTTTTGTATAAATATTTATAAGAATCACATTGGTCAAGTGTCTACATTTACCAAATGTAGATGTTCAATTAATTTATATTGTAGATAACATAGTGTGTGGTGTCACATACAGAAGATCGTGTTATCGGTTCTTTATAAATTATAAACAGTAGCTCACGACTAAGATCGAAAGGAACAAACCATTGGAATAGTCGTAGTGTAATTAGATATTAGTTTATCTTGACTAATAGATTACACTATTGTATTGAGCAGGACAATTTAAGGTAAGTTATTTTTATACTGATTTAATAAAAGAACTAGACCTTAGTTATTATGGAAGTGTGTGCTCTTAATCCTAATATAATAACAAGTACATATATTTAATATTTATTTCTTTGACTTATCAAAGGGTGAGATTTAGCTCGATAAATCAAATGTCCGATAAGTTGGGAAATGGTGTTACTTATAGTGTGACTTGTTGATTATAGAAGGAAACTGTGTCCTAGTAATCTAAGTTGATGATATCCCCAAGAGGAACTCATAAGGATTGTCATGTTAAACCCTGCAGGTGGACTTAGTCCGACATGACGATAAGGTTGAGTGGTACTTGTAACGCCCGCCCTTCTTACCCAACCAAAGGCGGCGCTACGTTCGTACACTACTTACGTACATGCTTCAGTTATACTATGGCAGCGGAAGAATAAAAAACTTTAAAGAATTTAATTTATTAAGCATAATATCACATATTCTGATTTGTTCAAATGTGCATATATTGAACTTATAACTAATCATATTAATTTGTCCGGATCGTTCTTTGCCGAGCCACCATCACACACATCACTATCTGCTCCTCCTGTTGCTCCTCTAGCTCATCCAGCTTCTTTATCTGCGGTACAAGGAAAGTAAGCTGTGAGCACTCATGGCTCAGTAAGTTCCTTTCCTACTCACTAAAACCGAAAATCATCGTATATTAATATCATGCATAGTATCATAAGCATACGACATACAAGGGTATCATATTCATATCATGACATTATATCTAATCATCAGATAATTCAAGCACATATGTAGGCAATGCATCATGAATTTGAAAGCTTATACTTATAAGTACTTGAAATTCATATCATCATTAGAGGGGATCCCGGTTTGTACCACATACATAATGCGTAGGTCCAAGGTAGCAAGTCTTGAGCCCTACCATTCATACATACTAGGCCCGAGTCTTACTCCATCGACCTAGGGCACTCAAAGGCCCATTATTGACGAGGCCCGAGTCTTACTCCATCGACCCCGGGGCGTTTACGGAGCCCACCCTTGGTACAAACCATAAAAATAACTTATCATGCATAACTATCATATCATATCCCTAACAATCTTTCATGCATTTATTCTTTTTCATCATTTCTTTTCATTATGTATAGCATTTTCTATGCTATCACATATCATAACATAACTTCATTTCTTTTCATTATGTATAGCATTTCCTTATGCTATCACATATCATGGCATATTACATAACATTATGTATAGCATTTCCTATGCTACCACATATCATGGCATATAACATAATTTCATTTTCTCCTCATTATGTTTAGCATTTCCTATGCTATCACATATCATGGCATATTACATAACATTATGTATAGCATTTCCTATGCTATCACATATCATGGCATATAACATAATTTCATTTTCTCCTCATTATGTTTAGCATTTCCTATGCTATCACATATCATGGCATATTACATAACATTATGTATAGCATTTCCTATGCTATCACATATCATGGCTTATAACATAATTTCATTTTCTCCTCATTATGTTTAGCATTTCCTATGCTATCACATATCATGGCATATTACATAACATTATGTATAGCATTTCCTATGCTATCACATATCATGGCATATAACATAATTTCATTTTCTCCTCATTATGTTTAGCATTTCCTATGCTATCACATATCATGGCATATTACATAACATTATCTTGTTCAAATCATCCTAGATTTGAAAACCTTTTCTTTTGCCGAATTTTCTTAAATTCTTTCCTAGGTTTTCTAATCCTTATAAATCCGAAAATCACATAAAAGCCTTGTACCACAGGTGAGGGGAAGCTTACCTTCTTCGCTTAAGTTTCCTAGAGTTGAGAACTTGCTTGTGAACCTTTCTTCCTTGCTTGCTTTGCTCGGCACCAATGGAGGAGAGGAGTGGCTAGGTCTTTTGGTGGAGAGGAGGAGGAAGAAGAGGCTTCTCTTCCTCTTGTGTTGCTCGGCAACAACAAGAAAGAAAAGAGGGGGAGAGTGAGGAGGAAGAAGGTGTTCTTCCTCTTGTGTTGCTCGGCAACAAGAAGAAAAGAGAGGGGAGAGTGGGTCTCGGCACAAAGGGAGGAGAGGAGGATGAGTGGGTTGAGGATGAAGTTGAAGTCCCCCCTCCATGCCTATTTATACTAAGATGAGGGGAGGAAACTTGACTTGATTCATCCTCCCTATTCATTTCTCCCCTTAAATGACAAGAATATTCTAGAGAGATGCCTTTTGAGTTCTCTCTTTTCTTTCCCTTAATTTCTCTCTTTTCTCTCCTTTAATAAAATTTTCTATCTCTCCTCTTACAATATCCTCTTCTATCCCACTTGGTTAACACATGCATGCATCCACAAGAGAACCAAGGATCAAAACTTGGTTATGCATATTTTTACTTCTTTTTACTTCCTTTTCTTTTAAGTAAAAAGAATCCTTTCTTATTCTTAACTACTTAGTCCTTTCTCTCCTTATCAATAATTCTCCTATCCCCTTTGGTATCCTATACATGTTCCTTACAAGAGATCCAAGGTTCAATCTCTCTTCTAACATTTTATTTTCTTTTGTACATAATAACTCATATATTACAATATTATGCATTATGCATAAATATTTCATACAAATATATATTATCTCATATTTCTTCCTTTTTGTCTACATTAATTCCATACATTATAAATCATGCATAGATGATTTATATTCTCAATTTTATTTTCTTTCATAAAGTTTTAATCATCTAAATCCTTCCCATCTTAATATTCAACGTAGACTATCTACACATTCTTTTCATTACATTCGTACTCTCATTGCCCTTACTTTATCTAGGCTTTCTAGGGGTGTTACAGTACTACTCTTGGACTACGATATAAATTAAGTGAGTTGTCAGTAACTCATTTAATTAGTGGACATTCGATATCTTAAACACAGGGAGACTAACACACTCATAATAAGAAGGAGCCCAAAATGTAATTTGGGATTGATGCGGTAGTTCAATAATAGTTCTTTAGTGGAATGAATTATTATTGATGAAATTAAGTTATGTGCTCGGGGCGAACATGGGATGCTTAATTTCATCGGGAGACCAAAACCAATTTCTCCTCTCGGTCCCTATCGTAGCCTCTTAATTATAGAGTACTATACCCACCTTCTTACCCATCCTATAGGGGTCGGCCAAGCTAGCTTGGAGTCAAAGCTAGGGACGGCCAAAGGCATGGTTCATGGGTTTATGAGGTGGCCGACCCTAGCTTGAACCCAAGCTTAGGTGGCCGGCCCTATTAAAATAAAAAGTAATTTTATTTTTAAAATTTTTCTTATGTGGATTTCATGGTTTTAAAAGAGAGTTTAAAATTTAAATCTTTCCTTTTATAGCTTTCTACAAAAGATTAAGAAAAGTTTTGAAATCTTTCCTTATTTGTAGATTGAAAGGAAGATTTTATTTTTGAGAAAACTTTCCTTTTTTAACCATGTTCATGATTTAAAAGAGAGTTTAAAAATTAAATATTCTCTTTTATTAGTTTCTACAAAAGATTAAGAAAAGATTTGATATCTTTCCTTATTTGTAGATTAGAAGGAGATTTTAATTTTTAGAGATAACTGTCCTTTTTGGAAATCATCCACATGTTTAAAAGAAAGATTTTAATTTATAAAATTTCCTTTTTACAAATCACCATGAAGGGAAAAATTATTGGAGAAATTTTTTATAAATTTTCGGAGACAAATTAGGAAGTTTTAATTCTTATTATAATTAAAACTCTCCTTGTTTATAGCTTAATAAGTGCTCGTCCATTGAAATAAAGAAAAGGATTTTAATTTTAATTAATTAAAATTTTACTTTTTATGGCAAAAGAATTAAGGAAGTTTTTTATTTAAATTTCCTTATTTTCCAAGACCAAGGATTATAAAAGAGGGGGTAGAGGTGCCTTCATGGCTAACGACTCTATTCTTTTTCTTCCTCCCTCTCTTCCTTGGTGGTGTGGCCGGCACCCTCCTTTTCTCTCCTCTCCTTATTGTGGCCGAAACTTCTTCATTGTTGGAGTTCTCTTGGTGGCCGGATCAACCAAGGAGAAGAAGGAGAGAAAGGAAGCCTAGTCTCTAGCATCCCTTGGAGCATTGGTGGTGGTCGAACCTCTCCATCAAGGAGGACTCTTGGTGGCCGAAACCTAGGAGGAAGAAGAAGAAGGTGTTTGGTGGTTCTCATCTCGGAAGATTGTTACCCACACAACGTCCGAGGTTAGAAGAGGAATACGGAAGAAGATCAAGAGGTCATTAAAGTTCACAAAGAAAGGTATTACTAGTATTTATTTTCCGCATCATGCTAGTTTATTTTTCTTTGTATGAATTCCAAACAAAAGAGGCATTAGATCTAGTATTTCGAATTTGTGTTTTCTTTATTTTCAAATTTGTGATTCGATTGTTCTTTTTGGTTAACCTAGAGTTATTTAAGGAAATTAAATATTAGCTTTTCTTGAAAGGCTTTGTCTAGGCGGTGGTGGTTGCTCCAATATCAAAGAAGGCCATGTGCCTCGCCATGCAGTCCTGGAAGCCAATTTTGGAAATTAATATTTAATGGAATTAATAACATAGGTGGATTTGAATCAATAGTGTTAAGTTCCGCTTGCGATTCAAATCTAAACCATTAAGAACAGATAAGTTAAATTTGGAATCAATGATATTAAGTTCCATTTGCGATTCCTAATTTAACTTCTAAAGAACACAATAGGTTATTTAAGGAAAGGTTCGACACTTGCACAAAAATTTTTGTACAGTGGAACCGGTACGTTTTCCTAGGACTAACCAACAAAAGAATCCTTACTTAGTCTATTTCCTCTTACCTTTTTCCTAAAATCTTCATAAAAAGTTAAGATTTTTTTCAAACGTGTTTATTTTTTTATAAATGGCAAAGGGGGAGAGTAGGGAAATTCAAAAGAAAGTTTTATATAGAAAACCTTTATTAAGGGGGAGCCTGACAACGTTTAAGTTTTAGCTTTGCTTGCAATCAAAATTTATTAAGCTTGCTTACTTAAACTTTATGCATCTATTTTACTTAGCTTTGAATTTCAGTTGTCATAATCAAAAACGGGGAGATCGTTGGTGCGGGAAGCATCCGACGATCGACCGTTGTTTTGATAATGACAAAGGAATTTAAAGTTAAGTTGTTTTGTGATCTAAGGTACTTAATTGAGTGTTTCAGGAAAGTCCTAGTTGTGGTTAGGCAAGTGGAAAACCCTAGGGGGTGGTAAACCTAGGTCATAGGGGGTCGTAACCCTATGCGAAAAGTCTTGGCGGGTCGAGAGCTTCAAGAAAAAGTCCTAGGGGGGTAACTCTAGGTGGAAAGTCCTGGTGTCGCGAACCAGGTGAAAGAATGGACGGACCGGGGAGCGGGAGTCCAGCAGAAAGTCCAGAAGATTCGAACGCTGAGCAAAAGTCCAGTCGATCTGGAGGATCGCACTGGCAACAGGTAAATCTCCTGAGTGGAGTAGGTGAGGGCGCGTTCCCCGTAGAGGGAACAGTAGGCGTCGGATCGACCTAGGGTTTCCGATTGGAAATTCGAAGTCAGACCCGGACAGTCCGATGACTGTCAATTATATCTATCATATTGTTTCTGTGCTAACTTTGTTTTGCAGGGTTTGTGTTTGGGACTAACACATTTTGTAGGAACAAAGAAGCACACTTAGCCTCGGATGAACAGTGTCTGAGGCGCCTCCATGGGGCTTGGAGGTGACTCGGGTGCTAGCCGAAGCCAGCTGTCCAGAGAAGCTGGAGGCACCTCGGAGGAAGCTGGAGGCGCATTTGACCAGGCGTTGGAGGCGCCTTGGAGCAGCTTGGAGGCACCTTCAATGGGATAAGGTGCGACCAGATCAGAGCTGATACACGCGTGCGACTCGGCGGCCTGAAGGCGCCTTGGACAGGCTTGGAGGCGCCTCCATGACTGTTTATAAGGAGGGTTCAAGCAGCACTAAATTCAAGAATTCACAAGCGATCCTTCTGCGTTCAACTGCTAACAAGTTCATCCCAAAGTACTGCAGCAATCTTCCAACGACCCGGAGCTCCGCTGTTTTAGAATCTGTCGTTCGGTATAATTTACATTCTCGCACTCATTGTAAATCTTAATCTGTACTATTGTTTCGAGCTTATAATTATTGCCCACCGGAAGCGATCAACGATCGCGAGCCTTGGAGTAGGAGTCGCCATAGGCTCCGAACCAAGTAACTCCTCGTGTCCTTGTGTATTGTTTTTGTTCCCTTTTCTTTATTCCGCTGCTTAAACCCGTACGATTTACGAATTCAAAAATAGTGAAAGCCACGAGCGCTATTCCCCCCCCCCCCCCCTCTAGCGCTTCTCGATCCAACAGAAAGGGTCGGCCAAGATAAGGCTTGGATGGGTTGAGGTGTGGTTGGCCTAACTTGGAGCCCAAGCTTAGGTGGTCGGCCACAATTAAATTAAAATGGATTTTAATTTTAAAATCTTTACTTATATGGAAGCCATGATTTAAAAGAGAGTTTTAAAATTAAATCTTTCCTTTTATAGTTTCTACAAAAGATTAAAAGAAAGGTTTGATATCTTTCCTTATTTATAGTTAAAAGGAAGATTTTAATTTTGGAGAAAACTTTTCTTTTTTGTAATCATCCACATGTTTTAATAGAGAGATTTTAATTTATGAAAGTTTCCTTTTATAACCAATCATGAAGGAAATTTTTAAAAAGAAATTTTTATTTTAAAAATTTTCAAAAATAAATTTGGAAGTTTTAATTTTGTGTTTAAAACTTTCCTTAATTGGAGGACTTGTAGGTGGCCGACCATTAAGGGATTAAAAAGGAAGTTTTAATTTTTTGTTTTAAAACTTTCCCTTTTAGTCATTGGCAAGAAATATAAGGAAGTTTTAATTATGTTTAAAACTTTCTTTATTTGCCAAGACCAAGGATTATAAAAGAAGGGGTAGAGGTGCCTCACCTCACACAACATATCTTCTATTATTCCTCTCTTCTATTCCTTGGTGGTGGCCGACCCTCTCTTCCTCCTCTTCTCCTATTCTTCTCCTTGTGTGGCCGGCGACATCTTCATCTCAAGGAGCTTGGTTGGTGGTCGGATCTTGTTAAAGGAAGAAGGAGAGATAGGAGGCTTTGTTTCTTAGCATCCCTTGGAGCTTGGTTGGTGGCCGAAAGTTCTTCATCTCTTGAAGATTGTTGGTGGCCAAAACTTGCTTGGAGAAGAAGGAAGCTTGGGTGGATTCTCGTCTCGGTAGATCATCGCCCACATAATGTTCGAGATAAGAAGAGGATTACGACAGAAGATCATGACGTCTATAAGCTACAAAAGGTATAACTAGTTATTAGTATTAGTATTAGCCCTAGTATCAGTTATGAGATGATTGTAAAGGGCTCATTTTGTATCATATATCATTATTAATAAAAGGTAAAGTTGGTTATTATATTTATTTCAGTTCAGTGTCAATTAAATAAGTATAATAATATCCTTGGGTAGTAGATTTTTATCTACAGTATATCAATTGGTTGAATTGATACTGAGATATTGTAGAGAACACTACTCTTAAGTATTCATAGTCGAGCATTAATATACAAGGACAATATTAATGATTTGAGACTAGCATGTAGGTCAACGGATGACTTGATCTCACAAATCATGGATATGAGATATCATGTTGACACATGGGTATATATTAGAGAATATATACTGAATGACCCGCCATGAGAATGTTTCATGGATCGTTATATGAGTGTCATAAACATTCTCATGTGACTATTGGTATGAATAATCCATAGACCTGAAGTTACTACGGTTCCCTACATAAGGGGTTGTGTACTTTGGTATCGGCAAACGTCACCTGTAACAAGGTGGATAATAAAGTCGATCACTGGTATGCAATGAATTATACGGAGGGATGTGAGTGATGTAGATGGGATCTATCCCTTCCATATGACGGAAGCAATATCTGTGGGCCCCTTGATTAGTAGGACACAAAGAAAGCATGTCCATGCTCAAATGAGTCAATATGAGATATTGAGCTCATTTGATTGAGTGTGTCTACTTAGAGATCAAGAAATACAAAGATTGATAAGAGGATGACACGGTCTATGCCTCATTGATCAATCTATATATCAAGGATAGAGGGACCAAGTCATCAAAGATAATAGTCATGGAAAGATTAGGTCGGATCTCGACTTTCTCGTCACTTGGGTAGCAATGATGCCTTGCTAGATGCCACTCATTGTTTATGTATCTAAATGTTGATTTGGGTACATTGCCAACATTACAAGAACCTATTGGATCACACACAAAGAATAAGTAGATTTGGAGATGTATTCATATGATGAAAATTAGATTAAGTCTAATCTGAATTGGACTTATTGAGTTAGACTCAATTGGATCTAATTATTGGATCAAGTCCAAATCAAACTAGACTCAAGGAAGTCAATTCAAATTAATGAAATAGTGATTCATTGAATTTGAATTGCATGAGAATTAATTGAGTAAGACTCGATTGAATTAGACTTGAGTTAGACTCGAGTGAATTAGACTTGAGTTAGACTCAAGTGAGCTAACCTTGAGTTAGACTCAAGTGAATATGAAATGAGAGAGTATTCATTGAATTTTCGAAATTCAATGAATCACAATATTCAATTTTTGAAATTGAATATGAAAGGAGGAGTTTTCAAAATGGTCCTTAATGAAGAGTGAATACTAATTAAGGCTCATTAATGGGATTAATGAGCATTAAGTGTTTTTCATTAGATGAAAATACTTAAACCATTTTTCCTCACTTCTTCATTCTCTTTTCTCTTCTTCTTCCTCCCTTGCCCGAAATCACTCTTGGTTGCTAGCACAACCATATGTGATTTTTCTTCTCCATATTTGAGAGTTTGTAAGACAAACAGAGGAGTACTTGTTCGTGTGGATACCAAAAGAGGCACGGACGCTTTGATCATGCTGAGATCCGAGTAGTCGGGAGATCGAGTGCACGCTACAAAGGTATAATCTCATGCTCTTTAGATCTAACTTAGTATAAGTTTTGTTTCCCTTCGCATGGATCTTCTGGAGGAAATAGGTTTTTCCGCTGCGCGTTTGCGTGTTTAGCAACTTATTTCCTTACAATTAGTTTCCATATCATAACTAGTTCATTATTTTGTTTAGATCTTGAAATACCAAACACAAGAGACTAATGAATCTAGGCTATCGAATTTATGTTTTCGATTTTGTATTTCTTTAGTTTTTCGAACTTGTGATTTGATTGTTCTTATTGGTTAAACCTAGGGTTACTATAAGGATATTAAATATTGGATTTTGTTGAAAGGCTTTGTCTAGAAAGTGGTGGATGATCTCATACCCAAGAAGGCCTAGTACCTCGCCATGTTTAACCTGGAAACCAATCTCTGAAATAAATATTTAATCAAATTTGTAACATTGGTGGATTTGGATCAATAATGTGTTGGTGCGGGAAGCATCCGACAATCGACCATTGATTTGATAATGGCAAAGGAATTCAAAGTTAAGTTGTTTTGTGATCTAAGGTACTTAATTGAGTGGTTCAGGAAAGTCCTAGCTGCGGTTAGGCAAGTGGAAAACCCTAGGGGGTGGTAACCCTAGGTCATAGGGGGTCGTAACCCTATGCGGAAAGTCTTGGTGGGTCGACAGCTTCAGGCAAAAGTCCTAGGGTGGGGGGGTAACCCTAGGTGGAAAGTCCTGGTGTCGCGAAGCAAGTGAAATACTGGACGGGCCGGGAAGCGGAAGTCCAGCAGAAAGTCCGGAAGCTTCGAACGCTGAGCAAAAGTCCAGTCGATCTGGAGGATCGCACTGGCAACAGGTAAATCTCTTGAGTGGAGTAGGTGAGGATGCGTTCCCCGTTGAGGGAACAGTAGGCGTTGGGTCGACCTAGGGTTTCCGATTGGAAATCCGAAGTCAGACCCGGACTGTCCGATGACTGTCAATTATGTCTATCATATTGTTTCTGTGCTAATTTTATTTTGCAGGGTTTGTGTTTGGGACTAAAACGTTTTGCAGGAACAAAGAAGCACACTTAGCCTCGGATGAACAGTGTCCGAGGCGCCTCCATGGGGCTTGGAGGCGCCTCGGGTGCTAGCTGAAGCCAGCTGTCCAGAGAAGCTGGAGGCGCCTCGGAGGAAGCTGGAGGCGCCTTTGACCAGGCGTTGGAGGCGCCTTCAATGGGATAAGCTTTGACCATATCAGAGCTGATCCACACGTGCGACTCGGCGGCCTGAAGGCGCCTGGGACAGGCTTGGAGGCACCTCCATCACTGTTTATAAGGAGGGTTCGAGCAGCACTAAATTCAAGAATTCACAAGCAATCCTTCTGCGTTCAACTGCTAACAAGTTCATCCCAAAGTACTGCAGCAACCTTCCGATGACTCGGAGCTCCGCTGTTTTAGAATCTATCGTTCGGTATAATTTACATTCTCGCACTCATTGTAAATCTTAATCTGTACTATTGTTTCGAGCTTATAGTTGTTGCCCACCGAAAGCGATCAACGATTGCGGGCCTTGGAGTAAGAGTCACCACAGGCTCCAAACCAAGTAACTCCTCGTGTCCTTGTGTATTGTTTTTGTTCCCTTATTCTTTATTCCACTGCTTAAACTCGTACGATTTACGAATTCAAAAATAGTGAAAGCCACGATCGCTATTCACCCCCCCTTTAGCGCTTCTCGATCCAACAATTAGTATCAGAGCGGGGTCATGTTGATCTGGTGCAACCACCAATCACGTAATTTTTCGTGGTATTTTCAGTTTTACGGAGTCAATTAGAATTAGCTTAATAGCTATATTCTAATTATTTTTTTTCGAATCAGTTTTTGCTCGAGGCTGGTGCAACACCACTCGAGTTCGTTATTTCTTAACTTTATTTCTCGCACTGCAAATCCAAGACATAGTCTTGGGACATTTCTGCTATTTCTTTTGTTTTGCATATTTAACAAATGGCCCAACAAGAGGGTTTCAGCATCGTTCGTCCCCCGCTCTTCTCTAGAGAAGACTTCGGATACTGGAAGGGACGAATGGAAACTTACCTGAAGATCCAGTTTGATACTTGGATGATTATCAAGACTGGAATACAATTGCCAACTGACGAAGACGGCAAGCCGACTGTAACGACCCAAAATTTCCTTGTCTTAAGTTCTAAAAGTCCTTATTAATACTTAGAAATGCTTTAGAAATATTCTAGTGATTTTTAGAAATTTTTAGAGTATTTTTATGCAATTTTTGGAGGTCGTTTGTTATTTTTACCAAAAGGAAGAAGTTTCAAAAATAAAGAGGTTCGAACCCGCAACCTCCGACACGAACCAAGTCTTAAGCGATGCGTGATAGCCAAGTGCCCAAGCGGGCTGTGCTAATTAAGGAAGGAGCAAAATATATTTATATGGTAGATAGTTAACAGAATATTGAAGTTATAAGAAGAGAACTTAGGTGTTGCCGTGACCGAAACCTAAAACCCTTTTCCCTCTTTCTCTCGCGTGGCGTCGGGCGGTGCTCAGGCAGAAAGCAAGGGGAGTTAGGGCACGTCTCCGGCGGCCGGCCAAGGTTTGATTCTGAGAGATTTCTTCATCCTCACGATCCTCTCGGCAAGGAGATCACGTAGGTGCAAGAAGAGGCCGGAAAACTCGAGTTATCTGAACCCTAGAAGCCCTCCTTGTTCGGTTGTGAGTCCAAGAAGCAATGTAAGTTGCTTCTCACCTGCAGTAAGAGTAGTTCAGAGATTAGATTTATTTCTTTTGTTTCCATTGTAACATGTTTGAAGATTTTGATGCTCTATGAAAACCCTAGGATCGGTTGGTATAAAGCAGGGTGTTTTGTGTACAGAATTAGGATTTGTTAGAGGTTAAGAGTAGCATGCGTGCTTCGATTTCTTTCTTCTGATTTCAGTTTTTGCATCTCAGCTGTAGCATCTTATTGTTACTGTAATTGGCCTTGTGGTTTTGGTTTAAATTTGGATTCCTTGTTACTGTCGTGAGCATGAAATAGTCTTCATCTATAGTAGCATGCAGATTTAGGTTCTTACCTTGCCACGGCACTGAGCATGAATGGCTTATGTTTAGCCTCGCAGTTTTCTGGTTATGGTTCCTTTGTGGCTTTAGTGAGCTTGAACAATCCTACCATGTGTAGGACCGTTAGATTCGATAGAGGGGGGGTGAATATCGATTTGAAAAGTTGAGTAAAAATACGCAGCGGAAAAGTAAATGAACACAGTTGTTTTTACTTCGTTCGGAGCCTGTGACGACTCCTACTCGAAGGTCCGTGGTCCTTGACCACTATCATTGGGCAATCACTAACAATTCGAATATAATTACAAAATGAATATAGGGAATGCTAGTGAAACAAAGTAATACCGACAAGGAAATTAACTAAAAACCGAAGGAGCACTTTGTCGGAGCTTTGTTGGCGTCGCAGTAGAGCAGCAGGACCAGCAGTAGAAGAGTTCTCAGATTGATGATTGATTCTCTGAAGCTCCTGCCTGGGGCTTCTTTTATATGTTGCTCCGGGCGTCTGGATTCCTTCCGGGCGCCTGGAATGTGACGTAGCTGCTCAAACCGTGATGCTCCACGTGGCGACGACTTGGCTGGATATAATTTGCTTTCCGGGCGCCCGGATCCCTTCCGAGCGCCCGGACCTCCGGGCGCCCGGATCCCTTCTGAGCGCTCGGACCTCCGAGCGCCCGGACCACCTTGTTCCAGAAAACTCCCTTTTCCTGCAAAACAAAGTTAGTTCGAGGCAATATATATCCTGCAAGATAGGTTGTTAGCACATTTTATAATAGTATGAATTAGCACAAATAGTATGACTTAGATTCCGTCTTTCTGAGACCGGAATCTAGTCACGATCTCGACTTAGATATCCGAAACGGATCTAAGCCGGATCGACGCCTAATGTTCCCTTCCCGGGAACGCGTCCTCGCAGTCACTCCCCTCCAGTGACTTACCTCACTTACCTGCCAGACGTCCGGTAAGCCCTTCGACCCGTCTGGACTTCTTGCCAAGCGTCCGGTCAGCCCGTCGACCCGCTTGGACTTCTCGCCAAGCGTCCGGTCAGCCCGTCGACCCGCTTGGACTTCTCGCCAGCTATCCGGTCAGCCCGTCGACCTAGCTGAACTTCGTGCCAGACATCCGGTCAGCCCGTCGACCTGTCTGGACTTCTCCTGCACACTCTATCAAAGTGTCATACAACAACAAAACTAACTTAACCTATTTGTCATTCATCAAAACCTAGGTTAGACCGTTAGTGCTACCCGCACCAACAATCTCCCCCTTTTTGATAGAATGACAACCTGGTTAAGTTAGTGAAAGAACGCAAAAAATAGGTACATCGGTTTTAAAGTTAGTTTTAGTGTTTTCAATTTGGTTTATCTAACTTAACCGCCTAACTCTCCCCCTTTGGCATTCATAAAAAAAAACAAGGGTAAACAATCATAGTTACTGAAAAAAAATAATAACAGCTAATCTTGAAAAATATCTGAGTTTGGTTCAAAATTCAAAGATAAAAGTATAATTTTTAAATCCAAGTAAAAAAAAAAATCAAGTTGACTTGGGGGAGACAAGTTGAATTTTGAAAAGTATAAATTTAAAGTTAATCAAGTTTTAACTTTTCAAGCGTGTAAAATTTTTAAATCAGGTTTTTCAACTTTTCAAAAGGTAAATTTTCTTTTCAGGTTTAAGTAACATTTACTTTTCAACAGGTAAATTTTCAACTTCAATTTTTCAAAACAAAGCAAAAATTAAACAAGTAAGATTAAATTTGCCAAAATAAATTTTTAAGGCTAATTTGATAAAAGCTAAATTTGGAAAGTTTAATTTTCAATAGTTAACTTTTTAAATCAGGTTTGAAAATTAGGTGGGATTAAACTTTCAAGTTTTTCAAACACTTAGTTAAATTTAACTTTTTGTAAACTAATGTTCAAACAGAAGTTAGTTTTAAAAAGCATTTTTCAAACACACAAAATTTTAATTAATTTCTCCCCCTGAACTTGATACTTAAATTTAAACAGCTGTCTAACCAATTAGGTACTAACTAACTATCAGAAGATAGTAGCTTTCACTTGGTTAGTCAGATTAAGGTGATTATAAACAGTCAGTGTTTGACTTGACTGATGATCTTAATCTGATTACTGTCTGATTTGTATTTAACGTCCAGACTTATGCTGATGCACTGAAATAAGCATCTTAAGTCCAGACAGTTGGCCTATGCATCTCACCCCTTTCTATGTTTGTCAAACACAAGCAAGGTAAACCTAAGGTGTTGGTGAGATGCTCAAAAACTAGTCCTATGGGTACATGCTTTCTAAGGATTCAAAACTAGTCTAAGGCCAAAACTGTTTTTGAAAATCTAAAAATGGAAAGTTTTGAAAACAAACAAGTTTAACTTATAATTTGAAAGAATTATTTTTGAAAAAAATTTTGAAATTTAAAATTCCTAGTCTATTGAGCACATCCCTAATTTTCGACGTAAGTTGCTAAACTCACTTTCAGGGAGTGGTTTTGTGAAAATGTCTGCTAAATTTGATTTGGACTCAATGTATTTGAGTTCAATATCACCTTTAGTGACATGATCCCTGATAAAGTGGTGCCTAATTTCAATATGTTTGGTTCTTGAATGATGCACAGGGTTCTTGGTTAAGTTAATTGAACTTATATTGTCAATTAATAGTTTTACATTTGTGATATTTAAGTTGAAATCTTTTAGAGTGTGCATCATCCATAATAATTGTGCAACACATTCGCCAATAGCTATGTATTCTGACTCAGTTGTAGATAGAGCAACACAATGTTGCTTTCTACTAAACCAGCTAACAAGTGATGAACCTAGTAATTGGCATCCACCACTTGTGCTTTTGCGGTCTAATTTACATCCAGCATAATCTGAGTCAGAATACCCTATTAGTTCAAAATTATTTGTCCTAGGATACCAGATTCCTACATTTGTTGTTCCTTTAAGATATCTAAAAATTCTTTTAACTTGTGTCAAATGGGATTCCTTAGCACAAGTTTGGTATCTAGCACACATACTAACTGCAAATAAAATATGCAGTTAAGTACAGTAGGCTACCTATTGCACTCCTATAATGTTTTAAGTCAATTGGTTTTCCATTTGGGTCACTGTCTAAGATTGTGTTTACTGCCATAGGTGTTTTTATTTCTTTTGTATTTTCCATTCTGAATTTTTTAAGTAAGTCTTTAGTGTATTTATGTTGATAAATATAATTTCCTTCATTTGTTTGTTTGATTTGTAATCCTAAGAAATAAGTTAATTTTCCTACTAAGCTCATTTCAAATTCTTTTTCCATTAGATTAATAAATTCTTCTAAAAATTCTGAATTTGTTGAACCAAATATTATATCATCTACGTATATTTGTGCAATAAATATGTCTGTATTTAAAGATTTAACAAACAAGGTTGGGTCAATTTGACCTTGGTTGAATCCTTTAGATGTTAAGTACGATGTTAGTCTTTCATACCATGCCCTGGGTGCTTGTTTAAGGCCATATAAAGCTTTCTTTAACTTAAAAACATAATCAGGGTGTTCTAGACTTTCAAACCCAGGAGGCTGACCTACATAAACTTCTTCTTTAATTAGTCCATTAAGAAAGGCAGACTTAACATCCATTTGGTATAGTTTAAATCCCTTGTGGGCTGCATAACTTAGTAACATTCTAATGGATTCTAATCTGGCTACTGGGGCATAGGTTTCATCATAGTCAAGTCCTTCAACCTGACTAAACCCTTTGGCAACTAGCCTAGCTTTATTTCTAGTAATTTCCCCAGTTTCACTTAATTTGTTTCTGAATACCCATTTTGTTTCTATTATTTTCTTATTCTTAGGTGGTGGTACTAGGTCCCAAACTTCATTACGCTCAAATTGGGCTAGTTCCTCTTGCATAGCTATAATCTAATCTGGGTCTAGTAAGGATTCATCCACAGTTTTGGGTTCAATTTTTGAAATTAAAGAAATTTGACTTAGGTTTCTAAAAGATGATTTGGTTTGAACTCTCAAGTCTGGGTCACCAATTATTTGATCAGTTGGGTGATTTGGGTTAACCCTTATTGTTCTAGTGGGTTGACTCTCTTGATGTTGTTCCTCTTCTTCATGACTTAGAGTCTGGTTGGTTTCTGGAACAAATTCAGGTGGTTGTGTAAGTTCTAAGTCTTGTTTAGTTTCTTCAAATTTTACATTAGTTGTTTCTTCAATTTTTAAGGTAACCTTATTGTAAATTCTATAGCCTCAACTATTAAGGGAATATCCTACAAAAATTCCATTTTCAATTTTAGAGGAGAATTTTCCTAAGTGTTCTCTTGTATTTAAAATAAAAACTGGGCACCCAAATACTTTAAAATATTTTATATTTGGTTGTGTCACGCCCCAAAGGAGTCCCTGCCAGACAAAAATCCGACAGCACCTCCCCTGTACCGGTGACAATCTGAAGCATCACTACAAGCAAAATACATCAGCCACATGCGGCTGGAACATTTATATACACAACCACGCAGTTATAATAACAGCCCACACGACTGGAATGAAACAATCACAACCACGCAGTTATATATATATAAAACAGCCCACACGGCTGTACCAAAACACAGCGGAAAAATAAAGGAAAGCTCACACAAACCAAATAAATACAATGCATGCCGGCACGGCTTAAACACAAATACAACACCAAAACCATAGGATAGCCACATGACTATACACAAATACAATGCCAAAAATAAGAAAAGAACATACAAAAGAAAACAAGCACGGTCTTCGGATGTGACGTAGGACCCGGCAGACAGGATACTCCGAGCGACACCAACCATCTACAGGCTACCTGAAAACATAAATGTACACATGCGGTGGTGAGTATAGGTAACTCAGCGGGTAATAGAAAAGATAGTGCATAGTCCATAAACAACATGGAGATCACAAGTATACAGTCTCAGTAGGGAATAAGAACATGATCATACTATCATAATCAATGCATCTGAACATACCTGACATAATCATAACTGACATACAAACTGCACAAACCACTACTGACATAATGGCAAATACATACCCAATCTGGAAACGACACATGGTACAATGATCAGTAAACTCACCGGATCTGTAACAAATATACCCGTGACACCTGTGCAATATAAATACGACTGCATATACATGTAAAATAAATGACATGTATGCAGCATGACAACTAAATGCAACAACCATATCTCAATCAAGTGCAACAACGACAATCACATGCAACTAGTATCTACTAGGCATGTATGAAAATATAACCCCCAGATGCACCGCGCATCATATGCAAAAGTGCATGCATGCTCCATGGTCATCCCCGCCACCTCTCCAGATACCACGACCCCTGTATGGCCGAGAGACTTGGGTCTGTGACGACTGTACTACCCTCCAGCCCACTATATAGTGGTCGAGGCGGACAGTCCGCTAGTAGCTATCTAACTACATAGCATCAGGGTCCCTGACTGCTCACAACGCCGGATCTCACTAAACCTCGTGACCGGGTGGCACGACAGGACTAGCAGCAACTGCTCCAACTACCACTACCCATGAGTGGCCGAGTGTGCGGTGCAAAACCCAACCAACTGATGACTCTCTCACCACAAGGGAGACAATGGTCATCAGATGCAATGAATGATGAACATGATATATATATATAATCATCATCCATGCAACAACCCCAAACCTCATAAATACCTCCAACATGAGTATAATCGTCATGATGCCTCCACGTATCCCACCAAACATATGTACCCGCTACACATGTATAATCAACCAAAAATCTCCAATAATCCCACCAGACACATGTACACAAAAATATAAGTACAATCAATATGTATCCTCCAATAAAAACACAACGGACATGTGTATATACTCCAAACATACAATCAACACAACTCCTCCAAAAGTACATGACAAATACGTATGTACACACCACATGTAAATGCAAGGTCAACAAGATGACTCCTATAACACATACCCACCTATGTACAGTCCACATCATATACTCAATCAGCATGGGAATACCAACAACCCGACAATCCCTACAAGACGTACTCTACACGTGTAATCACAACAGAGTAGATATCAAGAGTGGAGACTATATATGAATTAAATAGATTATCACAAGGGTCAAGCATAAGTATCATGCAGGAAAAACAGCAACCGATCATAATATAAGATAAAGCAGCCTAATTCATCCAACAATAACCATGCACTAAGTACAAGAAAATCTACATAGAGCCAAGAAAGAAATACCCGCCTTAAAATGTAGATCGTGCCAAGTAATCCCATGTCGAGACACTCATCCCGAATCCAAGTCCTGCAGCAATCAATATGTTTATATTCTATTTAGCTAAATTCATAAGAAATAAATTAGCTAAATAAAATCTCTACCCAATTAGGATAACTCCACTCAAATCTAATCTCTGATTAATCCTCCAAGTAATCCTTAATCACACTCCTTCCAAATCCCAACATAATCCACAATCATCACACCAATCAAATCTCCTTATGAATTAATCCAATCCAACTTAATTTAAATTTCTACAATCCATCTCTACTTAATCCATCATTTAATCCATGACTTCACACAATCAAACACTCATCAACCAAACTACACATATTACAACCTTAAATGAAATCTGATACATGATATATTAACCCAATACCATCATCAACACTCCACCAATTCATCTATACTTAGTAACTCATTTACTACTAAACCTAACACCATCATCCCTATTCACAATCCTTCCACATGCTTCTTTGTAATCTAAATTAGACAAAATCAAATAACCATTTGCAATCCTAACCAAACCGATCAATAATAGATCAGAAGAAACACACTTACCTTAAAGGAGGCAACAAATCCAATAGCTCAACAGTCCTCTACTAACCTCTGCACACAACCACCCAGAATTCCTACATCAATTCTGCCCCCGATCAGTCCAGGAAATAATTACACAACCATGAATTTTCTAGAACTCTAACAAACAGAGGCATTACTCACCTTAATAACCCCTTACCTTCTTACCCGTGACCTCCACAGCTTCAAGAGTTGGAGTGGCAGTGATCGGCAACAGTGCAATCCTCCAATATTTCGATCTGATGCCTTCATCCAATCCAGAACAGGAAGAACATCACACAACAATATAACCCTTGAATCCATTAGAGTCCAAAGGGAACTTACCTAACCCGATCTCCTGGTTCAATCCATCTAAGGGAAGAACACAGGGCATGCACCCGTGATCAGATCCAAGAGGACTGAACGAGGTCAATCGGCTAGGGGGCGATGCAATCACAATCTCGCTGTGCCCTAGCTCCGCCGGATCACCGTCGATCGCCCACAAGAAATTGTCGAAGAAGTGATCGGCCCACTGGAGAGAACTTGGACAGATTTAGCTCCTTCAAGATTCCAGTGACGATCCTCAAGCGGCATAAGGAGGCCGAGACCATCGGAAAGAGTTGTCCTCCGTCGACGTCGAGTCCTCCGCGAGAGAGAGCAATGGCAGAGAGGAAACCGAGAGGTGAGGAAGAAGAATCGGCCACTTATTTTCCCCTCAAAGCTTCGGTGGTTGCCTGCGCCGGCGACGTCGAGAGAGGAAGAGTAATATCGCCGATCGCTGGTGTGAGAGGAGGAGATGCAAAGAACCGAGAAGGGAGAAGAATCGGGAATAGGGGAGAGGAAATCGGGAATTTAGGGGTTAGGTTTTTAATTAAATACTTAGGTTAGATTTAATTAAGCCCTAAGTTAGTTTCTCAATCAACTCCCTACTTTATTGGGTACCCAAAACAGAGGAACCCAAAACAGGCTTCCTCTGTACCCCGAATTCATCCCCTCAAAACGGGTCATACGGACTCCGTTTAAATCCCGAAAAATTTCTAAAAATTTTAGAAAAATCCAATACGATTTTTCGTCCAATAACATTTATTATTTAAATTTACAGTATCTTACATTCTCCCCCACTAATAAAAATTTGGTCCCCAAATTTACTGGTCAACTCAGGGATCCGCACTCAAGAGTATCATCCAAGTAAAATGAACAAAACTCCCACCATGATGATCCGCCTCCAAGTGAATAGCGATGAATCTGTGAGCTATGAACTCACCCTACTCTCGCTACTTCCACACTATTTCCTAACCAACTGTGGGCGAACCAACTACCTCTGAAATCCAAAATCCACTATCATCAGATCCTCCAACATCTGTATAGGGCGCTCAAACTATCCATCAGTCTGAGATGAAAATCTATACTAAAGGGAAGCTCCTAATCCAAAGTCTGCTGTAAACATAATCAAAATCATGACATGAAATCACTGATCTCCATCCAAAACAATACTCAGAGATACATCATCCAGTCTAGAAATCCCTCTAGAGTATAATCCTGCTAGTCAATCCAAAAGAATCTGTCCTACAAATCGATAGCTAAAGAGACAACTAGTCAACCAACAATGATTAACTAAAGCATCATATCATCTCAATGTCCTGGATAATCCCACGATAAATCCGTCAGCACATGCTCCCAACTCTACTCTAGTATTCAAATCACGAAGATAATCCTGCTAATCTCTGATATTCAACCTCCACGTGCTGACACACTAGACATCAAGCTACAAAATATGCGATGTCTTCCTTCATGTCGTTCCACCAATAAGAGTGCTCCAATGTCTCCACACATCAGGTGTCCCTCGAATGTATCGCAAATCCAGATCAAGGTGTTTCCTGCAATAACTCCTCCCGGATAAGAAGTGACTCGAAAACACACATAATCTCCCATAGAGATCTATGAGTCTCATTCCCATCACACGATAATTCGATATACTGGCATGAGACTGCTCCGCTCATACTATATCGGAACTACACCAACTCCCAGATACGATACATCTGTGTAAAATACCAATCCGTCTACACTAGAAAGAATAACTAAGACGGTGCAGTTATCTAAACTGATCTCACAAACATCTATCCAGGAAAATTCCATACTCTTCCTAGACAATCCGGTAAACTGCGTAAATGCTAGAGAAAACCCTCAATCAATCTCTAGTAATATCCAGCCAAACTAAAGGAAGCTGCGAGTCTCTGGTATAAGCTACGACTACTTCCAACTGGTAACAACTTCTAATTCCCATGGATCCACTAATATCTCTCTACTAAAGACAACGCGTCCCAGAAATCTCGCAGAAAACGATCACAATACGTACTACTAACTGCACATATAGATGTTCCCGTCGAAACATCTCTAGAACTATGCGAAGCTAGTGTACGTGATCCACCTCGGATCGGGAATAGATCACAACATCGCCAATAAAGACAATGAAAACTGATCCAAACCTTAAAAATGCCAAGTACACTGAGTCCATGTAAACATCTAGGCACGGTATGCCTAAATGGTAACACCAAGGACTCATATGGTACGTACCACAGGCTTACTCAACCATAAGATCATCAACAACAAGTCTGTAATCTAATCACCAACTATAAATCACCAAATCATAGATATCACACATGTGCTGCTCTCCATGTCACTATCAATATCAAACACCAAACCATAGATCATCAAATCAAATATCCACTAATAAATCCTCAAAAGACAACCTATCCCCACACCTGATCTCCTAATATCCACCAATCTCCAATCATCCTCAACATCAATCAGTCATACCAGATAGTCTCATAAACAAAGATAGAGTCAAAGAAAAGTATCCAACCTTCAACCCCCACTACTAACAAACTAAACGTATCCAAAAAGGTCTGCCAAATCTCATCATCTCATTCTTTCCGATAATCAAATATCCACAGTAAAAGAATGTCAATCCAAAGTCATAGGGTCACACAACCCGCTGACTAAGGGTCTACCTAACAAAGAGATATCTCCACTACCCTCATCATCATCCTATATATGTCCCTCAACAAATACCGATAAAAGGTCAAACCCTCTAATATGAGATATATACTACAAGATCTGGTACAATGATCACGTGGTCAAGGTCTTGAGCCACCTGATAGAGACAATGTTAGTTGAGTCGTCTAACCATTGTCTTGTACCCCATCATACTGTGATCGCTCCACCCTGAGGTTCAGCAACCTCCAGTATCGAGCAATGAACACAAAGATAGAGGAACGCTACAACTAAACAACTGATCAAAATATCTGTCAATCAACGCTCTACCCCTCGAAGATCATCATATCCGAATGTACTCTCAAAGTTATACCCTTGTAACGGTTGTATCTCAAAGTGTTAAGCACGTAGCTTTACACTTTTCCACACCGTGCGGTATCCTATCTAAATGTACCTTCTAAGCCCTCCCAACCAGGTACAGACAATCCATAGTCAAAGTCCCCATGGAATAGGATATATCGATCCTCTATAGACTGACTAAGCCGATAATGGTATACGGCCAATTCAGTCCTTTCTACACCGGTACGAGTCAACATATCTAACCAAGTATGAAACATCCCAAAGATCGGAATCTCTAAAAATAGAGTAAGTCAGTCCCCTACTGGTCGGACCAACAAAATAAATCGATCATCTCCTAACTGATCCAATAAGAGTAAATCAATCATCCACTGATGAAACTAACTAAGGTAAATCGATACACCACTACCCAAGTCAACAAGGGTAAATCGATCCTCTACTGACCGAACTAATAGGATCACAAAACCAACTAAGATAAGTCAAACCCCAACTGTCCAAGTCAATAAGGGTAATAAGTCAAACCATAACTACACAAGTCAACCAAGTAAATCAATGCTCAATAAGAGTAAACCGGTACTCTACTAACTGAGTCAACATGGGTATACAGATATCATTCACTACACAACTAATGATAACCGAGACTGGTATACGACTCTTACTCTCAACCAACTAGTAGTAACAGCCCCTAAAACTGCTGGTAGTATGATATGACGAATGCCTTGAGACTGTAATCCTTGATCTCCAGTAGGTCAACCGTGATCAGTGATTGACCCAACACATGAAATGTATGGTACAAACAAATAGGCAAGTACTAACAAGAAAACACTAACACACATCATAACTATATGGGCAACAATACATACACCAACAGAAATGCATGATAACAATATGCAAACATACCTCCTATAGCCTGGAGATGTCCTGCTGTTGCCTGGTCCCAAAACCCGAAAAGTCACATCAAGAAAACCGAATCACGAAATCCAAAACACGAATAATAGGCATCGTACCTACTCTGATACCACTAAATTGGTATCAGATAAAATCTCGAAAATCTAAAACAAAAACAAAGCAGGCATCGTACCCGCTTTGATACCACTAAATTGTCACGCCCCAAAGGAGTCCCTGCCAGACAAAAATCCGACAGCACCTCCCCTGTACCGGTGACAATCTGAAGCATCACTACAAGCAAAATACATCAGCCACATGCGGCTGGAATATTTATATACACAACCACGCAGTTATAATAACAGCCCACACAGCTGGAATGAAACAATCACAACCACGCAGTTATATATATATAAAACAGCCCACACGGCTGTACCAAAACACAGCGGAAAAACAAAGGAAAGCCCACACAAACCAAATAAATACAATGCATGCCGGCACGGCTTAAACACAAATACAACACCAAAACCATAGGATAGTCACATGGCTATACACAAATACAATGCCAAAAATAAGAAAAGAACATACAAAAGAAAACAAGCACGGTCTTCGGATGTGACGTAGGACCCGGCAGACAGGATACTCCGAGCGACACCAACCATCTACAGGCTACCTGAAAACATAAATGTACACATGCGGTGGTGAGTATAGGTAACTCAGCGGGTAATAGAAAAGATAGTGCATAGTCCATAAACAACATGGAGATCACAAGTATACAGTCTCAGTAGGGAATAAGAACATGATCATACTATCATAATCAATGCATCTGAACATACCTGACATAATAACCTGACATAAACTGTACAAACCATTATGTTGACAGATATATACCCGATCTGGAATCGACACATGGTACAATGATCAGTAAACTCACCGAATCTGCAACAGATATACCCGTGACACCTGTGCAATATAAGTACGACTGCATATACATGTAAAATAAATGACATGTATGCAGCATGGCAATCAAATGCAACAATCATATCGCAAACAAATGCAACATACCACAAACACATGCAACTAGTATCTAGTAGGCATGTATGCAAATATAACCCCCAGATGCACCGTGCATCATATGCAAAAGTGCATGCATGCTCCATGGTCACCCCCGCCACCTCTCCGAACACCACGACCCCTGTATGGCCGAGAGGCTTGGGTCTATGACGACTGTACTACCCTCCAGCCCACTATATAGTGGTCGAGGCGGACAGTCCGCTAATAGCTATCTAACTACATAGCATCAGGGTCCCTGACTGCTCACAACGCCGGATCTCACTAAACCTCGTGACCGGGTGGCACGACAGGACTAGCAGCAACTGCTCCAACTACCACTACCCATGAGTGGCCGAGTGTGCGGTGCTAAACCAAACCAACTGATGACTCTCTCACCACAAGGGAGACAATGGTCATCAGATGCAATGAATGATGAACATGATATATATATATAATCATCATCCATGCAACAACCCCAAACCTCATAAATACCTCCAACATGAGTATAATCGTCATGATGCCTCCACGTATCCCACCAAACATATGTACCCGCTACACATGTATAATCAACCAAAAATCTCCAATAATCCCACCAGACACATGTACACAAAAATATAAGTACAATCAACATGTATCCTCCAATAAAAACACAACGGACATGTGTATATACTCCAAACATACAATCAACACAACTCCTCCAAAAGTACATGACAAATACGTATGTACACACCACATGTAAATGCAAGGTCAACAAGATGACTCCTATAACACATACCCACCTATGTACAGTCCACATCATATACTCAATCAGCGTGGGAATACCAACAACCCGACAATCTCTACAAGACGTACTCTACACGTGTAATCACAACAGAGTAGATATCAAGAGTGGAGACTATATATGAATTAAATAGATTATCACAAGGGTCAAGCATAAGTATCATGCAGGAAAATCAGCAACCGATCATAATATAAGATAAAGCAGCCTAATTCATCCAACAATAACCATGCACTAAGTACAAGAAAATCTACATAGAGCCAAGGAAGAAAAACCCGCCTTAAAATGTAGATCGTGCCAAGTAATCCCATGTCAAGACACTCATCCCGAATCCAAGTCCTGCAGCAATCAATATGTTTATATTCTATTTAGCTAAATTCATAAGAAATAAATTAGCTAAATAAAATCTCTACCCAATTAGGATAACTCCACTCAAATCTAATCTCTGATTAATCCTCCAAGTAATCCTTAATCACACTCCTTCCAAATCCCAACATAATCCACAATCATCACACCAATCAAATCTCCTTATGAATTAATCCAATCCAACTTAATTTAAATTTCTACAATCCATCTCTACTTAATCCATCATTTAATCCATGACTTCACACAATCAAACACTCATCAACCAAACTACACATATTACAACCTTAAATGAAATCTGATACATGCTATATTAACCCAATACCATCATCAACACTCCACCAATTCATCTATACTTAGTAACTCATTTACTACTAAACCTAACACCATCATCCCTATTCACAATCCTTCCACATGCTTCTTTGTAATCTAAATTAGACAAAATCAAATAACCATTTGCAATCCTAACCAAACCGATCAATAATAGATCAGAAGAAACACACTTACCTTAAAGGAGGCAACAAATCCAATAGCTCAACAGCCCTCTACTAACCTCTGCACACAACCACCCAGAATTCCTACATCAATTCTGCCCCCGATCAGTCCAGGAAATAATTACACAACCATGAATTTGCTAGAACTCTAACAAACAGAGGCATTACTCACCTTAATAACCCCTTACCTTCTTACCCGTGACCTCCACAGCTTCAAGAGTTGGAGTGGCATTGATCGGCAACAGTGCAATCCTCCAATATTTCGATCTGATGCCTTCATCCAATCCAGAACAGGAAGAACATCACACAACAATATAACCCTTGAATCCATTAGAGTCCAAAGGGAACTTACCTAACCCGATCTCCTGGTTCAATCCATCTAAGGGAAGAACACAGGGCATGCACCCGTGATCAGATCCAAGAGGACTGAACGAGGTCAATCGGCTAGGGGGCGATGCAATCACAATCTCGCTGTGCCCTAGCTCCGCCGGATCACCGTCGATCGCCCACAAGAAATTGTCGAAGAAGTGATCGGCCCACTGGAGAGAACTTGGACAGATTTAGCTCCTTCAAGATTCCAGTGACGATCCTCAAGCGGCATAAGGAGGCCGAGACCATCGGAAAGAGTTGTCCTCCGTCGACGTCGAGTCCTCCGCGAGAGAGAGCAATGGCAGAGAGGAAACCGAGAGGTGAGGAAGAAGAATCGGCCACTTATTTTCCCCTCAAAGCTCCGGTGGTTGCCTGCGCCGGTGACGTCGAGAGAGGAAGAGTAATATCGCCGATCGCTGGTGTGAGAGGAGGAGATGCAAAGAACCGAGAAGGGAGAAGAATCGGGAATAGGGGAGAGGAAATCGGGAATTTAGGGGTTAGGTTTTTAATTAAATACTTAGGTTAGATTTAATTAAGCCCTAAGTTAGTTTCTCAATCAACTCCCTACTTTATTGGGTACCCAAAACAGGCTTCCTCTGTACCCCGAATTCATCCCCTCAAAACGGGTCATACGGACTCCGTTTAAATCCCAAAAAATTTCTAAAAAGTTCAGAAAAATCCAATACGATTTTTCGTCCAATAACATTTATTATTTAAATTTACGGTATCTTACAGGTTGTTTATTATAAAACATTTCGAAGAATATTTTGTTATGGGTTTTATTTATTGTTGTTCTGTTATGTACATTGCAGGCTGTACTAACGGCTTCTGCCCAAAAGTATTTAGGTAGGTTATACTCTTTTAACATTGTTCTAGAAGCTTCAAGTAAGGTTCTATTTTTTCTTTCTACAATCCCATTTTGTTGGGAGGTTTTAGGGCATGAGAACTCATGATGGTAACCGTTTTCAAGACAAAAACTGTTAAAGTTGTGATTTTTAAATTCTCCCCCGTTGTCACTCCTAATTCTTTTAATTTTAATATCTTTTTCGTTTTCAATTTGTTTGCAAAAATTTGTAAAAATTTCAAAAGTTTCATCTTTATGTTTTAAGAATTTTACCCAAGTAAACCTAGAATAATCATCTATAATTACTAAACAATATAAGTTTTCATTTATAGATTTGACTCCATGGGAGTCAAAAAGGTCTAAATGTAGAAGTTCTAATATTGAGTTAGTTTGTGGCTGATTTATTTGTTTGTGAGTGGATTTAGTTTGTTTGCCTTGTTGACAAGCATTACATATGGTTGAATCTAAGTTAGGTAATTTTGGTAAGCCTCTCACAAGTCCATTTAGTTTACTTATATTTCTGAAGTTGGTGTGAGACATCCGCCTATGCCATAACCAAGTTTCTTCTTTTTGTGTTAAATAACATTTAATGGAAGAAATGGTTAAGTTGATGGCATAGATGTTGTCTTTTCTAAAACCTTTTAGGCTTATGGTAGGATTATCTAGATGTTTGATTAAACACTCTGTGGATAGAAATTTAACCTTATACCTAGTATCACACAATTGACTTATACTCAGAAGATTATATTTAAAATTTTCAACAAGTAAAACATTTGTAATTATAAAGTCTAATTTTAATTCAATATTACCTATACCAATTACCTTGAGTTTGCCATTGTTTCCAAAGGCAACTGTTCCTAAGCTTTTGTAAGTGAGTTGAGTGAACTTGGTGTGATCTCCAGTCATATGTTTGGAGCAACCACTGTCCAAAATCCACTTGGTTTCTTACAGTAAGTAGGATTTAAAGTTAGTCTTTTTGAGCAGACATTATTTAAGTTAAGTCTTAAAGATTTGAAATTAATTTTTAAGTTTAAAATTAAAATTTTGAAATTAATTTTTAAGTTTAAAATTAAAATTTTGAAATTAATTTTTAAGTTTAAAATTAATTTTTAAGTTTTAAAATTAAAATTTTGAAATTAATTTTTAAGTTTAAAAATTGAAATTTTGAAATTAATTTTTTTTAAGTTTTAAAATTGAAATTTTGAAATTAATTTTTTAAGTTTTAAAATTAAAATTTTGAAATTAATTTTTTTTAAGTTTTAAAATTGAAATTTCGAAATTAATTTTTTTTTAAGTTTTAAAATTGAAATTTTGAAATTAATTTTTTAAGTTTTAAAATTGAAATTTTGAAATTATTTTTTTTAAGTTTTAAAATTGAAATTTTGAAATTAATTTTTTAAGTTTTAAAATTGAAATTTTGAAATTAATTTTTTAAGTTTTAAAATTGAAATTTTGAAATTAATATTTTTTTTTTAAGTTTTAAAATTGAAATTTTTTAAGTTTAAAAATTTTAGCCTTATTCATCTCACCCGATCTATATTATCAATTAGGGAATCCTATAATTTTGTGAGATGAAATTGGTTTGGTTACAGAGTTTGGTTTAACTAGCATTAGATTCAGGTTTAGTTTTGGTCTCTACAAATAGGCATTCTTCGGATAAACTTCTAAGCTTGGTGAGTCACATGGACGTCATTAGAAGTAACCAACCTTTCGAGGTTTTCCGAATAGTCCTATCCACGGAGCTTAGTACTCAACCTTGGTCTAACTTATTAGGATCCATTTAAGGGTAGCTTCGGTTAGTTCCACTTGGCCAAATGCACCAGATCGAAACCATATCTTTCTAGACATGCGATGCCCAAGTTTTCCTAATGTACTATCATCCAAAAACTTCACCAGTATCATGATTCAAGTTAAACTTGGTCTCTAATTCTAATTACCCTGCCGGGTTAGTTTGTTTTAGATTACCCTGTCGGGTAAGTTAATTTTGGAGGTGTCAGCTATTCTGGAGCCTCCCCCTGAATTATTGACCTTTTAATTTAAATTTTCTTTTTAGGTTTGTGTCTGTTTCTTTTATAGTTATAATCAACTTGGTGATAGTTTTGTTGAGTTTTAAAGTGTTTAGACTTTGAATTTGATTTAGGTTTGTATTTTGGATTTTGGTTTGGTTTATTCGATTTTATATAATGTATTTTTTCTTTAGGTATATAATATTGATTAAGTCCTACTTGCGTGGTCAGACACGCTTTTGGAACCCAAGCTTGATTAGTTGATTTGTATTGAGTTATTAATGACTTAAAAGTTTTATTTGAGTTTGACTTGTATCCGAGTCCGGTTTTATTATAACATGCTTTTTGATTGTTCAGGATTAAGTCAAGATTTTTTGATCTTGATGTAAATTTTTCTAGCATTTCTTTTAAATTGTTAATATCATTTTTTAATGATAGATTCTCCTCCTCAAGTGTTGAATTTTGAGTTGGATTTGAATTTTTGATTTTTTCTTTGAGGTTTTGATTTTCCTCAATAAGTGACTTGTTTTCATTTTCTATTTTAATTAATTTACTATTTAGATAGGAAATAATTCTAAAAAAAATTTTGTTTAAATTAAAATATACCTCATTCGGGCCTTCGGAAACGAGTACGGACTCGTGGCTTGTTTCGGGTTCAGACCCGTCTTCATCTTCCGACTCGTCTTCTTTTTCATCTTCGCGGGCCATCAGTGCGAGGTGGCTCTGATGTTTCTGCTCTTCTTCCTCCGATTCGTCCGAGGAGTCGTCCCACGTTGCTTTGAGTGCCTTCTTTTTGGTTGGCTTTGGTTTGTCGAACTTCAGTTTTGGGCATTCGTTCTTGTAGTGTCCCTTTTTATTGCAGCCGTAGCAAGTCACGTTCTTTTGTTCTGAGGGAGAACTGATCTTTTGAAGGTCCTTTTTGCTGAAGCTCCTTTTTCTCCTGGTGAACATTTTTCTTACCAAGTTCACCAGGTGTTCTTCGTCTTCAGAATCTTGGTCGGAATCTTCTTCAAATTCAGGCTTGCTTTTCTTTTCTTTGGTGGAACCTGCAAATAAGGCTATACCTTTCTCGGCTCCAGCATTAGTTTGTTCATGTAATTCTAATTCACAGAAAAGCTCATCTAACTTTAACTTAGAAAGATTTTTAGAAATTTTGTAGGCATCCACTATTGATGCCCACAAACTATTACGTGGAAAAGCATTTAATGCATACCTTATTAAGTCTCTATTTTCCATCTGGTGGCCTATCGCATGAAGCCCGTTGAGGATGTCCTTGATCCTCGCGTGGAGCTGATTCGCCGTTTCACCTTCCTGCATTTTTATATTAAAAATTTTATTTAAGAGCAAGTCTCGTTTGGTTACCTTGGCGTCGCTCGTTCCCTCGTGCAGCTCGATTAATTTATCCCACAGCTCTTTAGCATTTTTGTGTGGACCGACTCTATTTAGTTCTTCTCTTGTTAATCCGCACTGTAGAGTGTTGATTGCTTTATTTTCTGTTGACGCCTTCTTCTTCAAATCAGCTGTCCAGTCTTCAGGATCCAGTATATTCCCGAAAGTGTCTGCTGGAATTTTATAGGGTCTCTGAACGCTCATCCACTGGTCGAAGTCTGTTTTGAGGTAAACCTCCATGCGCTTCTTCCAGTACGGAAAATCGTCCCCGTTGAAGAGTGGAGGTCGTACTGTGCTGAAGCCTTCTTGTTGGGACATCATGTACACAGGTAAATAACCGAAAAAAATATCCCAAGACTTGGTCTTGGATTAGTAGTGCGGGAAGAGAAAATAGTAGAAAAATCTAGATTGGTGTTGCACCAATTTAGATTTAATTGCAAAAAAAATATTAAAAAAATGATAAACCAGTTTGGAGTTTAAGTGTAAAACTGAAGACCGGAAAAAAAAAGAAATAAAATTTCACCCCAGTCTGATTGCTAGTTGCACCAAATCAGAGAGGTACCTGCTCTGATACCACTTGTAGGACCGTTAGATTCGATAGAGGGGGGGTGAATATCGATTTGAAAAGTCGAGTAAAAATACGCAGCGGAAAAGTAAATGAACACAGTTGTTTTTACTTCGTTCGGAGCCTGTGACGACTCCTACTCGAAGGCCCGTGGTCCTTGACCACTTTCGTTGGGCAATCACTAACAATTCGAATATAATTACAAAATGAATACAGGGAATGCTAGTGAAACAAAGTAATACCGACAAGGAAATTAACTAAAAACCGAAGGAGCACTTTGTCGGAGCTTTGTTGGCGTCGCAGTAGAGCAGCAGGACCAGCAGTAGAAGAGTTCTCAGATTGATGATTGATTCTCTGAAGCTCCTGCCTGGGGCTTCTTTTATTTGTTGCTCCGGGCGCCTGGATTCCTTCCGGGCGCCTGGAATGTGACGTAGCTGCTCAAACCGTGATGCTCCACGTGGCGACGACTTGGCTGGATATAATTTGCTTTCCGGGCGCCCGGATCCCCTCCGGGCGCCCGGACCCCCTCCGGGCGCCCGGACCACCTTGTTCCAAAAAACTCCCTTTTCCTGCAAAACAAAGTTAGTCCGAGACAATATATATCCTGCAAGATAGATTGTTAGAACATTTTATAATAGTATGAATTAGCACAAATACTATGACTTAGATTCCGTCTTTCCGAGACCGGAATCTAGTCACGATCTCGACTTAGATATCTGAAATGGATCTAAGCCGGATCGACGCCCAATGTTCCCTTCCCGGGAATGCGTCCTCGCAGTCACTCCCCTCCAGTGACTTACCTCACTTACTTGCCAGACGTCCGGTCAGCCCTTCGACCCGTCTGGACTTCTTGCCAAGCGTCCGGTCAGCCCGTCGACTCGCTTGGACTTCTCGCCAAGCGTCCGGTCAGCCCGTCGACCCGCTTGGACTTCTCGCCAGCTATCCGGTCAGCCCGTCGACCTAGCTGAACTTCGTGCCAGACATCCGGTCAGCCCGTCGACCTGTCTGGACTTCTCCTGCACACTCGATCAAAGTGTCAGACAACAACAAAACTAACTTAACCTATTTGTCATTCATCAAAACCTAGGTTAGACCGTTAGTGCTACCTGCATCAACACCATGAACGTGCAGATTTAATTAATTCCATGCTATCTAATTAGTATGAGCAGTTTTATTTTAGAGCATGCAATTACAGAATTTATGCTACTTTCATGAACCTGAACAACTTCTCATTTTGTGCATGTAGTCCTAGATTTTCTATGTCATTTAATAAGCATGAATAGCCATGAATTTTGGTGAAGTGTTTATGCGTTCCATTAAACCCTTTTTGAGGATTATGAGTAGCTATAAGTAAGAAAAGACCAAGGTCTTGATAGGATTCCTAAATTTTAAGAATTGGAATCAGCAGCACACTAAGTGCTCAAAGAAATGCCAAGGCATTTTATTATAAGAATATTAAAGGATAACAAGTATTTTATTTTAAAAAGGCTAGTACCCGACTTCCAAGGTTGTCGTTAAACAAATTCAGGTGACCAATTCCAAGGTCTTGGCCCTGGTAAGACCAAGGTCTTTACCCTTGTAGGACTGGTGACTAGCTACCACAGTCTCTATTAGGGAGCGCGCATTGGTACTAAGCCTGGGCCCAAGAGAAAAGTTTATTATTATTTTCAAGTATAAGATTATAAGTTTTTGAAACAAAGGAAACAAGCTTCACTTATGTTTAGAGTCAACAAGTTTAGTTTCTTTTAATTCGAAGCATGCAGTATTAGTTTTATTTGTTTCCTGATTTGTTTATTGAGCATGATTAGCCTTGTCTTCCAGCATGCAGTTTCATTCTTGTATATCATGAGTATGCAAATTTTAGTGCTTTGCTACTAGATGAGCATGAATAGTTTTCTTCTTACAGATTCAGTTATAGCATTGCAAATTCAGTCTCTTTGTTATATAGTAAGCATGATATTCTATTAATTCCATGCAGCATTGATTCCGTGCAGCATTGATTCCTTTATTTCTAGTTTCCTTGCTATAGGATGAGTGTGTGCAGCATTGATTCCGTGCAGCATTGATTTCTTTATTTTCTAGATTCCTTTGCTATTGGAATAACATGAGCAACTTTTTTTTTTAAGCATTTAGTTGCTAGATTCTTTTTGTATACATTCATATCCGAGTTTTGTGAGTTAGATAGCGCTTACTAAGCATTTTTGCTTATAGTTGCATTTCCTCTTACTGCAGATAAAGGAAAGGAAAAGCTATAGAAAAGGAAGACGACAAGGAGGTGCAGAAGGATGTGTGATGTCAGGACTATGAGAGAGACTTGGGGCATTATTAAGTTTCCGTGTTTTAGTTGTTAAGAAACATTTGAGATTGTACCTTATATTCATGTCATTTGAGATTATTCTTGTTTTAGATCGCATGCTAAGATGAGTTTTGTTTAGTAAGTAGATACGTTGTGTTTGCATGGAGATATAGTTTCATATATTTCTGTTATTATGAGTTATATGTGCATGTTCTGAATTTTGGAGTATTGTATTGTATTTTAGTCCTGCCGAACAGCATATACTCTGTCGAAATTTTAAGTTTTCTGGAAAAATTTAAGTACAGTTTGTTACACTAGTTAAGTAAGAGTTTATAGTAGTTATGTAACGGACACCTTTAGAGAGTAGTGAGAAGGGTGGTCGTTACACCGACACCCTGCGAAAAATGGGAACCGACCCTAATCAAGAAGGTGAAAGCTGATGCCAGAGCGACCTGCACCCTCCAGTGCGGACTGACCAAGGAGGAGCTCAACAGAGTTGGACCGTTCTCCTGCGCAAAAGAGCTTTGGGAGAAGCTGATCGAACTCCACGAGGGCACCTCCGACACCAAGTTTAGTAAAAGAGATCTTCTATTCAATAAGCTATATAATCTAAAAATGCAGGAATGAGAGACGGCAAGTCAACTCCACGCGCGCATACAAGACGTTCTCAACTCCCTCCATTCAATCAGGCAGAAAGTCGAGAATCGAGACATCATAAGGTACGCACTAAACTCGTTTCCAAGGAGTACATTGTGGGCATCAATGGTAGATGCCTACAAAGTATCCAAGGATCTATCTTCTATAAAATTAGATGAGTTATTTTGTGAGTTTGAATTGCATGAACAGACTACAAAGCCAACCGAGAAGGGGGTTGCTTTGGTTGCAGGTACTAGTCGAACACGCGAACCAAAATCACGACGAAGAACTGAACCGGAATCGAAAGTTGAACCCGACTCAGACGATGAAGACGATGAATTGACAACCGAACTAGTAAATCTTGTAAAGAAACTCTACAAGAAGAAGAAGCGCTTCAACAAGAGAGACCTAAAGAAAGCAGTACAATCCAAGGAGGGTCAACCCAGCTCAAGAGTCAAGTTCGAGGTGATATGCTACGGATGCAACCAGAAAAGACACATCAAGGCCAACTGCCCAAATCAGAAGGATGCAAAGAAGCAGAGGAAAAGGAAGGTGTTGAAAGCGACTTGGGAAGAATCCTCAGAAGAAGACACCGACGATGAACTCGATCAGACGAGTCTACTTGCGCTGATGGCCCGGGACCAGATTGAACTGTCCGAAAGCGAGAGCGAGTCAGAAGTCGAGTCCGAGCGAAGCCATAGATCCGTATCCGTTTCTGAAGGGCCTGACCCTGTTGTAAGTGTTCCTCGACTTAACAATTTAGTTAATTACTTACTACGCAAATTAGCTAAGTCAAACCTAAAGTTCAAGTCACTTCTAAAGGAAGTAGCAGTCCTTAAAGAAGTGACTAACCCCAAGACCTTACCTGACCCAGTTCAGACTGAAAGTTCAACTCGAGTTCAAAAACTTGAGGAAGAAAATTCTAGTCTGAAAACTCAGGTCAAGGATTTGAAAAACACATTAGAACGGTTCTCTTTGGGCTCCAAGAAACTTGACCTAATTTTTGGGACACAAAGAGTCGTTTACAACAAAATTGGGCTAGGTTATAAAACTAAAAGAAAATATAGATCTTACCTGTCCCTAGTAAATAGACAAAATGATAAATCAGTCCAAGCATGGGTACCCAAGTCCAACCTGGTTAGTCAAGTTGGACTTGATCAATATTGGGTCCCTAAGGATCAAATACATTACCTCGATAGACCATATCGAGGCTATGATCTAGGGGGAGCTAGAAGAAAAACAATAAAAATAAAACTAAATTAAAAATTAAATTAAATTCAAATTCAAATTCAAATTAAACTTAAATTAAAATTCAAATTAAATCAAAATCCAAATTAAATTAAATTCAAATTAAGATCAAAGTCAAACAAAATCTTAAAAATCCAAGAGAAGGCTCCAGAATAGCTGGCACCTCCAAACATAATCCACCCAACAAGGGTAACCAAGAGTAGACTACCGGCAGGGTAATTAAGGTTAGATTAAACTGGGCTAGGTTTAACTTGACTCACGGTACTAGTGAAGTATTGGATGATAGTACGTTGGGGAAGCTTAGTCATCGCATGTCTAGGAAGATATGGCTTCGACCTGGTGCATTTGGCTAAGTGAAACTGACCGAAACTACCCTTTATGGATCCAAACCAGTTAGATCAAGGTTTTGTACTAAGTTCAATGGGTAGGACTATTTGGAAAACCTCGAAGGCATGGTAACTTTAATGATGTCCTTGTGACTCACCATAACCCAGAAGTTTATCCAAAGAACGCCTACTTGTTGAACCTAAAGCTAAACCTTAATCTAACACAAAGTTAAAACAAACCCTAAAATTGAACCTAATTCATCTCACAAAAATTGTAGGATTACATGATTCAAAATTTAGATCGGGTGAGATAACTAAGAAATAGAAATTAAAAGAAAATCAAATTTAAAAATCAAATTCAAATTAAAATTCGAAATTCGTAATTAAATTAAGATTCAAATTTGAAATGAAAATTCATAATTAAAATTAAATGAAGATTCAAATTCAAAATTTGAATTAAATTTAAATTCGTAATTAAAATTAAATTAATATGTTTCAAATTAATTAACTTAAAATATTTTTTTAAAAATTTAATTAACTTAAAATATGTTTCAAAAATTTAATTAACTTAAACCATTTTTTAAAAAATTTAATTAACTTAAAATATTTTTCAAAAATTTAATTAACTTAAAATATTTTTCAAAAACTTAATTAACTTAACATTTTTTCAAAAATTTAATTAACTTAAAACATTTTTCAAAAATTTAATTAACTTCAAATATTTTTCAAAAACTTAATTAACTTAAAATATTTTTCAAAAATTAATTAACTTAACATATTTTTCAAAAATTTAATTAACTTAATAATTTTTTTAAAATTAAATATTTTCCAAAAATTAAATTAACTTAAATTTTTAAAAAAAAAATTAAATTAACTTAATAAATTTTTAAAAAAATTAAATTAACTTAATTTTTTTTCAAAATTAAATTAAATTAAATATTTTTCAAAATTAAATTAACTTAAATATTTTTCAAAATTAAATTAACTTAAATATTTTTCAAAATTAAATCAACTTAAAACATTTTTCAAAGATTTTAATTAACTTAAAATAATTTTCAAAAATTTTTCAAAAAAAGAATTTAAAATATTTTTCAAAAATTAAATTAACTTAAATATTTTTCAAAATTAAATCAACTTAAAATTAAAATGAATAAACTCAACCATCTCACAATCACTCATAGGCATAACTAATTTTTAATATAGAATGGAGAATTAGAGAGCTTATATCAATCAAACTATCTGTTGATCCATGAAATGAATCCAGTTCAAATACCTTATGTGTAGGAATTGGATAAATGGATGTTGGATAGTGGATGTTCCAGACATATGACTGGAGACAGATTGAAGTTCACTAAGCTCAAATACAAGAACCTAGGATCAGTTGCATTCGGCAACGACGATAAACTTAAGGTAATCGGAAAAGGTAATATCGAACTTAATTCCGATTTCATTATATGAAATATTTTGTTAATTGAAAATTTTAACTTTAATTTTCTAAGTATAAGTCAATTGTGTGATAGTGGCTACCTAGTTATTTTTAATAAATCTAGGTGTTTAGTAAAAAATATTGATAACCCCGAAGTCATACTTAAGGGATTTAGGAAGAATAACATCTATACAATTGATCTACCCAAATCATCAATAAAGTGCCTCTTGACACTACAAGAGGAAACTAACCTGTGACACAGAAGACTGGGTCACACTCATGTCAAACTCATTTCAAAAATAAGTCAAAATGGCTTAGTTAGAGGGCTACCCAAATTAAGAAACCTAGAAAATACAGTTTGCCAATCTTGCCAACAAGGTAAGCAAACCAAATCAACCCACAAGTCAACCAACCTAGATAAAACTGATCCTTACTTGAGCTCCTACATTTGGACCTATTTGATTCACATGGAGTCAAATCACTAAGTAAGAACCAGTACTGCTTAGTCATAATTGATGATTACTCTAGGTTCACTTGGGTAAAATTTCTAAACACAAAGGATGAAACCTTTGAAATTTTTAATAATTTCTGCAAGTTAATAGAAAATGAAAAAGACACCAAAATTAAAAGAATAAGAAGTGATCATGGAGGTGAATTTGAAAATCAAAGGTTTACCCAATTTTGTAAGATTAATGGATACAAACATGAATTTTCATGCCTTAGAACCCCTCAACAGAACGGTCTAGTGGAACGGAAAAATAGAACCCTACAAGAGGCCGCTAGAATCATGTTAAGTGAGCATAACTTAAGTCATCAATTTTGGGCGGAAGCAATAAATACGGCAAACTACATTCAAAATCGAATTCTAATTAACAAACTTCACAATAAAACCCCTTATGAAATATATTATAATAAAATTCCCAACTTAAACTATTTAAAAGTATTTGGATGTAAAGTTCATATTTTAAACACTAAAGATTACTTAGGAAAATTTACACCCAAATCAAATTAAGGAATCTTTTTAGGATACTCCTCAACTAGCAGGGCCTTTAGGGTATATAACCAAAATACTTTAAAAGTTGAAGAAATAACTAATGTAATATTTGATGAAGATAATAAACTACCTAATATAAATGAAAACGCTGACATCAATCCAAAAATTACAAAAGACGATGAAATTCAACCTAACAATAGTAAACCAGAGTAACTAACTCCTAACACAAATATAAGACCAACAAGAATAAGTACTACTCACCCACCTGACCAAATTTTGGGTGACCCAAACCTAGGAGTTAGAACTAGGTCTTCTTATAGAAACTTGAGCAAGATTGCCCTTAATTCTAAAATTGAGCCTAAGACTATAGAGGAAGACCTACGTGACCCAGATTGGATCATTTCTATATAGGAAGAGTTAGTCCAATTTGATAGAAACCAAGTCTGGGAACTTGTACCTAAACCCGTAGATAAGTCCATAATTGACACTAAATGGGTATTTAGGAACAAATTGGATGATCAGGGTGAAATAGTTAGAAACAAGGCCAGACTAGTAGCCAAAGGTTTCAGTCAGGTTGAAGGTTTAGATTATGACGAAACCTATGCACCAGTAGCTAGACTCGAATCCATTAGGATTATGCTGGCTTATACAGCACATAAAGGATTTAGATTATACCAAATGGATGTCAAGTCACCCTTTTTGAATGGATTTATTAAGGAAGAGGTATATGTAGGTCAACCCCTAGGTTTTGAGGACTTAGATCATCCAAACCATGTATTTAGACTAAAGAAGGCCTTATATGGACTAAAACAAGCACCTAGGGCATGGTATGAACGGTTATCTAATTACCTAATATCCAAGGGCTTTAACCAAGGTCAAATAGATCAAACCCTATTTGTCAAAACCATAGAAAAAGGCATTTTTATTGTCCAAATCTATGTTGAAGACATAATTTTTGGCTCAACCAACACTAAACTTTTAAAAGAATTTGTTAGTTTAATGGAAAAAGAATTTGAGATGAGTTTGGTGGGGGAACTCAATTTTTTCTTAGGCTTACAAATTAAATAAACTAAAGATGGAATCTATATTTATCAAACCAAATATGCTAAAGAACTAATTAAAAAATTTGGCATGGAAAACTCAAAAATTATAAACACTCCAATGGCAACAAATAGCAACATTGATTCTGACCCGAAAGGAAAACCAGTAGACCCAAAGTACTATAGAAGTATAATAGGTAGCCTACTCTACCTAACTGCAAGTCGACCCGATATTTTATTTGCAGTAGGTATGTGCGCTAGATATCAATCCTGTGCAAAAGAGCCACCTAACATATGTTAAAAGGATACTTAGGTACATTAAGGGCACCCTAAATGTAGGACTTTGGTACCCTAGAACTTGCACCCTTGACCCTCTTGGCTATTCTGATTCAGACTATGTCGGGTGCAAATTAGATAGAAAAAGCACAAGTGGTAGCTGCCAAATTCTAGGTCAGTGCCTAGTAAGTTGGTCAAGCAGAAAGCAACACTGTGTTGCTCTATCCACTACTGAAGCTGAATACATAGCCCTAGGAGAATGTGCTTCCCAACTTTTATGAATGATGCATACACTAAAAGACTATAAGCTAGAATACAAAAATACAAAAATTTTAATTGATAATGTGAGTTCAATTAACTTAACCAAAAATCTAATTCACCACTCTAGGACCAAACACAGAGAGGTAAAACACCATTTTGTAAGGGATCATGTAGCTAAGGGTGAAATTGTACTCAACTATGTTGAGTCCAAATCAAACCTAGCTGACATTTTCACAAAATCCTTACCTGAACTTGAGTTCAGTGCACTTAGAAGGCAAATAGGAATGTGTTGGGTAGAATAGTTTTTGATTTTCAAATCAGTTTCCTACATTTTTTTACTTGTTTTCAAAATCATCTTATGTTTTAAAATTCTAGGAAAATATTGGTTTTCAAATTCTAATTTTACTAGATTTTCCAAATATGGAATTAGCTTAGGCTCTACCCTAGAAATCCTGCTCCCCTAGAATTCAGCCAGAGCATCTCACAAACACCTAGGTGTACCTTGATTGTGCCTGAAAAACTTAGAATGGTGTGAGATGCATAGGGTACAACCTAGACTCAAGAATGCTTATGTCTGTACATCAATATGAGTCTGGGCGTTAAACACTTAATTAATAGTAATAAAGTCAAGTCATCCAGCCCTAGTAAAATCTAACTGGATCTATTGACTTAACTTGACTAACCAAATGAAAGATGTTGCTCTCTACGTAATCAACAAGTAGCTAAATGGTTAGACATGTGGCCGCGAACCTAAGTGCTTGACTGTTAAATTTTCTTTCACTCAGGCTTGAACATTAGGGCTCTGATACCTTACGTAAAGAAATTAGCTAATTTACAATCAATCTAACTCAACTCATGCTTGGACATTAAGGCTTTAAGCTCCTCTTTTGCCTTCAAAAGTTTTAAACTGACTATTCGCCTAAAAGAAAAATCCCTTCAAATTTAGCTAAGTTTTTGCAAAATTTAGCTTATTGCTTTCAAAAATTTCCTTTCAAAAATCATTTTGTTCTTTTTAGCCTTAGCCGTTCTTAAAAGTCTTTTTGAAATTAATAATTGTCAACAACGTTTTTTTTTTTAATTTAGCTAAGTCTTTCAAATCTCTCCCTTAATAACTGTTGAAAATGTAGCTCTAAAACATGTTTTTCAAAGAATTCAACTAGGCTTCAAAATTGGCTAAAGTTACATTTCAAAGTCAACTTTTTATTAGCCTTTTAAACTCAATTGAAAGAAAAATTGCTCTTTCGACTTTGATTTCACTTAGCTAAGACTTTTATAATTATAAAAAGCTAAGTGTCCAAAGGATTTTTTTTTTTAAATGTTTGAAACTATAGTTTTTACTATATTGCAAAGAAAAATCTTTCTCTAAGCTAAATTAATTGATAAAGTTTTAGAAAACCAACTTCGAGCTCAAACTATCTTACTTAGCGAATTTGATTTACAAGAAATGTGGCTTATAAAAAACAAAGTAACTTAAAGAATCCTTACTTAGTCTTTTTCCTCTTACCTTTTTCCTAAAATCTTCATAAAAAGTTAAGATTTTTTCAAACATATTTATTTTTTTATAAATGGCAAAGGGGGAGAGTAGGGAAATTCAAAAGAAAGTTTTATAAAGAAAGCCTTTATTAAGGGGGAGCCTGACAAAGTTTAAGTTTTAGCTTAACCATGCTTGCATTCAAAATTTATTAAGCTTGCTTACTTCAACTTTATGCATCTATTTTACTTAGCTTTGAATTTCAGTTGCTATAATCAAAAAAGGGGAGATTGTTGGTGTGGGAAGCATCTGACGATCGACCGTTGTTTTGATAATGGCAAAGGAATTCAAAGTTAAGTTGTTTTGTGATCTAAGGTACTTAATTGAGTGGTTCAGGAAAGTCCTAGCTGCGGTTACGCAAGTGGAAAACCCTAAAGGGTGGTAACCCTAGGTCATAGAGGGTGATAACCCTATGCGGAAAGTCTTGGCAGATCGACAGCTTTAGGCAAAAGTCCTAGGGGGGTAACCCTAGGTGGAAAGTTCTGGTGTCGCGAACCAGGTGAAAGACTGGACGGGCCGGGAAGCGGAAGTCCAGCAAAAAGTCCGGAAGCTTCGAACGCTGAGCAAAAGTCCAGTCGATCTGGAGGATCGCACTAGCAACAGGTAAATCTTTTGAGTGAAGTAGGTGAGGACGAGTTCCCCGTAGAGGGAACAGTAGGCGTTGGGTCGACCTAGGGTTTCCGGTTGGAAATCTGAAGTCAGACCCGAACAGTCCGATGATTGTCAATTATGTCTATCATATTGTTCTGTGCTAACTTTGTTTTGCAGGGTTTGTATTTGGCACTAACACATTTTGCAGGAACAAAGAAGTACACTTAGCCTCGGATGAACAGTGTCTGAGGCGCCTCCATGGGGCTTGGAGGCGCCTCGGGTGCTAGCCGAAGTCAGTTGTCCAGAGAAGCTGGAGGCGCCTTGGACCAGGCGTTGGAGGCGCCTTGGAGCAGCTTGGAGGCGCCTTCAATGGGATAAGGTGCAACCAGATCAGAGCTGATCCACGCATACGACTCGGCGGCCTGGAGGTGCCTCAGACAGGCTTGGAGGCACCTCTATGACTGTTTATAAGGAGGGTTCGAACAGCACTAAATTCAAGCATTCACAAGCGATCCTTCTGCGTTCAACTGCTAACAAGTTCATCCCGAAGTACTGCAGCAACCTTCCGACAACCCGGAGCTCCGTTGTTTTAGAATCTGTCGTTCGGTATAATTTACATTCTCGCACTCATTGTAAATCTTAATTTGTACTATTGTTTCGAGCTTATAGTTGTTTCCCACCGGAAGTGATCAACGATCGCGGGCCTTGGAGTAGAGTCGCCACAGGCTCCGAACCAAGTAACTCCTCGTGTCCTTGTGTATTGTTTTTGTTCCCTTCTTCTTTATTCCGCTGCTTAAACTCGTACAATTTATGAATTCGAAAATAGTGAAAGCCATGAGCGCTATTCACCCCCCCCCCCTCTCTAGCGCTTCTCGATCCAACATAATGTTAAGCATCGTTTGTGGTCCAAGTCTAAACCTCTAAGAACAAATAAGTTAAATTTGGAATTAATAATATTAAGTTCTATTTCCAATTCCAAATTTAATTTCTAAAGAACATAATAGGTTGTTAGGAATGGTTCAGGACTTGTACAAAATTTTTGTACAGGGGAACCGGTATGATATTCTGAGTAGCAACCAATAATCTTAACATAGCAGCGCCGAGCGGCTAGCTGATCACCTCTGACTTCTCCCACCTAGTCGTCTACCGGGAACTTGATCTTCTGCCAGTAGGTTGAAACTTCCGCTTGGAACTCATTGAGAACCGATCGGCCCAGGATGACATTGTAGGTCGAGGGGGCATGTACCACAATGAAGTTTGTGGCTATGGTCATCCTGAGCGGATCCTCTCCCAGTGATATGGCCAACTTGGTTTGGCCAATGGCAAAACCTCGTTGCCGGTAAATCCATATAATGGGGTTGTCATTAGCAGCAGCTCGCCTTGGTCGATTGGAGTTGATCGAAAGCCTTTTTGAAGATTATATTCATCGAGCTCCCTGCGTCAACAAAGATTAGGTGGATAGTATAGTTAGCGATTACCACTTGGATGATGAGGGCGTCATTGTGAGGGACTTCCACGTCCTCAAGCTCCCGGGGCCTGAAGCTAATTTTGGACCCGTTCGCCTTCTCTCGGCTACAGCCCACGGTGTGAATTTCCAACCACCGAGCGTATGACTTCCGGGCTCGGTTAGAGTCACCCCCGGTTGGTCCGTCGATGATGATGTTTATTTCTCCCCGAGTGACATTACTTCTATTTTCCTCCTCCCGAGCAGATGACCTGTTTCGCTCGTGCGTGGCTCAGGAAGGAGCAATGCTTCCCCTTCGCTGATGATGTTGTTGTCGCGCAAGTGATCTTCTTGTATCTTCCCACTGCCCTATGGATTGATGCTCACACCGCTGGTCGGGCGAGGGATTATCGGCGACGATAGCCCCTCGAGGCTGGTCTGGTAATTGGCGTCAGACCATAATAATCTCGTGTGTTGTGCGACGTCGATTAGTGGAAGGAATAGAATATAGGTGTCCATACCTTGCCCTTTGACACCTTTTGCTGCTCGGATGCCACATGTTGCACGACATGCGCCCTCTCCTCTTGGTGTGGTCGGCCTTCGGCTCTGGGCCCTTTTGGTGGTTGGTGGCTGCTTGGCGGCTGCCATTCGGTCAGCGCAGAGGGTTCGGCCAGTGCTTCCTTTCTTCTTGTCGCCTGGGTCTCCTCTACATTTATATACTCGTTAGCCTTCTTCAGCATGTGGTCGTAGTCGCGGGTGGCTTTTTGATAAACGATCGGAAGAAATCCCTTTCGACGAGCCCCTGTATAAAGGCATTCATCACGGTCTCGGATGAAACTGAGGGGATATCCATCGCTACCTGGTTGAAGCATTGTATGTACGCTCGGAGGGTTTCTCTTGGCCCTTGCTTCAAAGAAAACAAGTTGACGCTCATCTTCTAGTAGCACCTGCTGCTTGTAAAATGATGTAGAAAGACCGTCCGAAAATCTTTGAAGCTTTGTATCGATTCATCCGGCAGTCTCCTGAACTATCGTTGTGTCGAGTCGGAGAGCATGGTAAGGAAGACTCGGCACTTCACCTCATGTGTGTATTGGTGAAATGTGGCCGCGTTGTGAACTTACCCAATTGGTCGTCTAGATCGGTCGACCTGTTGTACTCTCCAATAGCCAGTGGAGCATAGTGTCTCAGTAGAGGGTCCTTCAGTATTACTTAAGAGAACTAACGATTGATCCACTCGGGGGACGTGTCGCCTCGCGGTGCTTTGCCTTTCTGGACATCCCGAACGGGCGCTTCGTCCGAAGAAGATCCATGCTCTTGATTTTCTTACGCGATTTCCAAGGGTGTCTGGAACATAACTTGATGGAACGATATCGGCATGGGGGTGCTTCTCCCTGCGTGCCGGTCGACCCTCTATTTTGTCCCCAGATATAGAGCTATTTCGGTCGGTCCTCCTGCATTACTCGACCTCCCGATGCCGATGTTGCTTGTTGTGTCAATCGATCAGCCAGCGCCTTCTATTATTGCTGCTCGACTATTTTGGCTGCTCGAGCTTGCACGAGCATATCGAGCTCCTCTTGAGTGAGCGTCACGGTGTGAAGTCATCCAGTTTCTTCCATCTTCTCAACTCGGATGCAGGTGCGTTCCCACAGACGGCGTCAAATTTGATCCTATCCAAAAGTTGAGGATATGGACGATGGGGGACGTGACACTCCTGTTGTCTGTTGGCGGACTCCAAGTCAAAGAGACCTGCAACCACAGCAGCATCAGTGCCGAGACAGGGAGGGGTTCCCCGGCGATGGCCCTCCGACACTCAAGTCAATCTCCCGCAATGTGTAAGGAAACGGAGAAACAGAGTAACAGTGTAGCTACAGTAGAGATTATGCATACCTCCGTTGAAGCTTGGGGCCCTTTATATAGGGCTCTAGGGGAGCACGTGCACGCTCCTCGAGGCATGCACGCTTCTCAAAGCTTCCCCTAAAAAGACATCTCAAGTAAGCGTCTCTAACGTCATACCTCAATGACCCGAGCATATCTCTGACATGACAGTGGAAGCTTCCACAGTACGATCCTCTACCTGTCCATGCCGCTAATCATGTCGTCTATCGATGGCACGAGTTCCCATGAGGATATCGGCTGATCCTCCTTTTGTCTGTTAGTGGGCCAATCGGGATGGCCGCTCGGCCAACCTTTAACTGTTCGGGTGGTCTAGCCCTTGGGCCGAACGGAGTGGCCGCTCGACCAACATTCCACTGTCCAAGCTCCGTTGTTGGGTTGCGATCCCTTTTCACCAGTTCCGAGGTTCAATGTAAGTCTGAGCGAGCTGTCTGCTCGGTGTATGTCATGTTCTGAGCATCGGAAGTTCGGTGCCTGGCCGAGCTATGATGATATCTGATCGGTACTGCTTTGTCCCAGTCGAGCGAGTGGGTCGCCCGATCGGTCGGTGGTACAAGGGCGTTGACTGCCCTGACTCTGACCTTTGACCTCCATCGTGGCAATGATCCTATGAGGGGTGGGCCCTTATCACCGGATTAGTTTCTTTTAATGAAGGCAAAAAAGTCTCTTACACTCTTTGAAAAGCTTAGAAAGTATCATCTCAACGACCTAGGATTTCAGTAAATTGAGGATCGAAAAATGTTAATAGGGAAAAGTATTTTAACCCATTCAATTTATTGCTTCAACACTTTAAAATTATAAATTATATTTTAAAATTTATTATTCTATCAAATAAATATTATCAAGTGAATTATCATTAAAATTAGAAGTGCAATCGTATTTTTTAATATATAAAATCTAAAATGATATTTACTTTATCAATTTTATAACCGAAGTTGATTATACAATATTAACTTCAAAAAAATAATACTTAAATTATTTATTGAATAAATATTATGAAGTAAATTATCATTAAAATTAAAAGTGAAATCCACATTGTTTAAAATATAAAATCTAAAATGAAATATACTTTGTCAATTTTATAACGGAAGTTGAATAATCACCTGAGTAATCAATAATGAAATCTATCAATAAAATTCACATAGTGGTACTTGGGACGTACAATATTAACTTAAAAAAATCATTACTTAAAATATTTATCGAATAAATTTTATGAAGTAAATTATTACTAAAATTAAAAATGAAATCCATATTTTTTAACATATAAAATCTAAAATAAAATTTACTTTGTCAATTTTGTAACCGAAGTTGAATAATCATCGAAGTAATCAATAATAAAATTTATCAATAAAATTTACATAGTGGTACTTGGGATGTACAATATTAACTTTAAAAAAAAAATATTTAAAATATTTATTGAATAAATATTATGAAGTAAATTATTACTAAAATTAAAAGTGAAATCCATATTTTTTTTAACATATAAAATCTATTTATAAATGAGGATTGGAGGACGAGGAGGTAATTAAATTTACGATACCTAAAACTCAAAAACAATACTGTTAATTAATTAAATTAGTTAATGGGAAAAAAACACTATCAAGAATCATGCATTGCATACAAATTCATAGTAGTATGACAAAACTAGCCAATCATGCATCGGATCAACTATATATTAAATTTTGATATGAGTACTAATTAAAATGGATCTATATCACTTGTTAATTAAATAAATTGATTTGTATAGTAGTATGACAAAACTAGCCAATAAATGCCCCTCCAGTGTAGCTAGGTTCTGTTGGAAATGAGACTCATATATTTCTAACCGTTCATATCGATAAGAGATACCAAAAAATTAAAGTTATTAACAAAAGACAAAAAAAAATTATTGGAAATTAATGATTGTGATTTATGTAGGGTAATATATAAATTGGAGTGATCAAGCTGGAGTGCATGTTTTTAAAATGTCAGTATAGTAAATACATATGAGAGTGTTAATATTGGATGAAAATCAATCGTGCTATATTGACACAAAGATTAATATCAAATAAATGGATGCGTAAATAAATCATTGCAAAACCAAGTAAAGAGAATATCTCTAACTTGTACCATTTAACAAGTAAGGATGGCTTACTATTAGGACACTTATGATTTAGAAAGGGGATTGAATAGCTCAGGGATTGAATAGCTCGCTTTACTTCTTTGACATTGAATGACAGCGAAAACTTGAAGTAAAATAAGCACGGTGCTAACTCTTTCGATTTTATTTGGTATTCACCTCTTTGAAATGACTAATCAAATGATCCACTCCTCACACACAATATCCACTATATATGAACACCTCATTCTTGAAAACTTTCCGGGGGCAGAGAAACCTTGTACAAATTTAAGCACAAGAATATCATAAGAAGAGCAAAATCAAATACAAAGGAAATTGAAAATGACTCTATAATAATGAAATCTTGCTTAGCTTGGTATTTTGTTGCTTGAAAATATCTCTTGAACAGTTAGAAATATAGTAACACTTTGCTTCAAACTTCTCAAGAACTGATGACTCATTCTCTTTTCGAAACCCTCTTTTCTAGGATTTGTTTTGGGCTGGAAAACACCTCCCAATGGATTGATCTTACCCCCAATCGATTGTCACGTCAGATCAATCGTTCAAAGGCTGGAGATTGACTCTTTTTCATCTATCTAATTGATTAGTAAGTTATACCTATAAGTACTCCGAACTAGTTTTGATGTAATCAAATGAGTTAAGTTAGGTCCTGTGTATTTGATATCTTGTGTCTAAGTATGTAGAGACTTAGGAACATAGCAAGACGAGCAGAAGACGCAGCGGACGGGAAGGATAGAACAGGAAGTGAGTGATCGAGTTTGATGCATCCTAGGAATGAGAAGTTGTGGAAGAGTACACCAGCAGGCGAGAAGGACGCCCACGACGCTTCTGAGGGATGAGAAGTCAGAGAGGAAGACTACTCGAGGAGAAGGCCGGAGTTGGGTTCTAGTGAGTCAAAGTCTGGATGGTTAGAGAATCACCCAAGCGACCGGAGTAGCAATCGAATAAGTCAACTCTGTCTTGACTTGTCCACGCTTGAACCAAGTCCAGGTGCTCGGATCACCTTGGGCTAGAACAAGCGTCTCTTTAAGAACATTGCTATGGATGTCGTTTGGAGTCCACGTTAGCAACACTCCAGACACCTGGATTGGTCTAGGCGCCCGAGTTCTGATAAAGTGTTATCTTCAAGTCGTTGGGAGCAGATAAGGTACACCGCTATGGAGCCTGGACCTACTCCAGGCGCCTAGAGTTACCACGTCAGCCAATGGACAAATTCGACTAGTAGGCTGTAAATAGAACCGTGGTCCTAGGAGTTTAACACAATACTTTCTGTACTTCATTTTCAACTTTATTTTTTATATTTACAATTCGTGCTTTCAAATGCTACACGGGGCTTCTCCACCTTAACTTTGCTCAAAGAAGGAAACTTTGCTAGTGTTTACATTGCCTTGGATTAGCAACCTTCTTGGTTGCAAACTAAGCAAATATCGATTGCCTAGTATTTCTTTATACGCATGTTCTTTTTATTTTTTTAAGTGTTTGTATTGTTGGTATAGCGGGGCTGACAAGAGGGGGATGAATTGCCTGTAAGACGAAAATAAAACCCCTTCTCGTTCTTTTGACTTGTATTAGTAGCACAATTCTAATTAAGCAACAACAATAGATGAGATAACAATTTAAAAGGAAAATAAGTAAGAGACTACGATTTTTACTTTGTTACCAAGGTGATTGTTAATCCAAGGCGATTGCAAAATTCTACTAAAAATGTCTCTTTTAATGAAGACATAGAAGTCTCTTACACTCTTTGAAAAGCTCAGAATGTATCATCTTAACGACCTAGGATTTTAGTAAATTGAGGATCGAAAAATGTTAATAGGAAAAAAGTATTTTAACTGGTTCAATTTACTTCGACACTTTAAATTATAAATTATATTTTAAAATTTATTATTCTATCAAATAAATATTATCAAGTAAATTATCACTAAAAATAAAAGTGAAATCCACATTTTTTTAAATATAAAATCTAAAATGAAATTTACTTTGTCAATTTTATAACCAAAATTGAATAAAGTAATCAATAATGAAATCTGTCAATAAAATTCACATAGTGATACTTAGGACGTACAATATTAACTTAAAAAAAAATCAATACTTAAAATATTTATCGAATAAATATTATGAAGTAAATTATCATTAAAATTAAAGTGAAATCCGTATTTTTTTAACATAAAAATTTAAAATGAAATTTAATTTATCAATTTTATAGCGGAAGTTGAATAATCACCTGAGTAATCAATAATGAAATCTATCAATAAAATTCACATATTGATACTTGGGAGGTACAATGTTAAATTAAAAAAAAAATCAATACTTAATCCTATAATAACTAATTCGAATAGATGTATCGATTATTTGAAAGGATGTGTCAGGCAGATCTAACGACAACAATTTATATAAAGGCTACATGTGAAAAATGACTTATTTAAAAGATGTATTAATTATCCAAATGAGTGTATGTATCTGTTAATGATTAATCGAAAAGGATGGCCAAAAAGTTGTCATTTTAAATGGTTCGACAAATAATTAGAGGTTGTCAATTATTCAAAAATGTGCCAACACATTCAAAGAGATTGATTATAGAAGTCGAAGAGGTATCAAAGAGTACATTATCAAAGGATTACCTTGACTACTAGACTATTATATTAACCCAGAAGGAGTGACTCAATTAGAACCTAATTAAAAGATACATCAATAAATTAAATTAAATAGAAGGCAATCTCATTATTATCTAAAGAAGAAAAAGCTAGCTACCTTGGTAATATTCTAGAAGATTTACTTACAAGATTTGCGCCCAAAGACAATTGAAAAGTTTAATATTTGTTAAATTTGACCTTGGTAATATTTTAGATCATGATCATCCATAAGATTAGAGTTAAGTTAAAGATGATTTATATAAAATAATTTATGATATAGTCAAAATATTTTTAGTAATTAAAGTTACGTGAGTGAAAATAAATATATATTTAAAGAAAAAAAAATAAAAACTATTATTTCGAGAGGACACACTATCCCCATGAACATAAATAATTATTATTTATTATATTTGGATAACTATCCACTGTTTTAAATGATGATTCTGTATTTCAATTAGAGATGGATTACTAAAATTTTAAAAAACCTTCTCCTCCAAAATCTCAAATATATAATATTGTTTTATATTATCAAAGTTCGTTGGAAGGTTAATTAGATTCCACCTTGTATTAATTTTATTATTTAATTTATATATGCTATTAGATTTCTTTAATTAATTGTTTTCCTTTTTGCAACGCAATTCAACTTAAAAAAAAAAACAAAGAAAGAAAAAGAGCAGAGCAAGTAGATAATTAAGGTGATCCGACTGACGCCAACTTAACAGTACGTCACGTACAACATAAAAACGAGGCTACGCACCATGCATGTAGCTAATTATTTATGCCTCGCGTCATTTTATTTAAAAACTATCCATGCATGGTTCCTGGTGAAGCCAACTAATTCTTAGTCGCCATGGAGATCTTCCTGTTCGTGGGTTCGGGGATGATCCATACAGGGCTGCCGTAGATGACGACGTGGCCATCGCGCTGCAGGACGAGGATGTACTTGCCCTCCGGGCCGTGGGTTTTGCTCTGCCAAACACCGTTTTTCTCATCGTTGAAGATGACGAGGTTTCCGTCGGTCTGCATGCGGGCGAAGCAGTTTTGGCCATTGTCGTTGGTGTTGGTGGCCCACAGTTGCTGGTCGTTGGGATCGATCAGCGCCAGGTTGCAGTCGGACTTCCGCATGATGAATTTATACCCCGCTTCGGTGAGGAATTCGTCGGCAAACAGTTTCTCGTCACCGAGGAGAACGTTGTTGGCCATGGAGGAAGGCAGGAAGAGGCCAAGGAGGAGAGCAGCAGAGAGCATGACAAGGACAGCCATGGTTAATTAAGCTATGGATATCACTCACTTCAGTAGTCAAGTGATTGCTTGTTTAGAGTATCATGCAACGCCCATCTATTTATAGATGAGGAGGTAATTAACTATCAGAATTGTTTTTCTTAAATTTATTTATTAAAATTGAAGCATTCGAAATTACTACAAAAGGTGATGTGCTTGTCCCAGCACCCTTGTCAATCTATCTCTAGACAAATATGAAGGAAAAAAATTACGGATGACTACTAACCATTAGTACAAGTAATCAAGGTATGAAAAAGAGTATACTCCTAAATTTCAATCCTAAGACCTAATAGAACAACATCCTATATCTTAACTTCATCACCCCGCTCTGAGGGGACTCCTTCACTACAATAAAATTCATATCAAGTGGTTGTGCTGTCGATAATCAAAGTAAATAATTTATCATGAATTTGTAGAGTATGACAAAACTAGCTAGGCAATAAATTAATGCTCCTTCACTTAAGGTTCTATTTGAAATGAGACTCATCTATTTCTAACCGTTCATACATATAGAAAAAAGAAAAGTTATTAACAAAAGACAAATATATATATATATATATATATATATATATTAACCATTCATATTGATGCGATGTTTATGTTTATGCTTATATGCTAGAGGAGTGATTAACTTCAACAGCACAAACACAATAGTAAGATTTTATTTAGTTCACAACCTTTCAAGTTGCTACTTCAAAACCTAGTCGAAGCATTCTATCACTAATAAATTTTCTCCTCGAAAATTTTTTGGAGATAGAAAAATCTCTTACAATCCCTATTCTTACAAATAATATTCTATTTGAAATGGCACTCATCTATTTCTAACCATTCATACAGATAAGATATAGAAAAAAAGAAGTAATTAACAAAAGACACACACATATATATATATATAAACCGTTCATACTGATGCGATGATGATGCTAGAGGAGCGAATGACTTCAACAGGACAAACACAATAGTAAGATTTTATTTAGTTCATAACCTCTCAAGTTGCTACTGTAAAAAACCTAGTCGATCGTAGCATTCTATCACTAATAAAATTTCTCCTTCTCGAATATCTTTCGGAGATAGAGAAATCTCTTACAATCCCTATTCTTACAAATAATATTATAACAAGAATACAAATATATAAATGCAAATACAATAAAAGTAAACTACTTTACAAGAAACTTACTATGATCACTAATACAAGAGGTAATCATAGGGTACCATGTGGTTAAGGAGAAGTTAATAATCTTATTGAATTGGTGGTCAAAGTCAATAGAAGATCGCTCCCCTGACTGCGCTCCACTCCCGACTCCATGCCACCCTGACTCCGTACTATTGAAAATAATAGGTAGAGGAAAGAAATAATATAAAGCTTTTTTGATCATCTTATTACAAAATCCAATAGGCTTATTTATACAAATTGTCCAAAACAATAATGAAAAGATTAAATAAGGCATACAATGGAAATAATTATAAACATAGTAATATAATAGACTTGGAAATATTATTTTTCCTATTTGATTCATGTCGATCTTGATTGTGTGTCAAATATAATAAATCTCAATTGATTGAAATCAATTAGAGATTATTACTATTATATTGTCATTACCCCTTGACAAACTCAACGGGAGTTCCTGAATGTTGAGTTTGAGTTCTAACTTGGTGAAATATTGTCTAAATAATGGCTTGATAAATATATCATCAATTTGATCTTCCGTAGAGATGTAAGAAACCGAAAGTTGTTGAGTCGCCACACGCTCGCGAACAAAATACAAATCAATCTCTACATGCTTGGTACAAGCATGAAAAATAGGATTTGCCGCAAGATAAGTCGCTCTAATATTATCACACCAATTTTAGGCGTAACGGTTGGGATTAAGTGTAATTCCGAAAGAAGAGATTGTAGCCAAATAATTTTTGATGTTGCATTAGCGATAGCTTTATATTCAGCTTCAGTACTTCAGCGAGAGACTGCAGGTTGCTTCATTAAAAGCTAGGAAACAAGATTTCGCTCAAGAAATATAGCATATCCACTAGTAGAATGTCTATCTTCGGGAGATCCAGCCCAACCTACATCACCGTACGCAATCAACTCTCGTGAAGATTGACGATATAAAAGAACACCATGTAGAATAGTATCTTTAAGATATCGAAGAAATCTCTTGACATCTTCCCAATGATATTCAGTAGGAGCATGCATAAATTGACAGGTACAATTCACAGCGAAAGTAATATCGGGTCATGTAATTGTGACATATTGTAGGACGCCAATAATACTACAGTAGATCTGGGGGTCAGACATTGAAGAGGAGGATGGTGTAGTGAAACTAACCTCAATGATTGGTGTAGAGATAGGAAGTGCACCATATTTTTAGCTCATTGTAGGAGTCCAGTAATATATATATTTGCTCTAAGAGATAAGACAACTTTCAGAATGTGAGAGAAATTCTATGCCAAGGGAAAAATGAGCGTATTGCCAAGATCTCGAATAGGACACTCTTGACAGAGAAGATGTAGTAAAGTAGTAATCCCGTTTTGATCACTACCAGTTATTAATATATCATCCACATAAATCAGAACAAATATTAAAAATTCCTCATAACATTTGTGGAATAGGGAAGAGTATATTTTTTAGTAAAAAAATCCATGAGTATGAAGTCAGGTAGATAAACGATGAAATCATGCACGAGGTGCTTGTCGGAGACCATATATAGACTTCTGAAGTTGACACATATGTGTTGGAAGTTGCGGGTGGATGAATCCAGGAGGTTGCTCCATATAAAAAGTTTCTTCAAGGTGTCCATAAAGGAAAGCATTGGAAACGTCTAATTAGTGTATTAACCAATTGGAGCTAATAGCTATAGATAGTAGTAATATGATAGTTGTAATTTTGATGATGGGACTAAAAGTATCATTGAAGTCAATACCTGACTGTTGATTAAAGCTTTTAGCAACAAAACGAGCTTTGTAACGTTCAATAGAACCATCTACATGACACTTAAATTAGTAAACCCATTTAGAGCCTGCAATATTCATAGATGGGGTACGAGGAACTAAGCTCCATGTTGCATTGTGAAGAAGAGCATCAAATTCTGTAGCCATCGCAACATGCCAATTTGGATCTTTGACTGCCTATGTAAAACTAGAAGGTTCAACAAAATTTGAAGAAGCAATAAGAGCACGTGGAAGAGGATAACGAGTGGAGACTGGTTGACATCGTGCATAAATATCGCTTAGAGGATGCATCTACCGAGAAATATCATCATCAGAGCTACTCGGAGATTAGTGGTCAGACATATGAGAATCAGAACTAGAGAGTGGATCACCACTAGCCGTTGAGTCTACAGGAACTTGTGGAGATGGAGTTGGACCCAAGATACCATCCCCCCTTGTACTTTCAATATGTCCTGATGAATCAATTTGTATGGCTTCTAGTATATTACTTGGTGATATTAGATAGTTGCCTTGATTATTGAAGGAGGATCTGAGGGAGCAACTGTAATAAAAAACAGAGATTCATTAAAAGTAACATGTAGCGAAATATATATCCGACTGATCGAAATATGGAGGCAACGGTACCCATGATGCAAATTACTATAACCAAGGAAAACACACTGTAAAGAGTGAGGATTTAAGTTGTGTTTAGAGTAAGGTCGTAGCCAAAGATAGCATGCGCAACTAAAGATACGAAAGAAGGAGTAATCTAGAAGACAATTATAAAGTCTTTCCAAGGGACATTTATTTTGAAATAGTGGAGTGGGTAAATGATTGATAAGGTAGACTGCGGTTTGGACGACATCATCCCAAAATTTAAGTGGAACCAAGACATAATTAAGAAGAGATAAGGCAATTTCAACCACATGACGATGTTTTCTCTTGGCGGATCCATTTTGTTCAAGAGTGTGGGGGCAAGAGACTCGATGGATGATGTCAGAGGAAGTAAGATGACGATGAAGCGCTTGAAACTCTCCACCCCAATCAGAATGAAGGGAGAGGATTTTACTATCAAAATAGCTCTCAACTTATTTTTGAAAGCGACAAAAAATATCAAAGAGATAAGACTTTCTTTTCATAGGAAAAATCCAAGTAAACTTGCTAAAATTGTCAATAAAAATAACATAATAAAGAAAATCTTGATTAGATAGAATAGGAGTAGGATCCCATATATCAGAGTGAATAATTTCTAAAGGAAAACTAGAAGTGCGAGAAGAAGACACAAAAGGTAATTTATGAGATTTTGCTTTCATGCAAGCTTCACATAAATGAGAAGAGGAGGTTAAAAAAATTGGTAAACCATAATGGTTAATGATATTATATGAACAACACGTAGAGACGGATGACTCAGACGTGCTTGCCAAGAAAATTTATCAGTGCGTTCTCTAACAAAAGCATTAGTATAAGTGGGTTGAAGATGATAAATGTCGTCTTTAATGCTTCCTCGGAGTAGAATATTTCCTATTATGGGATCCTTTACAAGACAATGATGAGGATGAAATTCAAAGAACACATTATTATCAAGAGCAAATTGACGCACAGAAAGTAAATTTTTGGTGATAGAGGGAACATGAAGAGTGTTGCGCATACGAAAAGTTCGACCATATGAGTTAAAAGATGTGTTTCCAATATGAGTAATTTCCAAACCTGAGCCATTATCTATTCGTACCATGTCGGGTCCATCATAAGGAGAAGCTTGTGTGTGAATATTATATTCTGGTGTAACATGATGAGTTGCTCCAGAATCCAGATTCCATCCTGGGTTCTCAATAGTCTATTATGTTAGGATCCTTCGTACGGCTAGAGAGGGGGGTGTGAATAGCCGACCCCAATCTTTCGCGTTTCTTCCTACGATTAGGTTAGTGCAGCGAAAATACAACGTAGAAAGAAAACAGGAGAAGAAAGACAAACCATATAACGAGGTTCGGAGATGAACTCCTACTCCTCGGCGTGTCTGTAAGGTGGACGAAACCTACCAATCTGTCGGTGGATGAGTCCCCGGAAACCCGGCTAATAGATACTCCTTGTGGGTGGAGAAACCTCACCACAATCTTTGCAACAGCAATAGGAGTACAAATAGGAACAAGAAAACAAGAACAGAAATGTAAACAACACTTGCTTGCCTTTGGTGAAGCAGTAGCTTCTCGGATCCAAGCCTAGCTAGAAAACCAGCAACAGGAAGAAGCTCACGCGAAGCTTTAGCACCCAACGAGCTCAACAAAGCTCAGCAGGAAGAAGAAGCAGAAGCTTCAGGCAGGAGAGAACTTCCAGAAGGAAGAAGAAGTAGCTGAAGGAGAGAGCTTCACCGAAGTCCTGTAGCCCTCTTTTATACCTGCGAAGAAGAAGAGCAGAGAACTAGCCGTTGCGTAGCAACGGCTAGAACCTGGACCGATCAGGCTTCAGCCTGATCGGTCTGGGGCTTGCCTGATCGGTCGCGGGGACCGATCAGGCCCTGTGCTGATCGGTCCCCAGACCGATCAGAAAGCTTCACAGAGAGTTGCCCAACTCTCTGTGTGGAATCTGATCGGTCCTCGGACCGATCCCAGCGTCCCTGATCGGTCCCGGGGACCGATCAGGCTCCATGCTGATCGGTCCCCAGACCGATCAGTAAGCCCACAGCCAACGTATCACTGGATCGGTCTGCAGACCGATCCAGAGCTTGATTTTTGCCCAAACCAAGTCTCAAACCTTCCAAACCAATACCCGGTCAACCTTGACCTATTGGTACTTCATCCCTAGCATCTGGTCATTCCCTTGACCTGCTAGAGTTCCTCGCCAAGCGTCCGGTCAATCCCTTTGACCTACTTGGACTTTCCTCAACACCAGATGTCCGATCATCCTTGATCTATCTGGATTTTCCCTTGCCCGGCTTCACTCACCAGGACTTTCCACCTGGCTTCACTCACCAGGATTTCCACACTGCCTAACATCCCAGTTAGGACTTTCTCACTGCCTGGCTTCACTCACCAGGACTTTCCAACTGCCTAACATCCCAGTTAGGACTTTCCCACTGCCTGGCTTCACTCACCAGGACTTTCCACACTGCCTAACATCCCAGTTAGGACTTTCCCACTGCCTGGCTTCACTCACCAGGACTTTCCAGCTGCCTAACATCCCAGTTAGGACTTTCCCTCGTGCCAAGCTCCCTGCTTGGACTTCTCCGTGCCAAGTCTCCATACTTGGACTTTTCCAGTGCCAAGTCTCCATACTTGGACTTTTCCCGTGCCAAGTCTCCATACTTGGACTTTTCGCGTGCCAAGCTCCCTGCTTGGACTTTTCCAATGCCAAGTCTCCATACTTGGACTTTTCGCGTGCCAAGCTCCCTGCTTGGACTTTTCCAGTGCCAAGTCTCCATACTTGGACTTTTCCCGAATCAGGTCAACCAGGTCAACCTTGACCTAAGGTTGCACCTACAATCTCCCAAACACATATTCTTGTCAAACATCAAGAATAGAACTCTCTCACGAGTGTCAAACATCAACATGCAACTCAACTAGGTCAACCTAGACCTAAGGCTGCACCGACAATCTTTCCAAGTCAAACATCAAAATACAACTCGAGTCACGTCACCTCGAGTCGGGTCAACCAGGTCAACCTTGACCTAAGGTTGCACCAACAGATTAAACTATATTAGGAGAGATAGAATGTGAGAATGCTCCAGTATGAGATGACTGGGTTGTAGAATGCCAAGAAGGTGGTGGTCGATTTGAAGATGCATGCTCTCCTTGTGAAATAGTTGTTTGTCCCAATGCTGCAGGACCACTAGCAAAATTTGAGTCAAATCTTTTAGGACATTGAATACCAATATGTCCAACTTTGAGACAAATTTGACATCTTCTACGACTATAAGACCAATCAAATCTTCGAAAGCAATGAATACCTGTATGACAAACAATGTGATAAATTTGACATTGGTCTAACCTTTGCTTTTGACCACCTTGATGACATTGAGTATCAGACATCGAAAATAAATAACTCATCCCTTGATAGTAATAGACCTTGCTGGAAGAATTTTCGGTGGCTGGAAATAATATTTGGCACTGGAACCTTACTGTCCAACGGAAGCGACAAATCAGAAGCTTGGTGGACGGTGACGACCACTTGTTGTGGGTGGTAGAGTAACTTTTCGACGGCGATAAGAAAGCGGAGTATTTTCTATGTTGACTTAGGCAGCTATCGGTGGTGAATATAAGCACTTGCTTGCTACGATTATGTTGTCGAAGTTGCTACCGTCGATAAAAAAGAGTTGTTGATGAAAGGAGAAGAAAAGTTGTTATTGCCGAAGTTGCCAAGGTTGCCGCACTGTAGACGATGATATCAAACCTCGATGTAGAAATTCCTATAGCTGCTATAATAAAAATTCAGAAAAGGAAAATTAAGAGGAAAAGAAGATGACTCTGATACCATGATGAAATCAATAGGTAGAGGAAAAAAATAATATAAAGCTTTTTGATCATCTTATTACTAAAGTCAATAGACTTATTTATGCAAATTATCCAAAACAATAATGAAAAGAATAAATAAGACCTACAATAATCATAATAATTATAAACATAGTAATATAATATACTTGGAAATATGATTTTCCCTATTTGATTCATGTCGATCTTGATTGTGTGCAAATATAATAAATCCCAATTGATTGAAATCAATTAGACTTTATTTTCATTATTGTTATTACAGTCTTTCTCTCTGACTTCTCATCCCTCAGAAGAGTCGTGGGTGTCTTTCTCGCCCGTGGGTGTATTTTTCCACAGCTTCTCATCTTTCGGATGCACCGAGCTCATCGACTAACTTCCTGTGCCATCCTTCCTGTCTGCTACATCTTCTGCTCAACTTCTTATGTCCTTAAGTCCCTACACACTTAGACACAAGTCATCTAATACACAAGACCTAACTTAACCCGGTTGATTACGTCAAATTAGTTTGGGGTACTTATAGGTATGACTTACTAATCAATTAGACAGATGAAAAAGAGTCAATCTCTAGGTTTTGAGTGTTCGATCTGACATGACAATTGATTGGGGTAAGGTCAATTTATTGGGAGGTGTTTTCCAATCCAAAACAAATCCTAAAAAAGCAGGTTTCACAAAGAGAATGAGTCGTCAGTTATTGAGAAGTTTGAAGCAAAGTGTTGTTATATTTCTAATCGATCAAGAAACATTTCCAAGCAATAAAATACCAAGCTAAGCAAGATTTCATTATTATAAAGTCATTTTCAATTTCCTTTGTATTTGATTTTGCTCTTCTTGTTGTAGTCTTATGCTTAAACTTGTACGAGGTTTCTCCACGTACCCCGGAAAGTTTCCGAGAATGAGGTGTTCATATATAGTGGATGTTGTGTATGAGGAGTGGACCCTTTGATTAGTCATCTCAAAGAGACGGATACAAGTACAATCGAAAGAGTTAACACCATGCTTATTTGACTTCAAGTTTTCACTGTCATTCAATATCAAAGAAGTAAAGCGAGCTATTCAATCCCCGAGCTATTCAATCCCCTTTCTAAATCACAAGTGTTCTAATAGTAAGCCATCCTTACTTGATAATGGTACAAGTTAGAGATATTCTCTTTAATTGGTTTTGCAATGAATATCCTCTTATTTATTTGCGCATCCATTTATTTGATATTAATCTTTAGTGTCAATATAGCACGACTGATTTTCATCCAATATTAACACTCTCATATGTATGTACTATACTGACATTTAAAAAACATGCATTCCAGCTTGATCACTCCCATTTATATATTACCCTACATAAATCATAATCATCAAATTTTCAATAATTTTATTTTGTCTTTTGTTAATAACTTTAATTTTTTGTATATGTTATCGATACGAACGGTAAGAAATATATGACTCTCATTTCGAATAGAACATAGCTAAACTGGAGGGGCATTTATTGGCTAGTTTTGTCATACTACTCTACAAATCAATTTATTTAATTAACAAGTGATATAGATCCATTTTAATTAGTACTCATCAAAATTGAATATATAGTTAGATCCGATGCATGATTGAATGTAGCCAAGACCATAAATATACTATGAATTTGTATGCAATGCATGATTCTTGATACTGTTTTTTTTCCCATTAACTAATATAATTAATTAATCGTAAATTTAATTACCTCATCCTCCGATCCTCATTTATAAATAAATGCGGGGAGCTGCATGATACTCTAAACAAGCACTATTCACTTAGTGAAGTGAAGTGAAGTGAAGTGAGTGATATAAGCATGGTTGTCCTCGTCATGCTCTCTGCTGCTCTCCTCCTCGGCCTCCTCCTGCCTTCCACCATGGTCGACAACGTTCTCTATGGTGACGACATGTTGCACACCGACAAATCCCTCTCTGATGGGAACAATAAATTCATCATGCAGTCCGATACTCCGATTGCAACTGGTGCTGTACGACAATGGTCAAGAAGTGTGGTCCTCCAATTACATGATAATAATGAAAAATAATCTCTAATTAATTTCAATCAATTAAGATTTATTATATTTAACATCACAATCAAGATCGATATTAATAAAATAAGGAAAAAATAATATTTTAAAATTTATTATATTACTATGTTTATAATTATTACAATTGTATGTCATATTTAATTTTTTCATTATTGTTTTAGAAAACTTATATAAATAAATCTATTAACTTTAGTAATAAGATTATAAAAAAAACTTTATATTATTTCTTTCTTCTACCTATTAATTTTTTTCATGGTATCAAAATCATGATCTATTATACCTATTTCTTCTTTCCGTATGTTTCTTAACATTTATTGATCTCTCTTTCACTAATTCTTTTCTTTCAATTTCCCCCACGTTCTTTTTCTCTTTGTCTTTTTTTTTTCTTTCTCTGTCATTGTTTTTCCTCTATTTTTTCACTTCCACGTTTTTTTTCCTTTCTCTATTTTTTCGTCTGTTTCGGTTTCTTTTGCTCTTCTCCTTTCCACGCACGTCTTAGTCATCCGTCTCTACGTGTTATTCAGAATATCATTAACTATTAGGTTTACCAATTTCTTTAACCTCTTCTCATTTATGTGAAGCTTGCTTGAAAGCAAAATCTCATAAATTACCTTTTGTGTTTTCTTCTCGCACTTCCAGTTTTCCTTTAAAAATTATTCACTCTGATGTGTGGGGGTCCTACTACTATTCTATCTAATCAAGGTTTTCTTTATTATGTTATTTTTATTAATAATTTTAGCAAGTTTACTTAGATTTTTCCTATGAAAAGAAAGTCTGATCTCTTTGATATTTTTTGTCACTTTCAAAAATAAATTGAGCGTTATTTTGATCGTAAAATCCTCTCCCTTCATTCTGATTGGGGTGGAGAGTATCAAGCGCTTCATCGTCATCTTACTTCCTTTGGTATCATCCATCGAGTCTCTTGTCCCTACACTCTTGAACAAAACAGATCCGCCGAGAGAAAACATCGTCATGTGATTGAAACTGCCTTAGCTCTTCTTAATCATGCCTCGGTTTCCCAGTTTCGAGACCAGCACTATATTTGCGAGCCAGCTCGGGAATTGAACTTCTCGTACGTGGCCGACCTCTAGCGGCTTCTCTATTTCCTCTCGGATGATTAGATTTTGTTCGGCGTTGAAGTCTCTCTTCCTTTGTTTTACCGGCCGAGCGTCCGGTCAAACGTGAAGTTCGTGTTGCGCGACGCTTGGGGAAATCCATGGGAGCTCGTGCGTTGACCATGCAAACACGTCATGGTTTTGCTGGAGACAGGCGATCAGCTCGGCTTTCTGTTCAACTTCCAGATCGGATGCTATGAAAGTTGTTGCTTCTGGTCGGCGAGGATGGATTTGCACTTCCTCTCTTTCTTCATAAACTAGAGTAGGTGGTTTTTCAGTGATGGCGCTTATCTCTAGCCTAGGAGCCTTCCGAGTGGATCTGGCCTCGGTCTTGACCATCTCTGTTAGAGTGTATACTAAAAGCCTAGCCTTTTGTAAACATTTATCTTGAAATAAAAGAATCACATTGGTCAAATGTCTACATTTATATGCTAAGTGTAGTTGTTCAATTAATTTATATTGTAGATAACATGATGTGTGGTATCACACACAGAAGATCATGTTATCAGTTCCTTATAAATTATAAACAGTAGCTCACGGCTAAGATGGATAGGAACAAACCAATGGAATAGTTGTAGTGTAATTTGATATTAGTTTATCTTGACTATAAAATTACACTAGTACACTATGAGTGTATTGAGTAGGACCATTTGAGATAGTTTCTTTTTATATTGACTATATAAAAGAACATGGCCTTTGTTATTATGGAAGTAAGTGCTCTTAATCCTGATATAACAACAAGCACGTATACTTAGTATTTATTTCTTTGACTTATCAAAGGATGAGATTTAGCTCAATAAATCAAGAGGCCCGATAAGTTGGGAAATAATATTATTTATATGGTGTGTTGTTGGTTATAGAAGGAAACTGTGTCATAGAAATCTAGGTTGATGATGTCCCCAAGAGGAGCTCATAAGGATTGTCATGTAAACCCTGCAGGTGTACTTAGTCCGACATAACAATAAGGTTGAGTGATACTACTCTTGGAGCTAGATATTAATTAAAGTGAGTTGTCAATAACTCATTTAATTAGTGGACATTTAATATCTTAAACACAGGAAGACTAATACACTCATGATAAGGAGCCCATATAGTAATATGAGATTGGTGCGGTAATTCAATAATAACTCTTTAGTGGTATGAGTTATTATTGATGAACTCGAGTTGGGTGTTCGGGGCGAATACGGGAAGCTCAAGTTCATCGGGAGACCAAAACCAATTCCTCCTCTCGGTCCCTATCGTAGCATTTTATTTATAAAGTTTTAAACCTACCTAAACCCACCTTCTTACCCATCCCAAGGTGGTCGGCCAAGACATGCTTGGAGCTCAAGAAAGTGTTGGTGCGGGAAGCATCCGACGATCGACCGTTGTTCTGATAATGGTAAAGGAATTCAAAGTTAAGTTGTTTTGTGATCTAAGGTACTTAATTGAGTGTTTCAGGAAAGTCCTAGCTGCGGTTAGGCAAATGGAAAACCCTAGGGGGTGGTAACCCTAGGTCATAGGGGGTCGTAACCCTATGCGGAAAGTCTTGGCGGGTTGAGAGCTTCAGGCAAAAGTCCTAGGGGGGTAACCCTAGGTGGAAGACCTAGTGTCGTAAACCAGGTGAAAGACTGGACGGGCCGGGGAGCAGGAGTCTAGTAGAAAGTCCGGAAGCTTCGAACGCTGAGCAAAAGTCCAGTCGATCTGGAGGATCGCACTGGCAACAAATAAATCTCCTGAGTGGAGTAGGTGAGGACGCGTTCCCCGTAGAGGGAACAGTAGACATCGGGTTAACCTAGGGTTTCCGGTTGGAAATCCGAAGTCATACCCGGACAGTCCGATGATTGTCAATTATATGTATCATATATTTTCTGTGCTAACTTTGTTTTGCAGGGTTTGTGTTTGGGACTAACACATTTTGCAGGAACAAAGAAGCATACTTAGCCTCGGATGAACAGTGTCTGAGGCGCCTCTATGGGCTTGGAGGCGCCTCAGGTGCTAGCCTAAGCCAGCTGTCTAGAGAAGCTGGAGGCGCCTCGGAGGAAGCTGGAGGCGCCTTGGACCAGGCGTTGGAGGCGCCTTGGATTAGCTTGGAGGCGCCTTCAATGGGATAAGGTGCGACCAGATCAGAGATGATCCACGCGTACGACTCGACGGCCTGGAGGCGCCTCAGACAGGGCTTGGAGGCGCCTCCATGACTGTTTATAAGGAGGGTTCGAGCAACACTAAATTCAAGAATTCACAAGCGATCCTTCTGTGTTCAACTGCTAACAAGTTCATCCCAAAGTACTGCAGCAACCTTCCGACGACCCGGAGCTCCGCTGTTTTAGAATCTGTCGTTCGGTATAATTTACATTCTTGCACTCATTGTAAATCTTAATCTGTACTGTTGTTTCGAGCTTATAGTTGTTGCCCACCGGAAGCGATCAACGATTGGGGGCCTTGGAGTAGGAGTCGCCACAGGCTCCGAATCAAGTAACCCCTCGTGTCCTTGTGTATTGTTTTTGTTCCCTTATTCTTTATTCCACTGCTTAAACTTGTACGATTTACGAATTCGAAAATAGTGAAAGCCACGAGTGCTATTCACCCCCCTCTAGCGCTTCTCGATCCAACAATTGGTATCAGAGCGGGGTCGCGTTGATCTGGTGCAACCACCAATCACGTAATTTTTCGTGATATTTTCAGTTTTACGGAGTCAATTAGAATTAGCTTAATAGCTATATTCTAATTTTTTTTTTTGAATCGATTTTTGCTTGAGGCTGGTGCAACACCACTCGAGTTCGTTATCTCTTAACTTTATTTCCCGCACTACTAATCTAAGACATAGTCTTGGGACATTTCTGCCATTTTTTGTTTTGCATATTTAACAAATGGCCCAACAAGAGGGTTTCAGCACCGTTCGTCCCTCGCTCTTCTCCGGAGAAGACTTCGGGTACTGGAAGGGACGAATAGAAACTTACCTGAAGATCCAGTTTGATACCTGGATGATTATCAAGACTGGAATACAACTGTCAACCGACGAAGACGGCAAGCCGACACCCTGCGAAAAATGGGAACCGACCATAATCAAGAAGGTGGAAGTTAATGCCAGAGCGACCTGCACCCCCCAGTGCAGACTGACCAAGGAGGAGCTCAACAAAGTTGGACCGTTCTCCAGGGCAAAAGAGCTTTGGGAGAAGCTGATCGAACTCCACGAGGGCATCTCCGACACCAAGGTTAGTAAAAGAGATCTTCTATTCAATAAGCTATATAATCTAAAAATGCAGGAAGGAGAAACGGTAAGTCAACTCCACGCGCGCATACAAGACGTTCTCAACTCCCTCCATTCAATTGGGCAGAAAGTCGAGAATTGAGACATCATAAGGTACGCACTAAACTCGTTTCGAAGGAGTACATTGTGGGCATCAATGGTAGATGCCTACAAAGTCTCCAAGGATCTATCTTCTATAAAATTAGATGAGTTATTTTATGAATTTGAATTGCATGAAAAGACTAATATACAGCCAACCGAGAAGGGGGTTGCTTTGGATGCAGGTACCAGTCGAACACGCGAACCAAAATCACAGCGAAAAACTGAACCAGAATCGGAAGTCGAACCCGACTCAGACGATGAAGACGATGAATTGACAACCGAACTAGTAAATCTTGTAAAGAAACTTTACAAGAAGAAGAAGGGCTTCAACAAGAGAGACCTAAAGAAAGCAGTACAATCCAAGGAGGGTCAACCTAGCTCAAGAGTCAAGTTCAAGGTGTTCTGCTACGGATGCAACCAGCAAGGGCACATCAAGGCTAACTACCCAAATCAGAAGGATGCAAAGAAGCAGAGGAAAAGGAAGGTGCTGAAAGTGACTTGGGAAGAATCCTCAGAAGAAGACACCGACGATGAACTCGATCAGACGAGTCTACTTGTGCTGATGGAACGGGACCATATTGAACTATCCGAGAGCGAGAGCGAGTCAGAAGCCGAGTCCGAGCGAAGCCACGGATCCGTATCCATTTCCGAAGGGCCTGACCCCGCTGTAAGTGTTCCTCGACTTAACAATTTAGTTAATTACTTACTACGCAAATTAGCTACGTCAAACCTAAAGGTCAAGTCACTTCTAAAGGAAGTAGCAACCCTTAAAGAAGTGACTAACCCTAAGACCTTGCCTGACCCAGTTCAGATTGGAAGTTCAACTCGAGTTCAAAAACTTGAGGAAGAAAACTCCAGTCTGAAAACTCAGGTTAAGGATTTAAAAAATACATTAGAACGATTCTGTTTGGACTCCAAGAAGCTTGACCTAATTCTTGGGACACAAAGAGCCGTTTACAACAAAACTGGGCTAGGTTATAAAACTAAAAGAAAATATAGATCCTACCTGTCCTTAGTAAATAGACAAAATAATAAATCAGTCCAAGCATGGGTACTCAACTCCAACCTGGTTAATCAAGTTGGACTTGGTCAATATTGGGTCCCTAAGGATCAAATACATTACCTCGATAGACCATATCGAGGCTATGATCCAGGGGGAGCTAGAAGAAAAAATAATAAAAATAAAACTAAATTAATTAAACTTAAATTAAAATCTAAATTAAATTAAATTAAATTCAAATTATAATCAAATTCAAACAAAATCTTAAAAATCCAAGGGAAGACTCCAGAATAGCTGGCACCTCCAAACCTAATCCACCCGACAAGGGTAACCAAGAGTAGATTACCCGGCAGGGTAATTAAAGTTAGACTAAACTGGGCTAGGTTTAACTTGATTCACGGTACTGGTGAAGTATTGGATGATAGTACGTTGGGGAAGCTTAGTCATCGCATGTCTAGGAAGATATGACTTCGACCTGGTGCATTTGGCTAAGTGGAACTGACCGAAGCTACCCTTTATGAATCCTAACCAGTTAGATCAGGTTTAGTACTAAGCTCAATGGGTAGGACTATTTGGAAAACCTCGAAGGCATTGTTACTTTAATGATGTCCTTGTGACTCACCATAGCCCAGAAGTTTATCCAAAGAATATCTATTTGTTGAACCCAAAGCTAAACCTGAATCTAACACAAGGTTAAAACCAAACCTTATAATTAAACCATAAATCATCTCACAAAAATTATAGGATTCTCTGATTGAAAATTGAGATGGGGTGAGATGACTAAGGAACAGAAATTAAATTCATTTGAAATTCAAAATATAATTCAAATTTGAAATTCGAATTAAAAATTTAATTAACTTAAATATTTTTCAGATTAATTAACTTAATTTAATTAACTTAATTATTTCTCAAATTAACTTAAATATTTTTCAGATTAATTAACTTAATTTAATTAACTTAATTATTTCTCAATTTAATTAACTTAAATATTTTTTCAAAAATTAAGTTAACTTAAACATTTTTCAAAAATTTAATTAACTTAAATATTTTACAAAATTTAATTAACTTAAATTTTTTTCAAAAAATTAAATTAACTTAAATATTTTTCAAAAATTAAATCAATTTAAAATTAAAACTCAACCATCTCACAATCACTCATAGACATAACTGATTGTTAATGAGTAAGATGGAGAATTAGAGAGCTTATTTCAATCAAACTATCTGTTGATCCATCGAAATGAATCCAATTCAAATATCGTATGTGTAGGAATTGGATCAATGGATGTTGGATAGTGAATGCTCCAGACATATGACTGGAGATAGATTGAAGTTCACTAAGCTCAAATACAAGAATCTAGGATCAGTTGCATTCGACAACGACGGTAAACTTAAGGTAATCGGAAAAGGTAATATCGAACTTAATTCCGATTTCATTATTCGAAATGTTTTGTTAATTGAAAATTTTAACTTTAATTTACTAAGTATAAGTCAATTGTGTTATAGTAGCTACCTAGTTATTTTTAATAAATCTAGGTGTTTAGTTAAAAATATTCATAACCCCAAAGTCATACTTAAGGGATTTAGGAAGAATAACATCTACACAATTGATCTACCCAAATCATCAATAAAGTGCCTCTTGACACAACAAGAGGAAATCACCCTGTGGCACAGAAGACTGGGTCACACTCATGTCAAACTCATTTCAAAAATGAGTCAAAATGGCTTAGTTAGAGGGCTACCCAAATTAAGAAACCTAGAAAATACAGTTTGCCAAGCTTGCCAACAAGGTAAACAAACCAAATCAACCCACAAGTCAACCAACCTAGATAGAGCTGATTCCCTACTTGAGCTCCTACATTTAGACCTATTTGATTCACATGGAGCCAAATCACTAAGTAAGAACCAGTACTGCTTAGTCATAATTGATGATTACTCTAGGTTCACTTGGGTAAAATTTCTAAACAAAAAGGATGAAACCTTTGAAATTTTTAATAATTTCTGCAAGTTAATAGAACATGAAAAAGACCAAAATTAAAAGAATAAGAAGTGATCATGGAGGTGAATTTGAAAATCAAAGGTTTACCCAATTTTGTAAGATTAATGGATACAAACATGAATTATCATGCCCTAGAACCCCTCAACAGAACGGTCTAGTGGAACGGAAAAATAGAACCCTACAAGAGGCCGCTAGAACCATGTTAAGCGAGTATAACTTAAGTCATCAATTTTGGGCAGAAACAATAAATACGACAAACTACATTCAAAATCGAATTCTAATTAACAAACTTCACAATAAAACCCCTTATGAAATATATTATAATAAAATTCTCAACTTAAACTATTTAAAAGTATTTGGATGTAAAGTTCATATTTTAAACACTAAAGATTACTTAGAAAAATTTACACCAAAATCAAACCAAGGAATCTTTTTAGGATACTCCTCAACTAGTAGGGCCTTTAGGGTATATAACCAAAATACCTTAAAAGTTGAAGAAACAACTAATGTAATCTTTGATGAAGACAATAACCTACCTAATATAAATGAAAACGTTGACATCAATCCAAAAATTATAGAAGACGATGAAATTCAACCTAACATTATTAAACCAGAGGAACTAACTCCTAACACAAATATAAGACCAACAAGAATAAGTACTACTCACCCACCTGACCAAATTTTGGATGACCCAAACCTAGGAGTTAGAACTAGGTCTTCTTATAGAAACTTGAGCCAGATTGCCCTTATTTCTAAAATTGAGCCTAAGACTATAGAGGAAGCCCTACCTGACCCAGATTGGATCATTGCTATGCAGGAAGAGTTAGCCCAATTTAATAGAAACCAAGTCTGGGAACTTGTACCTAAACCCTTATATAAGTCCATAATTGACACCAAATGGGTATTTAGGAACAAATTGGATGATAAGGGTGAAATAGTTACAAATAAGGTCAGACTAGTAGCCAAAGGTTTCAGTCAGGTTGAAGGTTTAGATTATGATGAAACCTATGCACCAGTAGTTAGACTCGAATCCATTAGGATGTTGCTGGCTTATGCAACACATAAAAGATTTAGATTATACCAAATGGATGTCAAGTCAGCCTTTTTGAATGATACTTCGGTCGTCTAGAGTTACGCTCACCCTAAACCAACTCTAGCCTTCTCTTTAAGAAGTCTTCCTCCTGACTTCTCGTCTCTTGAAAGCACCACGCTTGTCCTTCTCATATGTCGGTGTACTCATCTACAGTTCTTTGTCCCTCGGATGTATCGAGCCCGTCAACTTGCTTCCCATGCCATCCTTCTCACTCGCTGGGTCTTCCGCTGGATTTCTTATGTTCCTAAGCTTCTGCACACTTACACACAAGGCATAAAAAATAACAAAATCTAACTTAACTCAGTTGACTACATCCAAGGATAGAATATAATAAAGAATTATTATTTATTATATTTGGATAACTATCCGCTATTTTAACTGTCAATTCTATATTTCAATTAGAGATGGATATCTAAAATTTTAAAAAAACTTCTCCTTAAAATTTAAAATATATTGATATGGGTTATGATAGGCTGACTTGTCGAATAAAGTAGAAGTCATAGTCGAGAAAGATAGGAGAGGCCCATAGCTAGATGAATATATGATTAATAGGGTTGACCAAATAAAAGATTTTTCGCAAGCACTCGGTCAGGTGAAGCCCGACCGAGCTTAACGACACTTAGCCTTGTATAGTTTCTAGTATATTACCAGTCGAGTGAAGGACGAGCAAGAACTAGTGTGCTTACATACACTCGGCCAGACAAATCCCGAACGAGCTTAAAGCAACTTAGCCTTATATAGTTTCTAGTATATTATCGATCGAGTGAAGGCCAAATGAGCACCAGTGTGCTTACATACGCTCGGCCAGACAAAGCACGACCGAACTTAAAGGCACTTAGCCTTGTATAATTTCTAGTATATTACCGATCGAGTGAAGGCAAAGCGAGCACCAGTGTGCTTACATACGCTCGTTGGACAAAGCCCGACCGAGCTTAAAAGCACTTAGTCTTGTATAGTTTCTAGTATATTACCAGTCGAGTGAAGGTCGAGCGAGCACCAGTGTACTTACATATGCTCGGTCGGACAAAGCCCGACCGAGTGTAAAGACACTTAGCTTTATATAGCTTTTAGTATATTACCGGCCGAATGAAGGCCAAGCGAGCACCAGTGTGCTTATATGCGCTCAGCTGGATAAAGCCCGTCCGAGTGTAAAGGCGCTTAGCCTTATATAGCTTTTAGTATCTTATTGGCCGAGTGATGGCTGAGTGAGCATCAATGTGCTTACATGAGCTCGGCCGGACTAACCCCAACCGAGCTTAAAGGCACTCAGTCTTATACAGGTTTTAGTATATTATTGGTCGAGTGAAGGCCGAGTGAACACCAAGGTGCTTATATACGCTCGGTCGGACAAAGCCTGACTCAATGTAAAGGTGCTTAGCATTATACAACTTTTAGTATCTTACCGGCCGAGTGATGGCCGAGCGAGCATCAATATTCTTACATGCGCTCAGTCAGAATAACCTCGACCGAGCTTAAAAGCACTCGGCCTTATAAAGCCTATAATACATTCTCGGCCGAAACATACTCAACAAAAGATATTCTCAATATATACACGACCAGCTTGAATGACCGGCCGAAACATTCTCAACAGAAGTTATTCTCAATATATACACAACCAACTTGAATGACCAGATGAAATATGCTCAAGAGAAGGTATTCTCAACACACGTAAGATCAATTTAAATGACCGATCAAGACTTAGTTAACATATGATCAGTTTAGATGACCGATAGAGATACCTATATTGAATTACGTTACGACAACCTAGCAAATTTGGTAGGAAATATTCTCCAGAAACTTTTTCAGTTATAGTGACATGTTCGTATGCATACTTCATCAAGAGTATGACTCATAAACAATAAAAGAGGTACATTTGGGGTACAAAAAAGATTCCTCAGAGAATTATTGCATGAAACCTCAAGTGGTACTTCATCTTTTAAGAAACTCTAACAAACTGGGGACCACCTCATGACTACGGAGGTTATATAATATAGTATAAAAAGGGGGATCCTCTCCGTTGACAGGGTAAGCAAGTTCTAGCATCCAAAATTCTATTTCTAAGTACTTTAGTTATTGTACTTCTTCTATTTCCTTCTTCCACCTTTGAGAGAGGAATTGACTTGAGCATCGAAGGGCCTAATCAGGGATCCACACCCCGGTCCTAGGTCACTAAAGCTTTGTTGGCTTATCTCACTATACGTAGGATCGTTGAGGAGCTTTTTTGGATCTCCAGGAGTTTGTCTTCATCAGAAGCCATCGTTCACCGGAGCCATCACACCACCTCACAGATTTTAAACAGGATCAAATTTAGTATCATCTGTGGGAATCTTCACCTGAATCTGAAGCTACGAGATGGAAGAAGCTGGAAAACTTAACACCGTAACCATGATGCAGGAAGATTTGTAGTTGCTCATCAACTCCAAAGTGCAGAAGCTATTGCAACAACAACAACAACAACAGGTTAATATTGTAGCACCACATCCGACAATGTCAACAACTGCTCATTAGAGGGAAAGAGGGATCGAGGGGGAGGATCCTGCTTGCTTACTCCCTATCCCTCTCTCTCCAACTCGACGTCCTTGCGCATATTTCTGGACACCTCTTGAACAAGGGGGATGAAAGGTAGTTCTTCATGAATCTTTTGGAGAAACACCTGTAAGGGATAAACGAAAGGGAAGATTGTAGCCAGCGATAGTTCTCCTGAGAGGATTGTTACTCCATTTTCTCAACAAGTGCTAGCTGATCCTTTACCGAAACACTATCAAAATTTAAATGTCGGAGAATACTCGAGGACAACTAATCCCGAGGATCATCTTCTCAAACATGCAGCTCTCCTCTAACAATTTACTAACGATGTCAAGTGACAAATATTCCTCACTACATTTAGAGGAGCAGCTCAAAGGTGGTTTAAGCGGTTACCAGATAATTCTATTCGTCGCTTCAAGGATTTTCACAAGATATTTCTTCATCATTTTTCTAGCAATCAGCGATATCACAAGACTCCTTGGAGTCTCTTTTCAATTAAACAGGGGTCGAAGGAATCTATTCAAGCATATATTAAAATGTTCAATCAAGTAGCCATATATGTACCTATGGCTACCACTGAGATCTTGGTAAGCGCCTTCTCTCAAGGGCTTAATGATAATGACTTCTTTAAAGATTTGATTCAAAATCCTCCTACCAACTTTGATCTACTGATTGAACGAGCAATCGAATTCATTAATGTGTAAGAAGCTCAAGCCGCTTGAAGGAAGGAAACAGTTACATCTACCTCTGCTCCAACTATGGAACACCCAGTAGTACCTGCTCAGCCACCCAAAGGACCTCGCACAGGTCCTCCACATCGTCATCCTGAGCCACAATTGCAAGCTGTATAACATGTGGAGAGGCCACAGGAGGATCCACGGAGGTGGTGCACGTGTCATTAGTCGTATACCCATAACACAGAAAATTATTTTACTCAGAAGAATCAACAAACAAGAAATGCTTGATATCGTCGGCGTTCCCCAGTGCCAAATCATCAACAATACTCGAGGCAAAATAGTCCACTCAAGCTTGAATATCGAGCAACAGAGCCACAGTCAGGGGTCTTACAACTTCCAGCTGGGCAGACTCAAGTACCTGATCGGATGTAACATGAACCATCATCTGTTCGACAAGAAGAAAATCGTAGCAATGCTGCCCGAGGTAATATTAACATGATAGCAGGAGGACCGACTGATGGTGATTCTAATCATGCAAGGAAGTCACATGCTCGACGGCTGGAAATTCTTGCTGTTGAATGTAGCATGGAGAAGGCGGTCAGGCCAGAAATCTGCTTCGGGCCCAAAGATTTGAAGGGGGTAGAAGTTCCCCATGATGATGCATTAATAATCAAGGATGTCATAGCCAATTACAATATTTCTCGTACCTTTATTGAGACTGGAAGCTCAGTTAATATTATTTTTAAACAAGCTTTCGATCAGTTGCAGATAGATCCGAGTGAGCGTCAACCTATGATGACTCCTTTGTATGGTTTTACGGGCAATGAAGTTCAACCACTCGGCCAAATAAAATTGGCTATATCTTTAGGGGAGGAGCCCCTAATGAGGACACATAGATCTTACTTCATGGTGGTGGACACACCCTCTGCATATAATTGTTGGGATCTAGCGTGCTAAACACGTTTAAGCGCAGCGGAAAATTAACTAGATCCTCTTTAGAAGATCCATGCGAAGGAGAAAACAATCATATACTAAGTTTTACATGAGAGGTATACCTGTGTTGCATGCCCTTCGCAATCCTGATAGCAACCTTTTTTTTTCTTTGGATGCAGATCTCAATGCAATCAAGCGTCTGCGCCTCTACGGTATCTACACGAACACATCCTTCGTTTGTCACACGAACGAAGCCTTCGGAGAAGAACCACCTTCATGGTGCTAGCCACTCATGGAGGTTCGGCCAAGAGCAAAAATCGCCCAAGGAGGATGGAGGAAGAAGAGGGAAGATTAAGAGTCATGCTTTTCATTTCTTTTTATCTTATTCTCATCTAATGAAAAATTCATTCCAAAAAACCTATTTATATTCATCCCATGAATATCAAGGGTTTTTTTTGTCTCTTTGTATTCCTCTTAATGGGTTGGATTATAATATTGGATTAATCATTAATCCAATAACCCAATAAGTCTAACCCATTGAGTTTAACCCATTAATCCAATGTGTCTAATTCGGATTGGACTCAATCCAATGAGTGAGTTTATTTGAGTCTAACTCACTGAGTAACCCAAAAAGCCTAATCATCTCATAATTGGCTCTTAGGGCTAATTACTAACAATCTCCCACTAGCACTAGTGTCAATCACCACTAAGATGACACCAACACTTTGGATTTATCCATTATTCTTAATATCCTTAGTATTTTAGTCAAACTAAAATACCCATCTCCAAACTAATATGTTCTTTATGTGTGACCCAATATGCTCTCGTAACATTGGCAATGTATTCAAATCAACATATGCGATACATAAGCAATGAGTGACATCTAGCAATGAATCATTACTACCCAAGTAACGAGAAATTCGAGATTAGACCTAACCTTTCTGTGGCTATTATCTTGTAAGACTCAATCCTTCTATCCTTGATATCTAGATTGATCAATGAGGCATAGACCGTGTTATCCTCTTATCAATATTTGTGTTTCTTGATTTCTACGTAGACACACTAAACACATAAGTTCAATATCTCAAATTGACTCATACAGGTATGACCATACATTCTTGTGTCCTACTAATCAAGGGGCCCACAGATATCACTTTCGTCATAGGGAAGGGATAGATCCCATCTACATCACTTACATCCCTCCGCATACTTTATTGCATACTCAGTGATAGACTTTATAGTCCACCCTGTTATAGGTGATGTTTAACGATATCAAAGTACACAACTCCTTATGTAGGGAACTGTAGTGACTTCAGGTCTAAGGACTATTCATACCAATAGTCACATGAGAATGTTTATGACACTCATAGAACGATCCATGAAACATCTCATGGCGGGTCAATTCATCACATATTCTCTAATATATACCCATGTGTCAACCTGATATCTCATATCCATGACTTATGAGATTAAGTCATCCGTTAACCTACATGTTAGTCTTAACATATTAATATTATCCTTGTATATTAATGCTTGACTAGGAATAGTTTAGAGTAACATTTTCTACAATATCTCACTATCAATTCAACCAATTGATATATTATAGATTAGAACCTTCTACTCTAGGATATTATTATACTTATTCATTTGACACTGAACTGAAATAAATATAATAACCATAACCTTTGCCTTCTAATGAAATAATAAAATATGATGCAAAATGTCCTAAGTCAATCAACTCTTGATTGCCTCTTAGGGCTTACACTAACAATCTCCTTATGTCACTAGTGTCAATCACTGAAATATCTAATATCCATTGACCTAGTGTGACCATCATGCTTCCTCGATGCCAAAGCCTTGGTCAAAGGATCCGTAATGTTAGCATTGTTTGGTTCTCTGCATATCCTCATATCTCATATATCGATAATCCCTTGAATGAGATGGAATCGTTGTAGTATCCAATACCCAAGACCACCATTTATGTAAAATGCATGTCCTAACTGCGATCTAGAATCATCCTTGTCAATTTAGAAGCTTGCACCATTGTAACCCTTTACAGCAATAGCTGTAAGCCTTTACAACAAGCTCTTCATCACCTCCAAAGATCAAGAAATAATCTTGAGTCCTTCTCAAGTACTTAATGTTGGTGCAATTTCCAGTAGGTCAAGGTTGACCTAAGTTGACCAAGCGTAAACCTTGGTCATGGTTTCGATGTTTGACAATACAGAAAGACATGTAGACATGGACAATGCAGGTGCAGTTGTCCATGCGGAGAGATACTGATCAGGGTCTGATCAGGTTGGATGAAGAAGAGTCAAGTAGGTCAAGGTTGACCGGATACTTGACTGAGAAGTCCTAACTGGGATGTTAGGCAGTTCGGAAAGTCCTGGTGAGTGAAGCCATGCAGTCGGGAAATCCTGGTGAGTAAAGCCAGGTGAAAATCCTAGTGAGTGAAGCTAGGTGAAAGTGAAAGTCCTGGTGAGTGAAGCCAGGCGGGGGAAAGACCTAGTGAGAGAAGCTAGGCAGTTTGGAAATCCTGGTGAGTAAAGCCAGGTGAAGATCCTAGTAAGTGAAGCTAGGTGAAAGTGAAAGTCCTGGTGAGTGAAGCCAGGCAGGGGAAAGACCTAGTGAGTGAAGCTAGGCAGTTTGGAAGTCCTGGTGAGTGAAGCTAGGCAGTTGGAAAGTCCTGGTGAATGAAGTCAGGCAGTTGGAAAGTCCTGGTGAGTGAAGCCAGGCAGTTGGAGAGTCCTGGTGAGTGAAGCCAGGCAAGGGAAATCCAGATAGGTCAAGGTTGACCAGACATCTGGTGAAAAGTCCAGGCAGGGAGCTTGGCACGAGAAAAGTTCAGGTATGGAGACTTGGCACGGAGAAGTCCAAGCAGGGAGCTTGGCACGGGAGAAGTCCAAGTATGGAAGCTTGGCATGTGAAGTCGGAAAGGGCTCGGTAGCTCGTTCTCTGGACCGGATGGAGTCAGAGAGGGCTCGTTAGCTCACTCTCCGGACGAAGTCGGAGAGAGCTCGGTAGCTCGGTAGCTCGGCAGCTCGGTAGCTCGGTAGCTCGGTAGCTCGGTAGCTCGGTAGCTCGGTAGCTCGGTAGCTCGGCAGTTCTGCAGCTCGGCAGCTCGGTAGCTCGAGAGCTCGGTAGCTCGGTATCCCGGTAGCTCGGCAACTCGGCAGCTCGGTAGCTCGGTAGCTCGGTAGCCCGGTAGCTCAGTAGCTCAGTAGCTCGGTAGCTCGGCTGATCGGTCTGGTGACCGATCAGTAACCAAACAGAATGCTTCTGTGGGTTATCTGATCGGTCTGGAGACCGATCAGAAAGCAAACAGAAGAAGAAGAAGGAGAAAGGCTGATCGGTCCAGGGACCGATCAGACTCCTCCTGGACCGTTCAGGACATAGCCTGATCAGTCCAGGCTTAGCCTGATCGGTCCCCAAGACCGATCAGGACCCTTGTGGACAGATCAGGATAGAGCCTGATCGGTCCACGTTCGACCGTTAAGTCACAACGGGTCGCTCCGTCTTCTCCGCTGGCTTCTGTCTTCGCTGTGCAGGTTCGCAGGTTATAAAAGGAGATCAAGGCTTTGGTGCTAACTCTCCTTTTTCCTTCTTCCTGTCCCTAAGTGCTGCTGTGCTTGAGCTTTGTTGAGCTTCTCCAAAGCTTCGCGTGAGCTTCTTCCTTCGGCTGGGACTCCGACTGAGCTGCTGCTGTGGTTGGCGTCTGAGAAGCTGTTGCTTCTTCAACAGTCGACAAGAAGGCAAGGGTTGTTTACATTTGCTGTGTATTTACTTCTTGCTTCTCTTGTATTTGTACTTCTTATCTTGCTGTTGCAAGAAGTAGTTGTGGCGAGGTTTCTCCACCCATAAGGAGCTCATATTTAGCCGGTTCTCCGGGGACTCATCCACCGACGGATTGGTAGGCTTCGTCCACCTTACGGACACGCCGAGGAGTAGGAGTTCATCTCCGAACCTCGTTACATCGGTTTGTTTTTCTTCTCCTTAGTTTCTTCCTTGTATTTCCGCTGCGACTAACCCTAACTGTAGGAAGAACGCGAGAATCTCTAGCCGAGTACGAACGATCCTAACAAGTGGTATCAGAGCGAGGTTGCTCTTCGTCGGATTAACACCCGGGGGAGCACAAGCTAGAGAATGGATCTACTCGGAGAAGACATCACGATTCCACCCTTCTACGAGTGCTACGACTTCGCGGATTGGAAGGTAAGAATGAAGTATTTTCTTATGACTAACCTAGCAAATTGGAATTGTGTACAAGTAGGTTTTATTCCTCCGGTGGATAGAAAGGGAGAACTTCTCAAGAAAAAGAAGTGGACGAAAGAACAAATCCACCAATCCTCAATCAACGACGAGGTAACGAAAATCTTTGAATTTTCATTACCTAGTGATGTCTTGCGTAAGATAGGTGGATACAACGATGCCAAGGAGTTGTGGAACAACTTGGCTAAGCTCCATGAGGAGAGCTCTACTTCAAGTCATGAAGAGGAGTCAAGTGAGCCAAGTAGCTCACATCAGGGAGGAAAGGAATTAGAAGTTGAGGGCTACTCAACATCTAAGGAAGAAGAGGAGGAGAGTTCTTCTTCAAGATTGGAGCAAGAAGAAGAAGTCTCTACTTCCGGAAGGGATGAAGAAGAAAGCATACAACCATCCTCAACCCTAGGTAACTCAAGCAATTTGCTTTCAAGTAAATTACATATAATGTGCTTTGAGTGTAGGGAATATGGACATTACAAGAGTAAATGTCCAAAGAGGATTAGGAAGACTCCACCGGCACCAAAGGTCAAGGAAGCCGGAGTCCCGAAACGCAAGAGCAAGGAGCACGTGGTGTGCTTCCAATGCAAGCGAAGGGGACATTATAGGAGCCAATATCCGAGGGGGAGGCAACCTCACAAGGACAAGAAGACAAGCACATCGATAGGGGGAGCTAAGGCAAACCCTAAGGTAATCTCTAAGGCTCATTTTTGCAATTCAAATAGAACACATGCTAGTAGCCTTATTGCTATTGTTAATAATGGTAAGCATGATAACATTAGAAATCAATACACATGCTTAGGTGCCAAACATGTGAGCCTAGATAAGGATAACACTAGAAAAGCCAACCCTAGGACTAACTCATCTAAGGCTAAGGAGAACCTAGGAAGAAATCCCAAATCAACTAGACACATGCCTAGGAATACCTCAAAGAAAAATGAAAAATTAAAAATTGAGGTATTAGAAAAGGAGAATCAAGTCTTGAGGTCAAGACTTGATACTTTGGAAAAGACTCTTAAGAACTTGGAGAAGTCATCTCTAGGGTTTAAGGGTCAAAAATCCAAGTCCAAGGACAAGAAGGGTTTGGGTCACAAACCTAAGTCCAAACGGTCAAGCCCACTTATCACAATGTTCCATTCGATTATGGAACAAAATCTAGGGCTAGGAAGACCAACACCAAGGTCACAAGGGGAGTCACCCCTAGAGTTGATCTTGATGAGTCCCAAATGACTAAGGCTTTAAAGCCTAAGAGGGTCATTAGGAGGGTTGCTAGGGAAGTTATCCCTAGTGAATATTTAGTGAACCCAATGAGCTCAAATAGGTATTGGGTACCTAGGAGCATCTTCTCTACCCCATAGATGGGTTAGAGAGTGTGAACTCCGATTAGAAGGGTAGTTAACCCAACTTTGAGGAAATTGACACTCAAGGAGCATTTTCAAGGTTTTTGGGAACCTTTGAAAATGAAATGGAATAATCATTAATATTTACTCCTTGGAAGAGTAAAATGTGCCATCATGGAAAATGATGATGTTAATTTCAATTGGCACAATTTGGGAAAATCTAGAGAACTCTCGAGGAAAAATGAAACATGCCAAGATTTGAGGATAAATTTGATTTTTAAGTGGCATGAATGAATATAGAGTTCAAGAAGTGTCAAAATTAGGATTTTGGCATATTAGGGCAATCAAGGGTTAAAGCTTAAGTATTAGCTAAGACTAAGGATACTTAGATAGGTAATCTAGGTATGTCTTATTCATGCTAAATCTTGCCATAATTGTTTGCCCTCACATGTCATGACATCATATTTAAGTTTATCTTTTGAAATGTCATGATAATGCTTAGGTTAGTTTTATGTCATGTTTATTTAAGTTTCAAACTTTATGCCATGACATCATGACATTGGCACATGCTTCTATTTATGATATTATTTCATGCCATGTCATCATCTCTTGCATTAATGATCAATTTAAATTGATTTAAGGATAGAAACACAATTTGATATTGAGATCAAATTGATGTTTAGAAAATGCATGAGAATCTAGCCTAAGATAACCTAAACCCATATCTCACATCAAAATTTACTTGGATGTGTTTGATATACCTTAGATGTGTGTGAGATATTAGGATCATGAGTTAGGATCAAGGTGCATAGTTCTTGTACCTAGATGAGACTAATTCAAGAAGGAGGATCATAGGGAAAGCTTATGTACAAGTCATGTACATTTAGCCCTAAGATTGTGGTCCTAAATTAAAGGGTTAAAAATCATTTCAAAATTGATTTGAAAAACCTTGATGAAGCCATTCTAGTGATAGCATTCATCATTGAACATTGTGATACAAAGTTTACTTAACTTTGAACTATTTCAAAGTCTTTTGAACTTTGTATCAAGATTGAAAAATGGAAGTTATTTTCATAGAAAACTATTTTTCCTTGATAGTATATGGTATGAGGAATGTATCCTCAAAATTTCACAATTTTTCGAATTTTCTAGAATTTGTTGTGAGTTTCTGAATTTCGGGAGAGAAGAAATCAGAAACCGCCTGATCTGAACTTGGATCGGTCACTGGACCGATCCAGGGAAGGCTGGATCGGTCTGAGGACCGATCCAGATGGGTCCTGATCGGTCCGGTGACCGATCAGGCGTGCTGAATTTGCTGAATTTCGACTGTGGTCTGAAATTTCAACTGTGGGAGTTGAGTTTCGGGTTTCTAAAGGTTTGAAACTCTCCAAGACATTGTTGGTGCAATGGTCAAGGGGGAGTTGACCTTTAGGGGGAGTCTTAACTAATTGTCAAGGAGGAGTTGACTTTTAGGGGGAGTTTTTACTCCTTAAGACTTTTGAGGATTAGTGATATGGGATTATCACTAAATTGACTATTGACATTAGTATCAAGGGGGAAATTAAGGGTTTCAATGAAAGGTATGAGACTTTCATTAGGAAGAAACTCTTGACCTTGATTCACTCTTTTTGATGTGTGTCAAAAAGGGGGAGAATGGAGAATGTCTAGAGAATGTTCAAGGAAGAACATTGGAGTTAGTGGGAGAGTTTGTTGATCACAACGAGTGAAGTTGTGAACAACGGTAACTTACTCTTCAGGGGGAGAGTTTGTTGATGTGTGCCAATAGGGGGAGAATGAAGGGTTTAAGTTAGGCCTTCATTATCTAAGAAGGAGGTTGTCTTCTTAGAAGGAGAATGCAAGGTTGTAACTTATGTTTCATTACCTAGTGGCATGAAGAAAGTTGAGGCTATTGGATTAGCCTAACTTAAAGGTATTGTCAAACATAAAAAAGGGGGAGATTGTTGGTGCAATTTCCTGTAGGTCAAGGTTGACCTAAGTTGACCAAGCGTAAACCTTGGTCATTGTTTCGATGTTTGACAATACAGAAAGACATGTAGACATGGACAATGCAGGTGCAGTTGTCCATGCGGAGAGATACTGATCAGGGTCTGATCAGGTTGGATGAAGAAGAGTCAAGTAGGTCAAGGTTGACCGGATACTTGACTGAGAAGTCCTAACTGGGATGTTAGGCAGTTCGGAAAGTCCTGGTGAGTGAAGCCATGCAGTCGGGAAATCCTGGTGAGTAAAACCAGGTGAAAATCCTAGTGAGTGAAGCTAGGTGAAAGTGAAAGTCCTGGTGAGTGAAGCCAGGCGGGGGAAAGACCTAGTGAGAGAAGCTAGGCAGTTTGGAAATCCTGGTGAGTAAAGCCAGGTGAAGATCCTAGTAAGTGAAGCTAGGTGAAAGTGAAAGTCCTGGTGAGTGAAGCCAGGCAGGGGAAAGACCTAGTGAGTGAAGCTAGGTAGTTTGGAAGTCCTGGTGAGTGAAGCCAGGCAGTTGGAAAGTCCTGGTGAGTGAAGCCAGGCAGTTGGAGAGTCCTGGTGAGTGAAGCCAGGTAAGGAAAATCCAGATAGGTCAAGGTTGACCAGACATCTGGTGAAAAGTCCAAGCAGGGAGCTTGACACGAGAAAAGTTCAGGTATGGAGACTTGGCACGGAGAAGTCCAAGCAGGGAGCTTGGCACGGGAGAAGTCCAAGTATGGAAGCTTGGCATGTGAAGTCAGAAAGGGCTCGGTAGCTCGTTCTCTGGACCGGATGGAGTCAGAGAGGGCTCGTTAGCTCACTCTCCGGACGAAGTCGGAGAGAGCTCGGTATCTCGGTAGCTCGGTAGCTCGACAGCTCGGTAGCTCGGTAGCTCGGTAGCTCGGCAGCTCGGCAGCTCGGTAGCTCGGTAGCTCGGTAGCTCGGTAGCCCGGTAGCTCGGTAGCTCGGCAGCTCGGCAGCTCGGTAGCTCGGCAGCTCGGTAGCTCGGTAGCCCGGTAGCTCGGTAGCTCGGTAGCTCGGTAGCTCGGCTGATCGGTCTGGTGACCGATCAGTAACCAAACAGAATGCTTCTGTGGGTTATCTGATCGGTCTGGAGACCGATTAGAAAGCAAACAGAAGAAGAAGAAGGAGAAAGGCTGATCGGTCCAGGGACCGATCAGACTCCTCCTGGACCGATCAGGACATAGCCTGATCGGTCCAGGCTTAGCCTGATCGGTCCCCAAGACCGATCAGGACCCTTGTGGACCGATCAGGATGGAGCCTGATCGGTCCACGTTCGACCGTTGAGTCACAACGGGTCGCTCCGTCTTCTCCGCTGGCTTCTGTCTTTGCTGTGCAGGTTCGGAGGTTATAAAAGGAGATCAAGGCTTTGGTGCTAACTCTCCTTTTTCCTTCTTCCTGTCCCTAAGTGCTGCTGTGCTTGAGCTTTGTTGAGCTTCTCCAAAGCTTCGCGTGAGCTTCTTCCTTCGGCTGGGACTCCGACTGAGCTGCTGCTGTGGTTGGCGTCTGAGAATCGACAAGAAGGCAAGGGTTGTTTACATTTGCTGTGTATTTACTTCTTGCTTCTCTTGTATTTGTACTTCTTATCTTGCTATTGCAAGAAGTAGTTGTGGCGAGGTTTCTCCACCCATAAGGAGCTCATATTTAGCCGGTTCTCCGGGGACTCATCCACCGACGGATTGGTAGGCTTCGTCCACCTTACGGACACGCCGAGGAGTAGGAGTTCATCTCCGAACCTCGTTACATCGGTTTGTTTTTCTTCTCCTTAGTTTCTTCCTTGTATTTCCGCTGCGACTAACCCTAACTGTAGGAAGAACGCGAGAATTTGGGGCGGCTATTCACACCCCCCCTCTCTAGCCGAGTACGAACGATCCTAACACTTAAGAATATTCTTGATTGTTGTCCAGTGACCTTCACCCGGATCTAATTGGTATCTTCTCGTCATACATAACGCATACGAGGCATCTGGATGAGTACAAAATATGGCGTACATGATAGACCCTATAGTAGACGCACAAGGAATCTGATCCATGCGGTCACATTCTTCCTTAGAAGAAGGGCATTGAGTCTTCGAAAAACTCACACCATATGACATCGGCAAAAATCTCTTCTTAGAATTCTGTATGGCAGAACTTTTAAGCACCTTATCAATATATGTACTCTGGTTTAGACCAAGACATCTCCTAGATCTATCTCTATAGATCTTGATGCCTAAAATATAGGCTGCTTCACCTAAGTCCTTCATTGAGAAACAATTCCCAAGCCAAGTCTTCACTGACTGAAGAGTAGGGATATCATTTCCAATGAGAAGTATGTCATCTACATACAATAAGAGAAAGATGACTATGCTCCCACTAACCCACTTGTAGATACAAGGTTCATCTTCATTCTTGATGAAACCAAACACTTTGATTGCATCATTGAATTAAAGATTCTAGCTTCTAGAAGTTTGCTTTAATCCATAAATGGCTTGTTGCAACTTACACACCTTTCCAGCACGCTCTGGATTGACAAAACCCTCAGGTTATGTCATGTACACATCCTTGAGTAGATATATATTGAGAAATATAATTTTGACATCTATTTGTCAGATCTCATAATCATAGTAAGCTGTAATTACAAGCATGATCCGAATAGACTTGAGAATCGTAATTGGTGAAAAGGTTTCATCATAGTCTATACTATGAATTTGCTTGAATCCTTTAGCTACCAATCTACCTTTATAGGTATGCATATGCCCATCCATATCAATCTTCACCTTGAATACCCACTTACACCCAATGGGTTTGATCCCTTCAAGTGGATCAACCAAATTCCATACTTAGTTAGTATACATGGATTCCATTTCAGATCTTATGGCCTATAGCCATTTCTCAGAATCCGAGCCCTGTACATCTTCCTGATAAGATGTAGGCTCGTTGAGACCAACTAGCACTACATCACCATTGTCAAATAAGAGAAAAGAATATCTCTTAGGTTGATGACGGGTCAAATCAGATCTACGTAGAGCTTGTGCTACTTGAACATGTTGTTGCCCCACAACTTCTTGCAGTGTAACAAAATCATGATCCACAACATCATATGGTACCTATTCAATTTTCATCAAGGCTTCAATGCTAGTTTGTGTATCTTGAATTTCTTCAAGATTGACTTTATTCCCACAAGTTTTTCTAGAAATAAACTCCCTCTTTAGAAAGACATCATTTCTGGCAACAAACACTTTGCCTTGTATGGGATTATAGAAGTAATATCCCTTTGTTTCCTTGGGATATCCAACAAAATAGCACTTGTCTGATTTGAGTCCTAGTTTATTTGAGACTTGTCGTCGAACGTAAGCCTCACAACCCCAAATCTTCATAAAAGACATCTTGGGACTCTTCCCTGTCCATATCATATATGGTGTCTTTATGACGACCTTGGATGGAACTCGGTTAAGTGTGAAAGTGGTCGTCTCTAGAGCATGTGCCCAGAAGGAAGTAGGAAGACCTGTATGACTCATCATCGATCATACCACATCTAATAAAGTACGATTCCTCCTTTCTGATACACCATTCCATTGTGGTGCTCCAGGTGGAGTGAGTTGAGATATGATCCCACACTCAACGAGATAGTCATGAAACTCTTGGCTAAGGCATTCCCCACCTCGATCGGATCAAAGCATCTTAATACTCTTACCAAGTTAGTTTTGTACTTCATTCTTGAATTCTTTGAACTTTTCAAAGGATTTTGACTTGTGTCTCATCAGATATAAATAGTCGTATCTACTGAGATCATTATTAAAAGTAATGAAGTAATGTTAGCCTTCTCTAGCTGCTATTCTGAAAGGGCTATATACATCAGTATGTATGAGTCCTAACAGATCATTAGCCCTTTCACTGTGTCCACTAAATGGAGTCTTAGTCATCTTGCCTTGAAGACAAGATTTGCATACCTCATATAATTCAAAATCAAATGAGTCCAAAAGTTCATCCTTATGGAGTTGGGATATGCAACTCATATTTATGTGATATAAGCGATAATGCTAGAGATATGTTTGATTCAAAATCATTAGACTTGAACCGTTTGGTATTTATATTATAGATTGGGTTGCCAAAGTCTAGAACATAGAGTACATTCACAGGATGTGCACTATAGTATAACATATCATTGAAATAAACGGAACAACATTTGTCCTTTATTACAAATGAAAAATCATTCTTGTCCAAACAAGAAATAGAGATAATGTTCTTTGTCAAAGTAGGCACATAACAACATTCTTCTAGTTCTAAAACAAATCTAGTGGGCAAAGATAAGGAATATGCTCCTACAGCTATAGCAGCAACCTTTGCATCATTACCTATTCGTAGGTCCATTTCACCCTGTTGGATCGAGAAGCGCTAGGGGGGGGGGGGGTGAATAGCGCTCGTGGCTTTCACGCGTTTCGTATTCGAAAATTCGAGTAAAGCAGTGGAATAAGAACTAAAGACAAACAAGACACAGAGACACCAAGATTTACTTGGTTCGGAGCCTAGGGCGATTCCTACTCTAAGGCCCACGCTCGTTGAGCATTTACTTTGGGCAACAATTATAATCGCGTAATTCTTTTACAATTTATAAATACAAGTATTGAATAAAGAATACTGACAAAAAGGATGAGGAAAGTTCGTCGTCAGTTGTCGGAGCAGCGGAGCGTCGTTTGAGCGTTTGGAGCAGCGTACAAGTGCACAAGATGTTCTGTTCGAGATATGTTCTGAAGTTGCTCCTCGAGGCTCCTTTTTATAGCCTCTGCAAGACAGATCTAGATCCTTGAGGCTTGGGATCAGGTTTGACCCGAAGCGGATCGATCGACCAATCCCCACGTTCGGTCGACCGATCAGATGATCTCTTCCTCATCTGATCCGCCTGATCCACTCGCTCCGCTTCGATCTGGTCAACTCCTATCTCCGGTTCGATCGACCGATAACCAAGTTCGGTCGATTGATCCCCTGGTCGAGCCAGGTCGACTCGCTGAAAATCTGATCTGCTGCTTGGGGGTTCGGTCGACCGATCCAAACATTCGATCGACCGATCCCAATGTTCGGTCGACTGATCCCGGTCAGTTCTACTCTTGCACAAAAATGTTAGTCTCCTGCAAAATAGAGTTAGAACATAACAGAATATATAAGAACAATAAGTTTGACAGTCTTCGGACTGTCCGGTTCTAACTTTGGATTTTCGACCGGAAACCTTAGGTCGAACCGACGCCTACTGTTCCCTCTTCCAGGGAACGCGCCCTCACCTACTCCACTCAGGAGAAGTTACCTTTTGCCAGTTTGGTCCTCCAGACCGACTAGACTTTTGGTCAGCGTCCGATGCTTCCGGTTTTCATGCTGGACGTCCGGTCCATGACCTGTCCTGACTTCCACCTGGTTCACGACACCAGGATTTCAACCTAGGGTTACCGCCTCCTAGGATTTTTACCCGAAGCTTCTACCCGCCAAGACTTTCCGCCTAGGGTTACCACCCCTTAGGACCTAGGGTTACCTCCTCCTAAGGTTTTCCACCTGCCTAACCGCAGCTAGGACTTTTGCCTAAGTATACTTAGGAATTTCCTACAAAGCTCAATCAACATATCAGATAACAAAACACGTTAACTTTGAACCCTTTGACATAATCAAAATACAAGTTCGATCGTCGGATGCTTTCCGCACCAACAATCTCCCCTTTTTTATTATGACAGCATAGTTCAAAGTTAAGTAAGAAGAAATTTAAGCATGAGCATAAATGAAATAATTTGAATTGAAAACAAAATCTTATGCTCCCCCTTTCATTATCATGTTTAAGTTCTTAACTTATATTTTATTTCTTTAACTTCACTTAACTTTGACTTTTCTCTCCTTCTTTGACATAAATCAAAAAAGAATACAAGGAAGAGAAAAAATAACTACTCTATTTAAGTTTATGCTCCCCCTGAAGGGTAGCACTTAGTTGAATATAGTTTTGAGAAATAGTTTTAACAATGACTTAAGCTAAACTTTTGAATATAATAGTTTTGTCAAGTATTTAGCCTTAAAAAGACTTAGCGTTTCAAAAAAGAATTATTTTGAAAAACATTTAGCTAAACAAAAACTTAGCAAAATTTAGCATTTGAAAATAGTTGCTTTAAGAAACACGTAGCTAAATTTGAAATTTTAGCTAAAAACTTAGCTTAGCTTTGAAAACATTTAGCTTCTAGAAAGGTTTTGATAAATTTGGTACATAACTTTCAAAACTTAACTTTTAAAAAGGAGTTGATTAAAAACATAGATTTAAAAATATTCTTACAAAAACTCAATTAAGTACTTATCTTAAAAAGAAACTTAGTTAAGTACTTGGTTAAAAGAAATTAGATATTTTAAAAATAGTTACCTTCTTTTTTTTTTTAAAGAAAACTTGGCCAACACTTTATAAACTTGATTTTCAACAGAGATTTAGCTAAATAAATATTTTAGTCAAGTACTCAATAGAATTTTAAATAATTTTTAAAAGATTTTTTATTTTAAAAATATTTTAAAATAATTTTTAAAATTTTTTGTAAAAGATTTATTTATATATATATATATATATTTGTTTTAAAGATTTTTAAATAATTTTTTAAAAATATTTTTAAATAAATTTTTTAAAAATATTTTAAAATAATTTTTAAAATATTTTCAAATAAATTTTTAAATGATTTTTAAAGATTTTAAAATGATTTTAAAAAGACTTTTAAATAATTTTAAAATAAATTTTTGAAAGATTTTTAAATATTTTTTTGTTTTAAAGACTTTTAAATAATTTTTTAAATATTTTTAAAATATTTTAAAATGATTTTAAAATAAATTTTTAAATGATTTTTAAATGATTTTTTAAAGATTTTAAAGAGATTTTTAAATGAGTTTTAAAAGATTTTTAAATAATTTTTTCAAAGATTTTTAAATAAATTTTAAAAATATTTTTAAATAATATTTAAAAATATTTTTAAATAATATTTAAAAAGATTTTTAAATAATATTTAAAAAGATTTTTAAATAATTTTTAAAAAGATTTTTAAAATTTTTTATAATAGTTTTAAATTATTTTTAAAATATTTTTAAATGTTTTTTTAAAGAATTGTCCTAGATCCATCTCACCCGATTCTAAGTTATCAATTAGGAAAACTGATGTAATTTTGTGAGATGGTTATCTTTAATTTAGATTATATTTAATGATTAATTTACATTTGAGTTAGACTTAGGTGTTTCCAATTAGTCAATTAAATACATATTTCAAGGATCGGCTCCCAGGCTGTGGCGAGGCTCTAGACTTTCTTGGGTATGGGATAATCCACCACTTCTAGAAAGAGCTTTTCAAAGAAATTACATATTTAATTTCTCTTTTGAAACCCCTAGGTTTAACTAAACAAGTGTAAATTACGTCTAGATCCTTAAACTATCTTAATCTAAGCATGCTTAATACAAGAAAGAATAAACAAGCATTGAGCAATTTTATCTATTTATTAAGATTGTTTTTCTATTGGCTCCCCCTAGATCATAGCCTCGATATGGTCTATCAAGGTAATGGATTTGATCCTTGGGGACCTAATATAGTCCAAGTCCAACTTGATTAACCAAGTTCGACTTGGGGACCCATGCTTGGACTATGTTTCTGTTATTTCTATTAACTAGAGATAAATATGATTTGTACTTTCTTGTAGTTTTAAATCCAAGTCCGGATTTGTTGTACACGACTCGTTGTTTTCCAAGAATCAGATCAAGATTCTTGGAACCCAGGGTGAACCGTTCCAACGTGTCCTTGAGTTCTTTAACTTGAGTTTTCAAATTAGAATTTTCTTCCTCAAGTTGTTGGACTTGAGTTGAACTTCAAATTTGAACCGACTTAGTCAAAGAACTCGAGTCAGTCGCTTCCTTAAGAGTTGTTACCTCCTTTTGGAGTGACTTGACCCAGACATTGGATTTAGCCAATTTCTTTAGCAAGTAAGGAACTAAGTTTTGTAAATCGTCTAATTGAGTCTCGGCAAGTAGAGAACTTACAGTGGGGTTAGGTCCTTCGGAAATGGATACGGATCCATGGCTTCGCTCGGACTCGGTTTCTACTTTGCTCTCAGATTCTGAATCAAACTTGGGGTCAACAACATATGCTTGCACTGGTAAAGCGAGGAAGCTTGCTGGTTCTTCTTCGTCGTACTCGTATTCATTTGATGACTCAGACCAAGTTGTCTTTAACGCCTTCTTTCTTCGTTGCTTCTGATTTGGACAGTCCGGCTTGTAGTGCCCTTTCTGGTTACAACCATAGCAGGTGACTCCAGTCTTGACTTTCATGTTTGTTTGAGTTACTTTTTTCTTTCTGCAAATCTTTCGTACAAGCCTTACTAGTTCGGAAATCACCTCATCATCGTCTTCTGATTCCGATTTGTCTTTGGATTCGGGTTTGGTTTTGTGCTTTGTCTTAGCTTCCTGAGTTCTGCTTGTACCTGCAATCAAGGCAATACTGTAACGACCACCCTTCTTACAACTCTACTACTCTCTAAGGTGACCGTTACTTAACTATTAACTCTACTTAACCGGTGTGATCGAAACCACGAGGAATCCCTACCAAAAAATTTCGATCACACACACATCCTCGTGGTTTCGATCACACCGGTTAAGTAGAGTTAATAGTTAAGTAACGGTCACCTTAGAGAGTAGTAGAGTTGTAAGAAGTGTGGTCGTTACAGTTGGTATCAGAGCAGGTCTCATTCTCCAGCATCACACACACATCAGCATCATCCTTGTCGTCTTCAAGTAAGAAAGTATTTAAGTTTTTCTTTTATGCTTTCTTTATTATTTGCAGTATAGAGTATTTGCTTATATTCGCTTTAGTAAGATAGAAGTTTTGTTTCTCTTTTATCTATATACCTAAGTATGTTTAGAAAGGATAGAGAAGATACCAAGTCTTTTTCTTTGCATATATAATTAGATGTCAAGAAAAGGACGTCCTCGTATTGTTCGTACTAAGAACTAAGATTAGGAGAATGAAGAGATTAGATCAACTGAGCCCAATCTCTCTGAAGTTGTTGCCCAACTCCAGAGACAAGTAGTAGAGCAGCAACAAGTGATTGCTAACTTGATGACTAATCAACAGCCAGTTCCTCCCACTCCCCCCCAACCATTAATGTGGAGACCCAAGTGGTGACTGAAGTCCCATCAGTTGCCCTGGGAGTCACCACAACACCTAGAAGACAAGAAGCATACCTCATCCAGTGGCTGAAGCTGAAACCAGAAAGCTTCTCAGGCATGACTGAGCCCTGGGATGCCCAGGCTTGGTTCAAAACACTGGAGAGTACAATGGAGCTTCTTGACTGGCCAGAAGTCGAGAAGGTTAAGTGTGCCTCTTTCTGCCTATCTGGAGATGCTCGTATGTAGTGGGAGCAAGTTAAGAGTAGGAGAGTAGTCAACCAGATGAGCTGGGCTGACTTTAAGACAGAGTTCTACGAAGAGTTCTTCCGCCAATGGATCACCAATAAACATTATGAGGAGTTTATAGAATTTAGACCAGGTGACCTACTAGTAGAAGCAGCGGTCAAAAGATTCAACAGGCTAGATCGTCTTTGCCTAGAGTTAGTAAGTACAGAGAAAGAACGAGTCAGACTGATGCTCCGAAGGTTGAGACCAGAAATAACACTTAATGTGAGTAATGAAACTCACCGACCACAGATTGGTGAAGAGCTAGTCAACAGGGTATTAGTGAGCACTATCTGAACAACATCAAGACACAACAAACGCAACACAAGTCAGTCAAGATCGAAGACAAGACAGTGGGGAAACAGAGACCTCAGTCAAGTAATCAGAACTGGAAGGACAAAGATAACAAGAAAGACCCAAGCAGGAAGACGTTCGGGTAGTCTGTGAATATCCAGAGGTATTTCTAGAAGAGCTACCTGGACTACCTCCCAACAGAGAAGCGGAGTTTGAAATTGAATTGGTTCCTGATGCCAACCCAATTTCAAAAGCTCTGTACCAAATTTCTCTAGCAGAGCTAAAAGAGTTACAAGAACAATTTCAGGAGCTACTTGACAAGGGTTTCATCCGCCCTAGTCATTCACCCCGGGAAGCTCTAGAGTTGTTCGTTAAGAAGAAAGACGGATCCATGCTAATGTGCATAGATTTTAGAGCGCTGAGCAAAGCAGTAGTTAAGGACAAGTACCCTTATTCCAGAATAGATGATCTATATGATCAGCTAAAAAGGGCAATAGTGTTCTCTAAAATAGATCTGCGCTCTGGGTATCATCAGTTGCAAGTGAAAGAAAGTGATATACCCAGAACGGCTTTCAGGACCAGATACGAACACTATGAGTTTGTAGTCATGCCTTTTGGTGTGACTAATGCACCAGCGGTCTTCATGGACTTAATGAACAGAGTGTTCAGTGAATACCTTGACAAATTTGTCATTGTGTTCATCGACGACATTCTAGTCTATTCCAGAACCCCAGAGGAGCATGACATGCACTTGAGGATAGTACTGCAGACCCTTCAGCAAAAGCAGCTTTACGCTAAGTTCTCAAAGTGCGAGTTCTGGTTAGAGCAGGTGGCGTTTCTAGGCCACATCATTTCTAAAGAAGGTATCCAGGTGGATCCAGACAAAATAGAAGCGGTCAACAACTGGAGCAGACCCAAGAACGCCAGGGAGATCAGAAGCTTCCTTGGTTTAGCTGGGTACTACAGGAAATTCGTGGAGGACTTTTCCAGGATAGCTTCTCCACTAACGGCCTTAACCGGGAAGAACAAGAAGTTTGAATGGTCAGATAAATGTGAGCAGAGTTTCCTAGAGCTCAAGAAGAGACTGACCAGTGCTCCTATCCTAACAATTCCAGAGAGTGACAGGAGTTTTGACATCTACAGTGATGCTTCTAAGATGGGCCTAGGAGCTGTTCTCATGCAGGAAGGAAAAGTGATAGCTTATGCTTCCAGACAACTCAAAGATTATGAAAAGAACTACCCCACTCATGATCTTGAGCTGGCAGCTGTGGTCTTTACACTAAAACTCTGGCGATATTATTTGTATGGCGTTCAGTGCAGAATCTTCACAGACCATCAGAGTCTTAAGTACTTCTTCACTCAGAAGGACTTAAACATGAGACAGCGTAAGTGGCTAGAGTTGGTCAAAGATTATGACTGTGAAATCCTCTACCACCCAGGCAAAGCTAATAAAGTGGCAGATGCACTAAGCAGAAAATCCAGTGCATCCCTGATGTCTTTGTCATCATTAGCCCTACCACTACATAAGGAGATGTCAGACTTTGGAATGGAAATTATTTATGGGAAACTCTTTGCATTGACCTTAGAGTCTACCTTGCTTGAGGATATACAGAGAAAGCAAAGTGAAGATCCAGATATCCAGAAGATCAAGCAAGGGATACAGAAAGAAGAAAATTCAGAGTTTCGAGTATCAGATAGTGGAATCCTCTACCAGGGGAACCGCCTTTGTGTCCCCAATGACGAAGAGTTGAGAAAGAAGATTTTAGAAGAAGCCCATAGTACTCCCTACTCCATGCATCCTGGTTCTACCAAGATGTACCAAGACGTGAAACAGAGATTCTGGTGGTCTGGACTCAAAAGAGATGTAGCTAAATATGTCAGTACCTTCCTGACATGTTAGAGGGTCAAAGCAGAACACCAGAGACCAGGAGGAGTTTTACAGCCTCTTCTGATACCAGAGTGGAAGTGGAAAGACATATCCATGAACTTCATAACAGGTCTTCCAAGAACTACAAATGGATATGACACAATATGGGTAGTAGTGGACAGATTGACTAAGTCTGCTCATTTTCTAGCCATCAAGGTATCCCACTCTATAGAGCAGTTGACACAGCTGTATGTTAAAGAGGTGATCAGACTTCACGGAGTTCCTAAATCTATTGTGTCTGATAGAGATGGGCGCTTCACCTCTCAAGTTTGGGAGTGCGTTCAAAATGCACTAGGCACCAAACTCAAGTTCAGCACAGCATTCCATCCTCAGACTGATGGACAGATAGAGCGAGTAAACCAGATTCTAGAAGATATGCTCAGAGCTTGTGCACTAGATTTCAAGGGAAGTTGGTGCAAGTATCTATGCTTAGCTGAATTTGCCTATAACAACAACTATCAGGCCACTATCAAGATGGCACCGTATGAAGCGTTGTATGACAGAAAGTGCAGATCACCCATTTGCTGGCAAGAAGTAGGTGAAAGAAGAGAAATGGAAGTGGAACTGGGCATTCAGACAGAGCTGATAGATGAGACTACTCAGGCTATTCAGAAGATCAGACAGAGGATTGAGACTGCCCAGAGTAGACAGAAGAGTTATGCTGACACACGCCGTAAGCCACTTGAATTCCAAGTAGGGGATTTAGTCTTTTTCAAGGTTGCTCCTATGAAGGGAGTGATGAGATTTGGCAAGAAGGGCAAATTAAGTCCTCGTTATATAGGACCTTACCTGATCACAGAAAGGATTGGGAATATAGCTTACAAGCTGGATTTACCATAGGACATGTCGGCAATACATAATGTGTTTCATGTCTCCATGCTAAAGAAGTGTATTCACGACCCTAGCCAAGTGATTCAGCCTCAGTTAGTGCAGATCCAAGAAGATCTTAGCTACGAGAGCAGACCTACACAGATAGTGGACAGAGCAGTCAAGAGACTAAGAAACAAAGAAGTGCCACTAGTGAAGGTCATCTGGCAGAACTAGAAACACGAGGAGGTCACTTGGGATCCCCGAATTTCCTTATTTTGAGTTCTAAATGTCCTTAAAAATATTTGGAAATGCTTTTAAAATATTCTAGAGATTTTTAGGAATTTTTAGAGTATTTTTATGCTATTTTTGGAGGTTGTTTGGTATTTTTACTAAACGAAGGAAGTTTTGACAAAAAAATGTCCAAGCTGAGGTTTGAACCAGCGACCTTTGACTCGGTCAAAACCCGACTGACTAGTTGTGCTGACAGTCGTTGCTGGTAAATTAGGAAGTGAAATATATTTAAGCAGTAGTAAAGAAATCAGAAATAAATTGGAATAAGAAGGGTTGCAGCCGAGATTCGAACCTGCGAGCCGCGCTTTAAGCAGAACGCAGCCAACCAACTATGCCAGCGGGCTTTGTTAATTAAGGAAAGAGTGAATAATATTTAAGGTATAGTAATTAATAAAAATCTTAGTTATAAGAAAAGGTTTAAGTTTTTTTTCCCGAGTCCTAAAATTCCTTCTCCCTCTCGTGTGCTCACGGCGCGATTTCCTCTTCTCGGGCGGAAACGAAGCCACACCTAGGGCATGCCTCCGGCACCGGCGAGAGGCTTTTTCCGGCCGATCTTCACCCGTGCGTGATCCTCTCGACGAGAAGAGCTCGTGAGCACGAAGGAGAAGCCGAGATCTTCTTCTCTCCGAAACTCTAGCAGCCTTCCCCTTCCGGTTGTAAGTCCTAAAAGCAAGGGTAAGTCGCTTACTCACCTACGGTAAGGGCAGCTCTCGAATTCTTGCTTCTTTTAGTTGTTTTCTTTGATATATGCCGCTGGGAGGGTGTCCTTGTGTTGCTGCCGTGAGTTTCATTAGGGATACAAGAGGGGAATTGGTTTAGGTTTTGATTTTGGGTTACTTTACAATTAGGGTTAAGCTGTGAAGGTGTTATATAGGGCTGTTTTAACTTTACAGCAAGTGAATTTGATCTTGTGCAAAGGGAAAGGGGAAGGGTAGTATCCGTTGGAGGTTGCTGTCCATTTATTTTCTGTGGGCAGACAGTGAGCACAAAGATGTGCTTGACTAGTATGTAGTTTCCTTGTGGACACTACAATGAATAGCTATATGTAGCACTTTGGTCTCCTTTGGTTTTCCTGCCGTGCCACTTAATAGAAGGACCAAATTGTTCAAACTAAGTCTATCCAAATCCTGTAAACAGTAAAATGACACAAGAAACCTTAAATACTTCTTCTAGAGCATGTTTCATTAAGTGCAGTTTAGATATGCTTTCTTGTTACGTTTAGTTCTGTTTTTCTTTATTTAATTCCTGTTGTAGCATGTTTAAGGAGTTATGTGTGTGAATGTTGCACTACAAATTGGGTCATGTCTCTAGTTGTTTTTCCTTAGAAGATTAGAAACTTACCCATGCTTAACTCAACTTACAAAGCTAGTAAATATTAGATGCATAGGGGTATGTTTAATTTCTGTTTTAAGTGTTCGGAGTTCTTGATCATGAGGTTTTTAAGAGTTGTACCATGTTATTAGTTAAGCACCAGTAGCTTTTATTTGCTATTTAATTGGGCATGCACAGTCCTCATTACTATTAGTTGAGTACCAATAGCTCTCATTGTTTTTATTTGAGCATGTACAATTTACATTGTTATTAATTGAGCCTGAGTAGATTTCCCATGCCATTAGAGTAGCATGAGCAGTATTGATTCTTAATTCAATTTCTAGTTTCTTGTTTTGATACATATGCATATATGTGTTAGTTAGCTTTTAATAGCTCTTAAATCTAAAGCATATAGTTAGTTCTCTTTGCTATTTTAATAAGATGAATAGCCATGTATTTTAGTGGAACAATTATGTGATCTATTAAACCTTTTGAGGATTATGAGTAGCTACAAGTAAGAAAAGACCAAGGTCTTAATAGGATCCCTAAGTTTAATAATTGGGATCAGTAGCACACCATGTGCTCAAAGAAATGCCAAGACATTTTATTATAAGAATATTAAAGATAATAAGTATTTTATTTTAAAGAAAGGCTAGTACCCGACTTCCAAGGTTGTCGTTAAACAAATCCAGGTGACCAATTCCAAGGTCTTGGCCCTGGTAAGACCAAGGTCTTTGCCCTCGTAGGACTGATGACTAGCTACCACAGTCCCTATTAGGGAGCGCGCATTGGTACTAAGCCTGGGCCCAAGAAAGAAATTGATTATTATTTTTAAGTATTAAAGTATAAGTTTTTAACCAAGAAGACCTTTATTATTGTTTTGAAGTAATAAAGTATAAGATTTGGAACAAATGAAACAAGTTTCACATATGCTTAGAATCAGTAAGTTTAGTTCTTTTGAATTCTAGCATGCAGTATTAGTTTTGTTTGTTTCCTGATTTGATATTTAGCATGATTAGCTTTATCTTCCAGCATGTAGTTTTATCCTTGTGTAGCATGATTAGCTATTAGAATTACATGAGTAGATTCCTTAGCTTTTCTTTGCTAAAGTTTGACATGAGCAGTTATGTTTATGCTTTACTTTCTTTTAGAGCATATAGTTTCTAGTTCTTTCTGTATACATGCATATTCGTGTTTTTGTGAGTTAGATAGCGCCTACTAAGCAAATTTTGCTTATAGATTGCATTTCCTCTTACTGCAGATAAAGGAAAGGAAAGGATATAGCAAGGAAGGTGACAAGGTGGTGCGGATGGTGTGTGATGCATGGACTGTGGGAGAGAACTGGGAAGTTTTGAGTTTTCGTGTCTAGTGGATAAGAAGTAAATGAGTTGTACTTTATAGTTGATGTCATTGAGACTGTATTTTACATTCTATGTTCCTATTGAGTTTGTTTGTGTTTTAGTTTGCATGCTGTGATGAGTTTCTATGTAATAGGTAGATATTATAGTTTTTGTCACTTATTAAACTGCGTGGGTGTTTGATATATGTTTCAGCCGCCTGTGGCTGTGTATACTGTGAATGTATTTATGTTCATGGTCACCAGTACAGGGGAGATTTTGTCGAAATTTTTTGGTAGGGATTCCTCGTGGTTTCGATCACACCGGATAAGTAGAGTTAATAGTTAAGTAACGGTCACCTTAGAGAGTAGTAGAGTTGTAAGAAGGGTGGTCGTTACAAATACCCTTCTCGGTTGGACGTGCATTAGTCGATTCATGCAATTCAAATTCGGAAAAAAGTTCATCTAGTTTAATTAAAGATAAATCCTTGGAAACTTTGTAAGCATCAACCATGGATGCCCACAAAGAGTTCCTCGGAAAAGCATTAAGCGCGTACCTTATCACGTCATGATTTTCTATTCCCTAGCCGATTGTGTGAAGATCGTTCAGCAGGTCTTGGATGCGCGCGTGAAGTTTGCCTACCGTCTCTCCTTCCTGCATTTTTAAGTTATGCAATTTATTAAACAATAAATCACGCTTGCTTGCCTTCATGTCGGGAATGCCCACGTGCAGCTCGATTAGTTTTTTCCATAGCTCTTTAGCACTTGAGAAGGGTCTGACTCTGTTTAGCTCTTCTTTTGTTAATCCGCATTGTAGCATACAGGTTGCTTTGGCATCATCTTAAACTTTCTTCATTATGCTAGCATCCCAGTTGATACATGAGACTAGTTCTCTAGTGCCATCACGTGGAAGCTCGAGACTGGTCTGGATAATGATCCACATTTCGACTTGTGTCTTGAGATAGTATTCCATCTGGTTTTTCCAATAGATAAAGTCCTCGCCAGAAAAGAGCGGTGGGCGGACAGTGCTAAATCCTTCTTGAAGAGCCACAAAATCGTGCACACAAAAGAAAGACAAACAAGTCCCAAGACTTGATCCTGGACTACCAGTGTGGTATAAAAATAAAGATAAATTACGATCTCGAGTGGTGTTGCACCAACTTCGAGAAAAGTCCGATTACGAAAAACTAGATCGGAAGACGTCAAAAATACCGATTCCGATCGACTTTGAAAAACTTAAAAACACCACGAAAAACGTGCTTGACTGGTGGTTGCACCAAATCGAAGCGACCCCGCTCTAATATCAATTGTTGGATTGAGAAGCGCTAGAGGGGGGGGGGGGGGGGAATAACGCTCGTGGCTTTCACCGTTTAGTATTCGGAAATTCGAGTAAAGCACGGAATAAGAACTAAAGACAAACAAGACACAGAGACACCAATATTTATTTGGTTTGGAGCCTAGGGCGACTTCTACTCCAAGGCTCACGCTCATTGAGCGTTTACTTTGGGCAACAATTATAATCATATAATTCTTTTACAATTTAGAAATACAAGTACTGAATAAAGAATACCGACAAAAAGGATGAGGGAAGTTCGTCGTCAGTTGTCGGAGCAACGGAGCATCGTTTGAGCGTTCAGAGCAGCGTACAAGTGCACAGGATGTTCTGTTCGAGATATGTTCTGAAGCTGCTCCCTGTGGCTCCTTTTTATAGCCTCTTCAAGACTGATTCGGATCCTTGAGGCTCGGGATCAGGTTTGAGCCAAAGCGGATTGGTCGACCGATCCCCACGTTCGACCGACCGATTAGATGATCTCCTTCTCATCTGATCCGCCCGATTCGCTTGCTCCGCTTCGATCTGATCAACTCCTATCTCCGGTTTGGTCGAGCGATAACCAGGTTTGGTCGACTGATCCCCTGGTGAGCCCGAGCCACTCGTTGGAAATCTGATTTGCTGCTTGGGGGTTCGGTCGACCGATCCAAACGTTCGGTCGACCGATCCCGGTCAGTTCTACCCCTGTACAAAAATGTTAGTCTCCTGCAAAACAGAGTTAGAACATAACAGAATATATAAGAACAATAAGTTTGACAGTCTTCGGACTGTTTGGTTCTGACTTCGAATTTCTGATCGAAAACCCTAGGTCGAACCAACGCCTACTGTTCCCTCTTCCGGGGAACGCGTCCTCACCTATTCCACTCAGGAGAAGTTACCTTTTGCTAGTTCGGTCCTCCAGACCGACTGGACTTTTGTTCAGCGTCCGATGCTTCCAATCTTCATGTTGGACGTCCAGTCCACGACCCATTCAGACTTCCACCTGGTTTGTGACACCAAGATTTCAACCTAGGGTTACCGTCTCCTAGGATTTTTGCCCGAAGTTCCGATCCACCAAGACTTTCCGCCTAGGGTTACCACCCCCTAGGACCTAGGGTTACCGCCCCCTAGGGTTTTCCACCTGCCTAACCGCAGCTAGGACTTCTGCCTAAGTACACTTAGGACTTTCCTGCAAAGCTCAATCAACATATCAGATAACAAAACACATTAACTTTGAACCCTTTGACATAATCAAAACACAAGTTTGATCGTCGGATGCTTTCCGCACCAACACACCCTTTGTCAATGTTTTACTATTTCTCTATCACTACACATTAGTACAAATGTGAGATGCACATCCGGTATCTAATACCCATGAAGAAGAAATAGATAGATTGACTTCTATAACATGTATTCCTAAGGCAGAAGTTTCTCTTCTCTTCCTTTTCACTTCCTCTAGGTATAATTTGCGGTTCCTCTTCCAATGTCCAGTCTCACCACAGTAGAAGCAGGTTCCTTCCTTAACAACCCCACCTTTAGATTTCAATGCATGAGTCTTGCCCTTTCCTTTGGCTTAGGTCTTACCCTTACCTTTGGGCTTCCTATTGCCTTTGCCCTTAGACACCATCAAAATGGTACTCGCCTTTGCCTTCTTAAGGTTGAGTTTAGCAGTTCTCAACATGCTCAACATCTCAGGCAGCGGTTTGTCAATTTCAATCATGTTGTAGTTCATGACAAATTGACTATAGCTATCGGACAATGACTGCAAGATAAGATCAGTGGTCAATTCTTGACCTAATGGAAATCCCAATCATTGTAGGTTTTCTACATACCCAATCATTTTAAGTACATATAGCCCTACAGGACTTCCTTCTTGCATTCTGCATTGAAACGGTGCTTTAGAGATCTCAAATCTCTCATGCCTTACTTGTCCTTGATATAGTTGTCTAAGATGTTCAACCATATCATAAGTATCCATGTTCTCATGTTGTTTCTGAAGCTCAAAGTTTATGGTGGTGAGTATAAGACATGATAAATCTAATACATCATCTTGATGCTTCTTGTAAGCATCCCTATCAGCTCTAGTGGCAGTAGCAGGGGGTACTTCAGGAATAGGCTGCTCTAGGACGTACAATTTTCTTTCTTTCTTGAGAACTATTCTCATGTTTCTATACTAGTCTAGGAAATTAGCTCCATTGAGCTTGTCCTTATCAAGGACAGATCGCAGAGATAGTGTCTTCTACATACTAGACGACATGATGATCTATAATAATAAAATGCAGAAATAGGTATCGTATTAAAATCATTTAATTAGGCCTTTAATTAAATGATTCTCCCACTGAATTCTAAAGCTTGGTAGGAGCAAGTCACTACTAGCTCTAAACCCCAAAGCAAAGACATTCAAGTGGGACAAGATCCACATTATACCTCATCTTGAGTTAACTTTAGCTAATCACCCAAGACATGTATACATTAGGTAGGTAACGTGTACCAATTGGACAAGATCTATATTATATCTTATCTTGAGTTAGCTTTGGCTAATCACCCAAGACTTAGTACAACTTAGGTAGACAATGTTTACCAATTACATCCTATGTAACTCTTGTCTCTTTAGGTGAACAAGACTATTTGTTCATTTGCCTATCTTATGAAATCTGCATTATAACTCATCTTGAGTTACCTTTGGCTAATCGCCCAAGACTAGTATAATTTGAATTTAATCATATGAGATATGCCTCTAAGTTCTCAACTTAGTTAAGTCACACCCAAAGTCCAATAGTCGGACATCACAATTGTCCTGTCGCACTAACCTGACTACAAATGATCGAGGTAGTAGTGAGTACCAAACTTTGATAGGCATATGAAAAAAAAGACCTAATTATGATAGCTACTCATGCATCACATACATTCATGGCATATTATGACATACATCAATATATATGCTAATTTAAATGTGAAATGGTGATGGCCCCATCACTACGATCTTCTCAAGCTAATGCGAAGATCGAAAGGTCAACCTAGGTCCAAACATCTTCTCCAAGTGCTTCCTTGATCATCGTGTGTTGTTGTCCTTCTCCCTTTTTCATCATCGTCTAGTAGACTAATTTCTCTCTAATTTGTACATTACAAAATCTAAAGAAACCTCAAGTTACATTCGAGGGTAGTCTAATTTAAACAAGAATGAAAAAGAAGATGCAGGATACGCAAGCTGTATTATGAATTATAACATACACACACATCCAATCACATTGGGGTTAAAGGCCATAACCATGCACCATGTCATATAATATTCACATATTTTATGACATAAAATTTACTATGATTTCAAAAACTAATTATGAGCCGCAACGCCACGCCGGTCAAGGGGGCAGCGCCCCTTGCGCCAATCAATCTTGGTTGTGAGCTACTATTTATAATTTATAAGGAACCGATAACATGATATTCTTTGTGGCATCACACACCATGTTATCTATAATATAAATTAAATGAACAACTACATTGACATATATATAAATATAAAATACAGACATTTGACCAAAGTGATTCTCATTTCAAAATATTTCAAGACAGATGTTCATACAAAAGCTAAGCTTATAGTATATATCCCAACAATCTCCCACTTATACTAAAAGACTATGCTGCCATAAATGCTGCCATACATCTGATTCTCATCCCCTCAACATGCCTATCAAAAGCTATCATCGAAAGGGTCTTAGTGAAAGGATCTGTCAGGTTATCTGCTGATGTAATCTTAGCGACAACAACCTCTTCTCATTTTACGATGTCTCGTATCAGGTGGTACTTGCGCTCAATGTGTTTACTTGCCTTATGGACTCGTGGTTCCTTCGAGTTTGCTACTGCACCACTGTTATCACAATAGATTGTGATAACTTTGGGCAAACCAGAAGTCACATCTAAGTCCATCAAGAAATTTCTGAGCCATACAACTTTTTTTGCTGCCTCAGAGGCTGCCACATACTCAGCTTCCATGGTGGAGTCTGAAACGCATTTCTGCTTAACACTCCTCCATGCTATGGCTCCACCTCCCAAAGTAAACACATACCCCGAGGTTGATTTACTGCTGTCCCTATCTGATTAGAAATCTGAATCCGTGTAACCCACAGGGAGCAAATCATTTGCCTGGTAAACCAGCATATAATCTCTAGTCCTTTTCAAGTACTTTAATATATGCTTTACGACAGTCCAATGTCCCGATCCTGGGCTACTTTGATATCTGCTAACCATGCCCATGGTAAAACAGATATCCAGTCTCGTACATAGCATCGCATACATTAGGCTTCCTACAGCTGAAGCATAAGGAACTGCCTTCATCTCCTCTATCTCCTTTGATGTTTTAGGACACATTTCTTAAGATAAAGGTACTCCATGCCGAAAAAGTAGAAAACCTTTCTTGGAGTTTTGCATACTAAAACGATCTAGGATAGTATCGATGTATGAAGCTTGGGATAAGCACAACATCCTTTTCTTGCGATCCCTTATTACTTTGATTCTAGGAATATGTCCACATTCTCTTAAGTCCTTCATATCAAACTGCTTGGACATCTATACCCTTACGTCTGACAACACTTTGACATTATTATCAATGAGCAAAATGTCATCTACGTATAGTACAAGAAATACGACCACGCTTCTGTCACTTTTCTTGTATACACAAGACTCATCCGGACACTGAATGAATCCATGAGACTGGATCACTTCATCAAACCGGATGTTCCAAGATCTCGCAGCTTGCTTCAGTCCATAAATGGACCGATTGAGCTTACATACAAGATGCTCTTTGCCCTTCACAATGAATCCCTCTGGTTGCTTCATATAAATGTTTTCTTCAAGACTTTCGTTAAGAAAAGCTGTGTTGACATCCATTTACCAAACCTCATAATCCATATGAACAACAATAGATAAAAGAATCTGGATAGACTTAAACATGACTACTGGCGAAAAAGTTTCCTCATAATCGATTCCCTCTTTCTGAGTATATCCCTTCGCAACAAGCCTCACTTTAAAGGTTTCCACCTTCCCGTCTGTTCCTCTTTTCCTTTCGTAGACCCATTTACATCCAATGGCTTTTACACCATTTGGTGGTTCTACAAGCTCCCAGACCTGATTACAATACATAGATTCTATTTTAGAATTCATTGCACTTTGCCAAGATGCTGCATCTTTATCTTGGAGTGTTTCATCATATGTCCAGGGATCAGCTTCATGTTCAACAAGGATCAAGTCCGAAGACTTTCCCAAAAATATGAATCTATCAGGTTGCTTAACAACCCTCCCACTACGACGAGGCACTACCTGTAATTGTGCATCATTTGTGACACGTGTTGCAGTTACTTGTGGTATCTCATCTTGTATCGTTGGTACTAAAATATAAGTGTCCTCTCTCATTTCCTTAAGAATAATTTTACTCATGGAATTATGGTTCATTACATAGTCCTCTTCTAAAAATCAGGTATTGGTGCTAACAATGACTTTCTGATCTTTAAGACTATAAAACAAACCACCTTTCGTTCCTCTAGGATATCCCACGAATAAGTGAACTTCTGTACGTGATTCCAACTTATCAACATCTCCCTTTAGCACATGTGCTGGACTACCCCAAATCCGAATGTGTTTCAAACTAGGCTTATGCCCATTCCACAATTTTATAGGAGTAGTGGGTATTGACTTATAAGGTACCAAGTTCAGAATGTATGCCGTTGTTTCCAAAGCATACCCTAAAACGAATTTGGTAATTTTGAATAACTCATCATTGATCTAACCATTTCCATAAGAGTCATATTCCTTCGTTCCGCCACACCATTCTGTTGAGGTGTACCTGGTGTAGACAATTGGGATTGAATCTCGGCCTCTAATAAGTAACTCCTAAACTCTCTTAAGAGGTACTCTCCACCACGATCAGACTTTAGTGTCTTGATACTTTTACCATGACGCTTCTCTACATCAACCTTGTACTCTTTGAACTTATCAAAGCACTTGAACTTGTGGCGCATCAAGTAAATGTACCCATATCTCGAATAGTCGTCTATAAAAGAGATAAAATATTCAAAACCACCTCTTTCCTGGATAGTCATAGGCTCACACAAATCAGAATGAACCAATTTCAACACTTCTTTGGCTCTATACCCCTTTGCCTTAAAAGACCTCTTGGTCATTTTTCCTTCCAAGCAAGACTCACAGGTTGGAAAGTTTTCCACTACCAATGAACCCAAAGGTCCATCGGCTATTAACATTTGAATCATACTCAAGTTAATATGACCCAACCTTAGATGACAAAGATATGTTTGGTTCATTTCCGAAGGTTACTTTCTCTTATTAAATTAATTTTCATTTGTTGTATCTTGGGAGTTATTGGATTAAGAGTATATAAATTGCCAACTAACACTACAGAACATATAATAACCCTATTTTTCTTGACAACCACTTTGACATCAAAAGAAATAGAATATCCATATATAAATAATTTAGAAACTGAAATCAAGTTCTTTCTAAAACATGGTAAGTAAAGATAATTTTTCAAAATCAAAGTTTTATTCCAATCAAAAGATAAATAAACATCTCTCATTGCAACAGCCGCCACTCTCGTAGCATTGCCTATGTAGACGGTGATCTCCCCTTCATGTAGTCATCGGGTTTCTTGGAACCCCTGCAATGAATTGCAGACATGATCAGTGGCTCCCGTATGTACAAACTAGGTACCGGTAGATAACACCGCTAAACATGTTTCAACAACTAATGAATAAGATATACCTTTATTGTTCTCCTTTTTGCAAGGACAGTTCACCTTCCAATGTCCAGACTGCTTGCATGTGAAGCACTTGCCTTTCGGCTTCTTCACACCTTCCTGCGGCCCATTCCCTTGAGTTCGAATCACTTTCTTTGCTGAACCAACTTGTTTCTTCTTCTTCTTTCCGCCTTTCAGCTTAGAGGCAGAAACGTTTTCAGCAATGTGAACTTGAGAACTTTGACAAAATAGCCCTTCTGCCGCTTAGAGTTTTGTCAGAAGTTCTGCCAACGAATAAACCCTTTTGTTCATGCTGTAATTCAAGCGGAACTACTCAAAACTCTTGGGCAGCGTTTAGATAATAATATCGACCTGGGTTTCCCCATCGATTTCAGCTCCAAGGACTTCCATCTCATTCAAATGAGCCATCATCTTGAGGCTATGATCCCTCACGGGTGTCCCCTCAGTCATGGTGGTTGTCATTATGTTTCTCACGGCCTCCTGCCTGGCAGTCCGATTCTGGTGTCCGAAGAGTTCCTTGAGATTGAGCATCATGTCATAGGCAGTGGGTATGACCTGATGCTGATGTTGTAGCACATTTGACATAGAATCCAAAATGTAACACCGCACCATCTCATTTGCCTTGACCTATTTCCTATGTCTCTCTATCTCCTCTTCACTAGAATCCTTATCAGGGACGCTAGGACATACCTCAAAAAGTACGAATTTGCATTCTTCAGTAGTTAAGACAATGTCCAAGTTTCGTTTCCAATCAATATAATTTGGACTAGTAAGTTTGTTTTCTTTTAAAATAACAGCAAGAGGATTGAAATCCATTTTGAAATCCTGAGAATCATAAAATAAAATATTTGGTCAAAACTTTATAATTTAAAATAATATTAATTCCTCAAACAATATAATTTAAATTCACTAACACCTCAAAACACTGTGAATTTCGTATGCCACAATAGTGTGGACGTATACTAATTCAAATATTTGTAAGAGGAGGTTTTACCCAGTAATTTTATTATCTTGTCAACCTAATTTTATGATAAATAAAATTAATAGTTGATTTATCTTCGGTCACACAAATAATAGTAGTGACTCTGAAGGGGAGGATACTATTAAATACGCCTAAGTATATATCATTACTTGATACTTAGTCCATTAATTAGGATTGTGTCCCTTCAGATGGAGAAGATCACACATACCTAAATAATTTCCTATAATCATCCATAGAGGAAGTTTAATCTAGTGATCCACAAACAAACTCATCCGATATAGAGAAAGACACTTAAAACCAACGCGCAAGTTTGAATGCATCACTTACAAACCAGTAATGGAAACCATATAATTTATTTAAATAATCCATCTCCTACTTAGTTATTTAAATTGAGGAATTTTAATCATGCATGCACATCACAGCACACACATCACAACACATAAAAATAGCATATAAAGGCAATAAATATGAAAATAAAATTTCCAACTATTATAGCCTCATCCAATGTTGTCCTCCAATATGTCGCCAATGGATCAAGCCGTTGCATCTATCTTGCTTCCTTCTTCGCCGCGCCTCCGGTCCTCAAAATAGCACCACACATAGCAAGGATACAAGCCGCAACAAAAATAAAATTTTACATTTATCGATTCTATATTCCACAAAGGAATTTACATGTAATCTATATCGAACAGAATGTAAAAAAAATAATAATGCAGCGACCGTCTGCATTTAATTATTATAATCATGCTCACTTAACAACCTCAACATACCCAAGGGTTCAAATCATACAAACACAATAAGCCATAATAGTTTGATCTAGGATGCCTACAACCATAGAGTTAATTTATCTTGCACATCCTACTATTATCCTGCTTAAACTTATGTATGAGCAGTGCATAATTTAACCGAAAACCAATCACACAGAACTAGAAAACATGCTCTGATACTACTTGAAGGGCGCTGGAATTCCGTTCTGTTTAAATTTCCCTGTACAAAAAAATTATACAAGAACAGAACTTTTCCTAGCAACACGCATGTTCGATCAAACATGTGTTTGATCAATCAAGCAAGTTCTTGAATGATCAAAATACACCTTAATCGAAGTACAAGATCACTGGCCTCTTATGTTGGTATTCAAAATCGATTCAAAGAAAATAAAACTCATTACGCAGTGAAATTAAGAACTAGTTGTACCTTTCTTCGTAGCTAAAGACCTCTTGATCTTTTGCCGTATTCCTCTCCTCTTCTTGGACGTCGTGTGGGCGAACGATCTACCAAAACAACACCACCCTCCTTCTCTTCTCGGTTTCCAAACCACCGGCTACAAAGGAGCTCTTAGGATGGGGCACCTTCTCTTCTTCTTCCTCTTCTTCCTCTTCTCCAAGCTGCCACCCACCAAGGAAGAGGAGGGGGGCGCCGGCCCTAGTTGTGGATAGAGGAGGGGCGCCAACCCTTGTTGTGGAGGAGGGGCGCCGACCACAAGGAAGAGATGTGGCTGGCCCTAGGTGGAGATGTGGCCGGCCCTAGCAAGGGAGAGAAGGGGCCCCGGCCACAAGGAGGAGAAGAGATAAAAAAAATTAGGTTTTAGGAGCCACCACCTACTCCTTTTTATAAGCTTGCCATCAGTTACAAAGAAAGAAAAATAATAGAATTCTGTTAAGAAAAAAATCTCACTTTCTATAACCAAGTTAAACCAAACCAAGTTAAGCCAAACCAAGTTAAGGATGGGTGGATGCGAGGCTTTATATAGAGGCTACAACAGGGACCTAGAGGAGGAATTGTTTTAGGCCTCCTGATGGGCTTGGGCTTCCTGTGTTCAGCTCGAACACCCAACCCAAGTCCATCAATAATAACCCATACCACTAAACGGTTATTATTAAACTACCACACCAATCTCATATTATAATATGGGCTCTTTCTTATCATGAGTGCGTTAAATTCCCTGTGTTTAAGATATCGTATGTTCGTTAATTAATTGAGTTACTGACAATCCAATTAATTAACATCTGATTCCAAGAGTAGTACCACTCAACTTTATTATCATGCTGGACTAAGTCCACTTGTAGGGTTTACATGATAATCCTTATGAGCTACTCAAGGGGACATCATCAACCTAAATAATTAGGACACAAATTCCTTCTGTAATCAACAATACACCATATAAATAATACTATATCCCAACTCATCAGACCTATTGATTTAACGAATAAATCTCACTCATTGATAAGTTAAAGAAATAAATACTAAGTATACGTACTTGTAATTATATAGGGATTAAGAGGACGCACATCCATAATAACAGAGGTTCTGTTCTTTTATGTAGTCAGTATAAATCGAACAATCTCAAATGGTCCTGCTCAATACACACATAGTGTACTAGTATAATTTTATAGTCAAGACAAACTAATACCAAATTACACTACAACCGTTCCAATGATTTGTCCCAATCTATCTTGGTTGTGAGCTACTATTTATAATTTGTAAGGAACAGATAACATGATCTTCCGTGTGGCACCACACACATGTCATTGATATATATATAAATATAAAATGCAGACATTTGGCCAAAGTGATTCTCATTTCAAAATATTTTAAAATAGATGTTCATACAAAAAATATGCTTATAGTATACATCCCAATAGGAAGAAGAGGGAAGATTAAGAGTCACACTTTTCATTTCTTTTTATCTTATTCTCATCTAATGAAAAATTCATTCCAAAAAACCTATTTATATTCATCCCATGAATATCAAGGGTTTTTTTGTCTCTTTATATTCCTCTTAATGGTTTGGATTATTATATTGGATTAACCATTAATCCAATAACCCAATAAGTCTAACCCATTTAGTCTAACCCATTAATCCAATGTGTCTAATTCAGATTGGACTCAATCCAATGAGTGGGTTCATTTGAGTCTAACTCAATGAGTAACCCAAAAATCCTAATCATCTCATAATTGGCTCTTAGGGCTAATTTCTAGCAATAATGTCATCCTAGGTAGACCGGTCTTGAATGAATTTCAGGCGGTCATTTCAACGTTTTGCTAAAAAAATAAAATTCTCCGTGGATGATCAAGAAGGAGAGGTAAAGGAGACCAGCTAGTGGCACGTAAATGTTATGTGGAAATAGTCAAAATAGAAGCCAATGATGCCCAGAAAGCCTAAAGAATGGAGGTCAATACCATTCAGGAAAGATCTCCTTCCCTAGTGTATGAAGAAAAGGAGGAGGTACAGATCTAAGTTGACTGACTGGAAGCTGTTACCTACATAGCGGTCGACTTGGATCTTCAACTTAAAATCAAGCTAACACAATGTTTAACACGCAGTAGTGATGTGTTTGCTTGGACGCCCAAAGAAGTGACGGGTGTGTCCGCTCTAGTTATGGAACACGCACTGCATGTATATCCTGATGCTCAACAGGTCAAACAAAAGAAGCGGGATTTTAGGACTGACCAGAACTAGATTATCAAGGAAGAAGTAGAAAAGATACTGGAAGCAGGATACATTCGAGAGGTACAATTCTCTAGCTGGTTAGCCAATGTTGTCCTGGTATCCAAGCTAGGGAATAAATGGCGAGTGTGCATTAATTTTTGAGACCTCAATAAAGCTTGCCCGAAGGATTATTATTATCTGCCCCGCATCGACCAGGTGGTGGACTCTACGGTCGAATGTGAATTTATTTGTATACTGGATTCTTACCATGGATATCATCAAGTCCCACTCACTAAGAACGATCAAGAAAAGCTTAGTTTTATAACTGTCGAGGGTACTTACTACTATAATGTTATGGCTTTCAGACTTAAGAATGCAGGGACTACCTATCAAGGGCTCATGAACAAAGTTTTCTAAAAATAGATAGGGAGAAACATGAAAGTGTACGTAGATGATATACTCATTAAATCCCTCCAAGCCTCAGATTTATACACGGATATAGAAGAAACTTATAGAACTTTGCAGCAATATAGACTCAAGCTTAATCCATGTATATGTTTGTTTGGAGCTAAAAGTGACAAATTTCTGGGCTACATGGTAACTGAGCGAGGAATAGAGGATAATCCCAGTAAAATACAGGTGCTCTAAGACATGGCCCCGCCACACAACTTGAAAGAAGAACAGAGGTTGACTGGCCAGATCACTGCTCTTTCTCATTTCATTTCCCGATCGGCCGACGGAAGCCTTTCTTTCTTCAAAATACTTCGACGAGCCACCAAGTTCTAGTGGGATGAAGATTGTGCTAAGGCATTTCAAGAGTTAAAAAGTTATTTGTCCACTTTGTCTGTATTAGCTAAACCAGTAATGGGGGAAACTTTATGGGTGTATCTGTCAACAAATAAGCATGCTGTGGGCTCAGTGTTAGTGAGGCAGGAAGGGAAACAACAATAATTCATGTATTTTTTAAGTTATTTATTAAAAGGAGCCGAGTGCCGATATACTGCACTCGAGAAATTGGCCTATGGATTGATATTGGCTGCTAGAAGATTGCGCCCTTACTTCCTATCACACTCAATCATAGTGTTAACTAATAGCTCTTTGGGTCGAGTACTCATTAATCCAGAGGCATCTGGGTGGCTGATTAAATGAACAACTGAGCTTAGTGAGTATGATATACAGTATCAACCCCGGGCGACAATTAAAGATCAAGCACTGGTTGATTTTATAACAGAAGTGCAGGGACCAGAGGAAGAGGAAACTTGGAAAAATATATGTGGATGAGTCTTCCACTCGACAAGGCAACATCATTGGAATTCTTCTCATATTACCAAGGGAAGATCGAATGCAACTTTCTGTTTGATTAAATTATAGAGCTACTAATAATGAGGTAGAATATGAAGCACTGATAGTAGGGTTACAAGCCACACGACACGTAGGAGCTACTCTGGTTTGGATTTATTTTGATTCTTAGTTGGAAGCACATCAATTAACAGGCAATTTCAAGATCAATAGTGAACGACTCAAATTATATGTGGAAGCATTTTATGAGCTAAAAGCTGAGTTTCAATAAGTAAACATACAAAAGACTCCTCGATCATAGAATCAAGTAGTAGATGAATTAGCCAAATTAGCCTCTGCCATAATATCTTGGAATTTGGATAGACCAGTAGAACAAATAGTACTGGTATCTTGTATCTTAAAACAAGCTGATACAGAAATACAAGGTAATTGGAGAACATCAATCATTATATTCTTATAGCAAGGTATTTTACCAGAAGATGGAGAGCAAGCACGGGTGCTCAAGAAGAGGGCTAGCCGATACTCCATAGTGGGTGACCAACTTTATAAGAGGGCTTTCTCCAGTCCTTTGCTTAAATCTATCAAACCAGAAGATATGCAGTATATTCTATAAGAAGTGCATCAAAGTTCCTGTGGCAATCATATAGGAGGGCGATCCCTTGCTAGAAAAATATTACTAGCAGGATATTTTTGACCCACCTTGTAAGAATATGTAGATCAGCACGTAAGAACATGTATATCCTGTCATAAACATCAAAATATTCCCCATCATCCCACTGTACTATTAAAGACATCCATTGTGTCTTGTCCCTTTGATTAATGGGGCATGGATAAAGTTGGGTAATTTCCTATTGCAATCGCGTAAAGGAGATTTTTATTGGTGGTTGTGGATTATTTTTTAAAATGGGTGGAAGCTGAAGTATTAGCCAAGATCACTGAATAAGAAATTATTAAATTTTTATGGCAACATATTATCTGTAGATTTGACATTCTATACAAGTTAGTCTCTAATAATGGGAGGCAATTTCAAGGAAGAAGAATTAGGGAATGGTGCTCAGAGTATGACATTATATAGGAATTCACCTCTCTGGCATATCCACAGAGTAATGGGCAAGTAGAAGTACCAATAGAGAAATTATCAGAGAACTTAAAATTAAACTGGATCATGTTGGTGGTAGTTGGGTGGATGAGTTGCTTAGCATACTATGGGCATATCACACTACTCCCCGAAAATCTACAGGGATAACTCCTTTTCAACTGGTATATGGTGGTGAAACAGTAATCCCAATAGAGGTGGGAGTTGAATCCGACCGAAGACAACTATATGATGAAGATAATATAGGTTGGCGCCTCATGAAACTTGATATGGTGGAAGAGGTGCGGGATAAGGCAGCAACTTGGCTCATATCATATCGCCAGATAATGAGACAAAACTATAATGAAAGGGTTATACCAAGATAGTAGTTGATCTAGTCTAGAAACGCATTAAGCCCATTGGAGATGTTAAGGTGATATGAAAGCTTGCTTCAGGCTCCTACTATCTTCAGGACGCAGAAGGGAAGAATCTCGAGTGACCTTGGAGTGCTAATCACTTATAGCCTTATAGAACCTAACAAGTATGCCTGTAATCTATTTATGTATTTTGTTCAATTTTTATATACATAATGAGAGGTGCAGGCAACACTATTCAAAAGCGTTCCGAAACAAATGAATTAATTCTCTCTTAATAGTCGATCAGGGACCTTAAGGGGTGACCAGATAGACTCTCTTAAGGGGAACTGGAGACTTTAAACTTCCATGCAGTCGATCAGGGACCTTAAGTAGTGACCGGACAGGCTTCCTTAAGGGGAACCGGAGACTTTAAACCATCACAGTCAATCGAGGACCTTAAGGAGTGACCGAATATGCTTCCTTAAGGGGAATCATAGACTTTAAACCATCGCAGTCGATCAGGAATCATAAGGGGTGACCGGACAGGCTCCCTTAAGGGGAACTAGAGACTTTAAACCTCCATATAGTCGATCGGGGACCTTAAGGGGTGACCGGACATGCTCCCTTAAGAGGAATCGGAGACTTTAGACTTCCATGCAGTCGATCGGGGATCTTAAGGAGTGACCAGACATGCTTCCTTAAGGGGAACTAGAGACTTTAAACCATCACAATCGATCGAGGACCTTAAGGAGTAACCAAACAGTCTTCCTTAAGGAGAACCAGAGACTTTAAACCATTACAGTCGATCGACGACCTTAAGAAGTGATCAGACAGGCTTCCTTAAGGGGAACCGGAGACTTTAAACCATCACAATCGATCAGGGACCTTAAGGGGTGCCCGAACATGCTCCCTTAAGGGGAATCAGAGACTTTAAACCTCCATGTAGTCGATCAGGGACCTTAAGAGGTGACCGGATAGACTACCTTAAGGTGAACCGGAGACTTTAAACTTCCATGCAGTTGATCGGGGACATTAAGGAGTGATCAGACATGTTTCCTTAAGGGGAACCAGAGATTTTAAACCATCATAGTCGATCGAGGACTTTAAGGAGTGACTGATCAAACTTCCTTAAGGGGAACCAGAGACTTTAAACCATCACAGTCGATCGAGAGTTTTAAGGAGTGACCGAACAGACTTCCTTTAGGGGAACCGAAGAATTTAAACCATCACAGTTGATCCGGGACCTAATGGGGTAACCGGACAGGCTCCCTTAAGGGGAACTAGAGACTTTAAACTTTCATGTAGTCGATCGAGGACCTTAAGGGGTGACCGGATAGGCTCCCTTAAGGGGAACCGGAGACTTTAAACTTCCATGTAGTCGATCGGGGACCTTAAGGGGGGGGCCTGAAAGGCTCCCTTAAGGGGAACTGGAGATTTTAAACTTCCATGTAGTCAATCGGGGACTTTAAGGGGTGACCAGACGAGCTTCCTTAAGGGGAATTGGAGACTTTAAACTTTCATGTAGTCGATCGGGGACCTTAAGGAGTGACCGGACAGGCTCCCTTAAGGGGAACCGAAAACTTTAAACTTCCATGCAGTCGATCAGGGACCTTATGTGGTGACTGGGTAGGCTCTCTTAAGAATAACTGGAAACTTTAAACCCTCAACACGTTAATCAAAGCATATGGATTATATTTATCTCATTTCATTTGGTGGCTTAAGGTTGATCGATTCATCATATAACCTGGAGATTCATTGAGGAAGGCTTCTATATCATATTCAACCTCTTTACTTTACTTAGAAGTATATGGTTACGCAATCTATACTGAAGAGTTCTTATAAAGACAATTATATTGCATCCGGTTTACTTACTTTGCCCAGGAATATATGCTCGGTCAGTTTATTAGATAGGTCGAGGATCCTTTATACTAGCAGAGCATTCAAGCTATCATAAAAGTCTGGAAATCATCAAGGAGAATTCACGCAATATTATATATCACTCAGAAGATAACTATAAGGTCTACTTATTCTGATTATAATTTCTGTGTGTAATTTCTCCGCAAGATATATGTGGAGAATATACGAAAGAACTTAATCTATATGGATACTCGGGTGGTTCCGAAGACCTGGGAGGCTACATAAGGAAGGAAAAGTAATTGCAAATTTTCATTAATATTTGATATATAACAAGTAGTGTGCAGTAATGACTAAATAATAAGAAGATATAAATACAAGATTCCAATTTCATTCAAATATACTTAAAAAGTCTTTGGGAAGCTCCTTGTTAAGTCATTGACAATCTACAAATAGGGGAGGAGGTTCTCCAGATAGGTAACCCCCCCCCTCTCTTAATTGTCGGATTGTCCCTTCAACAGAATGGGTTACAGTTCCTACGATTCGTCGAATATATTCCTTACCAAACTCAGAGGAGTCCAAATAGGATCTACGTTTACTTTGTCAGCGCTCCTCCTCACCTACTTTATATGTCTAGAGTTCATATTGTAGGATATCCTTCTCTCCTTGTAGGGTAGCCTTCTCTACCTTAGCACTCTCTAGCTCTTTCAAAAGTGAGTTTATCTGCAAATCTTGAGCTCGTAGTCTTTCCTGTTGTTGAAACAAGGTAAAATCTTTAGAGTTTAATTCTTGAGCTAGCTTAGGAGATCTAGAGCCATGGGATAATTGTAAATGTTTCAAAAGAATAGTTTTGTGGGATAAGTCTGAGAGAGCTTTGTCTTTCAGAGATTTCTCTACCAGGAGTTGAGATGTATTCCACTGTAATTGAAGTTCCAAGTCTTTCTTTTCTTCTTCTCAAGATTGTAGTAATTGATGACAATCTTGTAAGGCTTTCTCTAGGTCAGCGTTGAGTTCAGCTTGTGAATTTACTTTGTCTCGTAGCTGAGTAAGTTCATCATTAGGAAGGTTGAAGGTAGCCTGTAATTCCTCCACTTTGTCTTTTAAAACTCGATTAGTTCTTTCTAGATCTGCAACTAGCTAACCCAAATATATGCTCGAGGAGTAGAACTAAAATAAGATAACAACATAGTTACACTTTATAACCATAAACCAAGGAAATTCAATCACAAACTTACTGCAATAGCTTGGCGATTGTGATCATCAGCACGTTCAGAGATGGTACGCTCCCTCATATATGCTTGAGAATGCATCCATGACTCCGCTAAGACACCTTTTAACTGGAGTATCCCACATGAGGGAGGAATAGGTGTATGACTAAGCTGGGATGGTAATTTGTGAGATTGTTTAAAAAGGATAGAGGAGCTAGTGGAAGCTGTGGGTTGTGAAGAAGAAGTAGGAGGAAGAACGGGAGTTGCCAAGAAAACCTGTGAAGATGGATCAGGAGGTGTAAGGATGAGCGATGAAGGAACTTGTTCAATAGGTATTTCAATGGACCAGGAATGACCGATCTCCTACAAGGGGTTCTTTTGGCATGGGGCCTGGTGGGAGAAGAAGTTAAAGCCTGAAGAAGAGGCGATGAAGCCACAAGGACAGTTGGTGTCGCTTCAAGTGAAGGAACAACTGGAGGAATAGCACGGGACATAGGGATGAGAAGCCCTAGTCTCATCATATTGAGTGTAGAACAGGAATGAGTGTGTGTAGGAGGTGCAGGTTCCTTACCTCTAGTATAGGAGATTTCGGAAGGAGTAATGAGAATCTGTCCAAAAGTGGGTATGGTAGATATAAGTAAACCCCGAGCTTCGGTGCAAGGTATTTTATATTTGACAACAAAGGGATCTTCCTATTCTAGTGAGCGAGAGGATTCCCTGGGTTGCGCAGCTGGAGATAGTAAACCAAGAGAAGAAGAAGGATGATTGAGACGACGATCTCTTAATAAATCTTTTCCCATTCTAGTTAAGACTACTCTCATTAGACGAGTATTCTTATACATGAAAGTGGAAAGAATAGCATCAGCTAGAGAAAAGAGAAACTCATGTTAGGAACAATATGAAAATGACAAAAAATATATATAAGGAAAAATAATCTTACTGAAGGGGACGTCTAAGGCTGTGTCAGATTGGCTAAGACCAAAAGCAAATAATAAACCTTCTGTGATTAAGGTGGGCAAGTTAAACTTTGCGTCTTTAAATTTTCCCATGGAAGAACGAAGAATGGGATCTTCAAAAATATCGCCTAAGTGGGGAATCGGGGGAAGGTTTCGTTGCCAGGTTATCGAATATGGTGGGGGAGAAGGAAGGTGCATGAAAAAAAACTGCCCCTCTATTCTCCTTGGGGTGGAATTCTATGGAATAGAGTGGCTTTAGGATGTGACTGAAACTTAAATAAGCTATCTTCCACTTGACGGGGAATGAAGAAATGGTGGAACAGGTGAGGAGATAAAGGAAAGTCAAGTAAGCGAGAAACGACAACAAAACCAACCATAATAGAGAATGATTAGGGGATGAGTTGATGTAGGGGAAGGTCAAAATATCTACTAACATCAACAAAAAGGGGATGAATGGGAAACCTAAAACCCAATAAGACTTGTTCCCAGAAGATTACTACTCTCTCTAAAGGAGGGAGGTGAGGATGATCCTTTGAAGTAGGGACGACTAGGTATGGAGGAAAATCATAGTTCCATTGAAGCTCATAGGCCTCTTGTATAGTAAATTTGGAAGAACATTGAGTGTACCATTCGTCGGATGTCGACATTGGTAGCAGGAAGGATTAGTAGGAGCAAGAAAAAAAGCTAACAGAGGGCGAAGAATAAGAAATAGGTAAACTAGAGAAAGAAGACGAAGTATTAGGGATTTTTCTCTTTTTTCTCTTTAAAAGCCTTAGCAAAGTATCAAAAAAGGTGTTTTAAGCGGGAACGTTAGATCGAGATGAAAAAAAGCGGGGTCAAGGGGGAACCATTGGATAGATTGATATGGTGGCGGATATAATGAGAAGGGTACACTTAGGACGTCAGAGATACACGTGTCACCGATAGAAAAACGGTATCAGTAACCGACACAAAAGATTATGCTCTCAAGATATTAGAGCTATTACTAAGATTAGACTAAAAATATCCAAGATCCCAAGGAAGGCTAAATATTTATGATATAGAACATGAATTATATGATTTTCATATTATAAACTCGGTCAGTCATGATAAGCATATTAGGTCTTAGGGCCAGTTCAAAAAATATATATGTATAAACTCGGTCAACCATTATGAGTCGACTGAGTCTTAAGGTTATTTCAAAAAAAAAAAATATATGTATATATATATACTCGGTTGGCCACTATGAGCTGGGCGAATATTAAGTTTGAGCTAAAATAAATACAAAAGTAAGCAAACTCGATCGGCTAATGGAAGTCAGACGAAGGTTATGATCGGGAAATAATAAGTATGGATTGACATAAGAATGATCCTCCTATAGAAGGCTAATAATAAACATAAAGAAAATGGAACAAACTAGGTTAATGTTAAAAGCCAAGGGAACACCAATTCTGTTTAAGAACAAATATTAACTTAATCCCTCAATAATAAAATCAAATCAACTGCAGAAAAAATCAACATAACCTCATCTAAGTATACAAATTTCCAGGTACTTAATGGATAAGGATAAAAACAAATTGTGCAAACATTCGAAACATCATAGGAAAGTGTTAACATTTAAAATTGGTAGAAAGGATTCTTCATTACAAAGGTATGTTGGGGATCAGATCAGTTTGGGAAACAAATCAGGAGGCCAGGTCTGGAGTAATCTCCTACGGTCAAGGAAGTTGGCCGGAGGGTTGGAAGTTAGATATCCCTTTTCTTTTAGTTGCTCTATGGCCCCATCAGCCTCATGATTGAAAGCTTTGACAATAGATGTAGCGATAGGAGCATTGAAGTCGGGTGATTCAAGAAGTATTCTTTTCTTCTTTTCAAATCGGTCATCTTTACCCGCCTGATAACTTACTAAAGCATCTTAAGAGGATTTCAATTCATTCTCCTTAGAAGCAATATCTACTTGAGTTTTGGTTAAGGATGAACGTAGAGAGGCTATTTCCGTATCCTTAGAGTGTAAATAGGAAACTTTAATAGCCAATTCTAAAGTATGAGCTTCCTTAAATGCTTGTATCTGAGATGATAACTAAGCATTCTCTGTAGTGAGTTTATCTAGTCTTGATGTCAACTCAGTGCGAAGATTGATCTCTAATTGAACTTGAGACTTGAAGTTTTCTGCAAAGGATCTCCATTAACTCAGGTTTTTAGATTCAGCCTCAAGTAGTTGGCGAGTCTCTTGTAACTATGCGGACAACTCATATATCTCTCTAGAAGCTTGGGAAGAAGATGCTTCAAGGGCTTGTTGCCTCAACGTATAGTTCTCTCGAGCCAAGTCTTATAATTGATGGGTCACACTCATATTAGTGACCCAGTGGTATAGAATAGAAAATTATTAGTAAAGTGCATTAAAGAGAAAATAATTGAATGAAAAGCTTCTTACCTTAGTTTTCTCGAAAGAAAATTTATCGGCCAACTCAACGGAAGTAAGCTTCTCAAGTTGTTGGTGAGTCTCTGCCTAAACTGTTGTTAAAGAATCTTCCAATAGTATTGGAAGGGTGGAAGAAGGTGTAGATGAGGATGATAAAGAAGTGTGAAGTGAGGCTGGAGAGAAGAGAAGAAAAGGAGGATCCTGAGTTTCTTAGAGGGGTAAAGGAATTTGTTCTGGGAAAGTTATGACAAACTCTGGATCTTAGTTAGTACTCTAAATTGGAGGATCCCCTTTGTTAGAGTGAATACTAAAAGCCTAGCTTTTGTATAAATATTTATTTAGAAATAAAGAATAACATTGGTAAAAAATGTCTACATGATAAGTATAGTTGTTCAATTAATTTATATTGTAGATAATATGGTATGTGGTGTCACACATAGAAGATCATGTTATCAGTTCTTTATAAATTATAAACAGTTGCTCATGACTAAGATGGAAAGGAACAAACCATTGGAATAGTCGTAGTGTAATTAGGTATTAGTTTATCTTGACTAATAAATTACACTAGTACACTCTAAGTGTATTGAGTAGGACCATTTAAGGTAAGTTTTTTTTTATACTGACTTAATAAAAGAACAAGAGCTTAGTTATTATGGAAGTGTGTGCTCTTAATCCTAATATAATAACAAGTACATATATTTAGTATTTATTTCTTTGACTTATCAAAGGGTGAGATTTAGCTCGATAAATCAATAGGCCCGATAAGTTGGGAAATGATATTACTTATAGTGTGTGTTGTTGATTATAGAAGGAAACTGTGTCCTAGTAATCTAGGTTGAGAATGTCCCCAAGAGGAGCTCATAAGGATTGTCATGTTAAACCCTGCAGGTGGACTTAGTCCGACATGATGATAAGGTTGAGTGGTACTACTCTTGGACTAAAAAATTAATTAAAGTGAGTTGTCAGTAACTCATTTAATTAGTGGGCATTCGACATCTTAAACACAGGGAGAATAACACACTCATAATAAGAAGGAGCCCAAAACGTAATTTGAGATTGGTACGGTAGTTCAATAATAGTTTTTTAGTGGTATGAATTATTATTGATGAAATTAAGTTGGGTGTTTGGGGCTAACACGGGAAGCCTAATTTCATCGGGAGACCAAAACCAATTCCTCCTCTCGGTCCCTATCGTAGCCTCTTAATTATAGAGAATTATATCCACCTATACCCACCTTCCTACCTATCCTAATGGGGCCGGCCAAGCTAGCTTGGAGCCCAAGCTAGGGCCGGCCAAGACCAATAGGATGAGCCAAGTTTATGGCCGGCCAATGCTTGGAGGCCAAGCATAAGTGGCCGGCCCTAATCAATTTAAAAGGATTTAAAATTTTAAAATTTTTCTTATGCGGGTACCATGGTTTTAAAAGAGAGTTTAAAATTTAAATCTTTTCTTTTTATAGCTTTCTACAAAAGATTAAGAAAAGATATGATATCTTTCCTTATTTGTAGATTGAAAGAAAGATTTTAATTTTGATAAAACTTTCCTTTTTTGTAACCATGTTCATGTTTTAAAAAGAGAGTTTTAAAATTAAATATTTCCTTTTATAAGTTTCTACAAAATATTAAGAAAAGATTTGATATCTTTCCTTATTTGTAGATTGAAAGAAGATTTTAATTTTAAAGATAACTTTCCTTTTTGAAAATCATTCACATGTTTAAAAACAAAATTTTAATTTATAAAATTTCTTTTTATAACCAACCATGAAGGGATAAATTATTAGAAAAATTTTAATTTTAAAATTTCCGGAAACAAATAAGGAAGTTTTAATTTTGTGTTTAAAAGTTTCCTTATTTGGAGCATTGGTGTGTGGCCGGCCATAGCATGGTTGAAAGGAAAATTTAATTAATTTTTCCTTAATAACCAAAGGCAAGGAATATAAGGGAATTTTAATAACAATTAAATTTCCTTATTTGCCAAGACCAAGGAATATAAAAGAGGGGGTAGAGGTGCTTTCACCTTACAACATCTCTTCTATTGTTCCTCCTCTTTTCCTTGGTGTGTGGCTGCCCTATTCCCTCCTCTTCTCTTCTTCTTTAGTGGCCGGATCATCTTTCTCTTGGAGCTTTTGTTGGTGGCCGGTTCTAGCTAGGAGAAGAAGGAGAGAAAGGAGGCTTTGCTCTTGCATCCCTTGGAGCTTGGTGGTTATAACCAAACCTCTACATCTCTTGGAGACTTGGTGGTGGCCGAAACTAGCTTGAAGAAGAAGGAGCTTGGGTGGTTCTCGTCTTGGTAGATCGTCGCCCACACGACGTCCAAGATAAGAAGAGGAATACGGTAGAAGATCAAAAGGTTGTTACAGACAAAGAAAGGTATAACTAGTAATTATTTTCCGCATCATGCTAGTTTTTCTTTGTATGAATTCCAAACACAAGAGACATATGATTCTAGAGTTTCAAATTTATGATTCAAGTTTGTGTTTTTTTTATTTTTTGAATTTGTGATTCGATTGTTCTTTTTGGTTAAACCTAATGTTATTTTAGGAAATTAAATATTTAATTTCATTAAGAGGTTTTGTCGAGGCAGTGGTGGATGCTCCCATACCTAAGAAGGCCATGTGCCTTGCCATGTTTGTCCTGGGAACCGATTTCCGAAATAGATATTTAATTGAATTTGTAACATACGTTGATTTGGATCAATAGTGTTAAGTTCTGCTTGCGATCCAATCTAAACCATTAAGAACAGATAAGTTAAATTTGGAATCAATAATGTTAAGTTCCGTTTGCGATTCCTAATTTAATTTCTAAAGAACACAATAGGTTATTTAGGAAAGGTTCGACACTTGTACAAAATTTTTGTACAGTGGAACCGGTACGATCTTCCTAGGACCAACCAACAATACCCCTTGTGGCTGAATAGATGGTGAAGAGAGAATAGGGTATAAGGATGATAAGGTAGGTTCAAGAGAAGTGGTTTGAACACCTCCTTTAGCTACGTCCTCAGGAACGGAAATAGCCCTTCTCTTGGGAAGGGGCGCTAAGGTCAATCTACGCCCAGGGCGTTTTCCCTTAGGAGTAGCTTCTGGCATTTGCTCTGGTATTTCCATGGGAGTGTCTTCTAGCAATGGAGGTAAATTTGTAGGTATTTCCCTAGGAATGGTTTGAGAGCTAGAAGCGGTTGTCTGCTGGATGGAGGGTTCAGGCAAAGGAGTAGTAGAAGGTTGATCTTGCTTGGCATTAAGCTCGGCATTGAGTTCTTGTTCGTTGGCCGAAAAGCCTCCTCTTCCAGACCGATTTCCTTGTCGACCAAGGCTTCAAATACCGCATCCACTACAACAAACAAAGAGTATTTTATTTACTAACAAAGTAATGGTTAAAACGTCATAACTTACCAAAGGAGCATCGTAATTTCTTTTGAATAGGGCTTATGCCAAAAAAGGTATAGAAGATCACTACATATCCCTTTGTGAATATAAAAGTGATGACCAAGTAATCTCTTGGAATAATCAGAGAAGATTGGTTGTTGATGAAGTTCTCTTATATCGGGAAGATGAGGGAAAGAAGATTGTCATGAGGTAGACCATGTGACAGGTTTAGGAAATTTTATGAAGAAGAAGCGTGACTTCCAACCCTTGTTGGATGAAGGTATTTCTTCAAAAAACACTATCTTCGGACGAGATTGGAAAAGAAATACTCCTGGCTCTGATTTTTTAGGGTAAGAGAATATGAAGAAATTTTGGGGAGTGGGAGGGATACTGAAAAGACGAAATAACATGTATAGCCCACATAGATATCGAAAAGTATTTGGGGGTAAATTGTTGTAATGGAATACTAAAATACTGACTTATCTCCACTAAGAATGGAGGAATAGGGAAGTGTAAACCGGCCACTAATTAATCCTTGAAGAAGGTAATATAGTTATCAGGAGGAAAATGGGGATAATTATCAGGTTGCAGGACCTTGATACGATACTCCTTAGGGATTTCATACTAGGAACGAATGGAAGTTCGATAGGTGGTACCAAAGAAGGAATGAGTCTGAGCGTACCAAGGAATCTGTGATTCCTCAGCCATGCCAAAAAATAAAAACACTCAAGGGATAGGCGACTTACTAGGTCCTTAAGGAATGGAGGAAGCAGAAGAAGGACAGGGAAGATGAAGATGTTAGTTGCTACTTAGAATATCGTACCGGTTCCCCTGTACAAAAATTTTATACAAGTCCTGAACCTTTCCTAACAACCTATTGTGTTGTTTAGAAATTAAATTTGGAATCGCAAACAGAACTTAACATTATTAATTCCAAATTTAACTTATTTGTTCTTAGTGGTTTAGACTTGTATTGCAAACGATGCTTAACATTATTGATCCAAATCCACCCATGTTACAAATTCGATTAAATATTTATTTCAGAGATCGGCTTCCAGATTAAACATGGCGAGGCACTAGGCCTTCTTGGTTATGGGAGCATCCACCACTTCTTAGACAAAGCCTTTCAACGAAATTCAATATTTAATCTCCTTATAGTAACCCTAGGTTTAACCAATAAGAACAATCGAATCACAAGATCGAAAAACAAAAGAAACACAAATTCAAATCATAAATCCGAAACCTAGAATCGTTAGCCTCTTGTGTTTGGTATTTCAAAATCCATACAAAAGATGAACTAGTTATGATGCAGAAACTAATAACTAGTTATACCTTTTGATGCTTATAGACCTCACGATCTTCTGTCGTATTCCTCTTCTTATCTCGGACGTCGTGTGGGCGATGATCTACCGAGACGAGAATCCACCCAAGCTTCCTTCTTCTCCTTGCAAGTTTTGGCCACCAACAACCTCCTTGAGATGAAGAACTTCAGCCACCAACCAAGCTTCAAGGGACGCTAAGAAACAAAGCCTCCTATCTCTCCTTCTTCTTCTAGCAAGATCCGACCACCAATAACTCCTAGAGATGAAGAACCGTCGGCCACCAAGGAAGAAGAATAGGAGGAAGAAGAGGGATGAGGGTCGGCCACCACCAAGGAAGAGAAGAGAGGAATAATAGATGTATTATATGAGGTGAGGCACCTCTACCCTCTCTTTTATATTCCTTGGTCTTGCCAAATAAGGAAAGTTTTAAACATAATTAAAACTTCCTTATTTTTCCTTGCCAATGAACAAAAGGAAAATTTAATTAAAATTTCCTTTTATTCTTTTAATGGCCGACCCCTACAATTCCTCCAAATAAGGAAAGTTTTAAACATAAAATTAAAACTTCCTAATTTGTTTCCAGAAATTTTTAAAATAAAAATTTCTCTTTTAAAAATTTCCTTCATGGTTAGTTATAAAAGGAAACTTTTATAAATTAAAATCTCTCTATTTAAACATGTGGATGATTATAAAAAGAAAAGTTTTCTCCAAAATTAAAATCTTCCTTTTAACTACAAATAAGGAAAGATATCAAACATTTCTCTTAATCCTTTGTAGAAACTATAAAAGGAAAGATTTAATTTAAAACTCTCTTTTAAGATCATGCGTTTCACATAAGGAAAGATTTTAAAATTAAAATCCCCTTTTAATTTTAATGTGGCCAGCCACCTAAGCTTGGGTTCCAAGGTAGGGCTGGCCACCACTTGACCCATCTAGCCTAGGTTTGGCTGGCCCTAGCTTGGGCTCCAAGCTAGGCTTGGTCGGCCACCTTAAGGTGGGTAAGGAGTTGAGTTTAGGTGGGTATAAGACTTTATACATAAGAGGCTACGACAGGGACCGCGAGGAGGAATTGGTTTTCGTCTCCCGATGAACTTGAGCTTCCCGTGTTCGCCCCGAACACCCAACTCGAGTTCATCAATAATAGCTCATTCTACTAAAGAGTTATTATTACACTACCACACCAATCCCATATTACTATATGGGCTCCTTCTTATCATGAGTGTGTTAGTCTCCCTATGTTTAAGATATTGAATGCCCACTAATTAAATGAGTTACTGACAACTCACTTAATTAATATCTAGATCCTAGAGTAGTACCACTCAACTTCGTTGTCATGCAGGACTAGGTTCACCTGCAGGGTTTATATGACAATCCTTATGAGCTCCTCAAGGGGACATCATCAACCTAGATTACTAGGACACAGTTTCATTCTATAATCAATAACACACCATATAAATAATATCATTTCCCAACTTATCGGGTCTATTGATTTAACGAGCTAAATCGCACCCTTTGATAAATCAAAGAAATAAATATTAAGTATACGTGCTTGTTATTATATCATGATTAAGAGTACATGCTTCCATAATAACAGAGGTATTGTTCTTTTATATAGTCAGTATAAAAAGATACTACCTCAAATTGTCCTGCTCAATACACTCATAGTGTACTAGTATAATTTATTAGTCAATATAAACTAATATCTAATTACACTACAACCACTCCAATGGTTTGTCCAATTCCATCTTGGTTGTGAACTACTATTTATAATTTATAAGGAACTGATAACATGATCTTCTGTGTATGACACCACACACCATGTTATCTACAATATAAATTAATTGAACGACTACACTTAGCATATAAATGTAGACATTTGACCAATGTGATTCTTATTTCTAAATAAATGTTTATACAAAAAGCTAGGCTTTTAGTATACATTCCAACATAAGAAGCACTGGATGTTGGAAAGAGTCAGGAAAGAAAATCACCAGAAAGTGAGTTGAGGAAGACGAAGAGTAAAGAAATAAAAAAAGATTTACGGTTTTAGGGCGGTATAACTAATAAGGATCGTCATTAAATTGAAATAGCTCATGATAGGAGAGTCGTTGATCTGCTAAGAAGAATATGTGATAGGACATTGATAAAGAAGCATGTTAAAGGTAGATTTAAGAAATAGAAGAAAATGTTATGTGGCGCTCACCCATAAAGAGGCATTTATGATGGACAGGACAAACCAAATCATAGGCAAAGACACCATATCTTCGAGTGCTTCCAACATTCTCTTTTTGTTGAAGGACCAATTACCAATGAAATAATTTTAAAAAATCACTCGACTCTTAAAGTATAGTTATGAGATGAGAAAAGAAAACATTCAATGAATTAGACAAGTAGAGCAAACAAATAAAATTGAGACTCGTGTCTAATCAGTCAGTCATACCTCCTTCGACTAGACTTGAAGGGAAGGCTAGTGATATGGGTTATGATAGGTCGGCTTGTCGAATGAAGTAGAAGTCATGGTCAAAAAAGATAGAAGAGGCCCATAGCTGGGTGAATATATGATTAATAGGAATGACCAAATAAAAGGTTTTCCGCAGATGCTCGGTCAGGTGAAGCCCGACCGAACTTAAAGGAACTTAGCCTTGTATAGTTTCTAGTTTATTACCCGTCGAGTGAAGGTTGAGTGAGCACTAGTGTACTTACATACGCTCAGTCAGAAAAAGCCCGACCGAGATTAAAGGCACTTAGCCTTCTATAGTATCTAGTATATTACCGATCGAGTGAAGGCCAAGCGAGCACTAGTGGGCTTACATACGCTCGGCCGGATAAAGCCTAACCAAGCTTAAAGGCACTTAGCCTTGTATAGTTTTTAGTATACTATCGGTCGAGTGAAGGTCAAGCGAGCACCAGTGTGCTTACATACACTCAGTCAGACAAAGCCCAACCGACTATAAAGACACTTAGCTTCATACAACTTTTAGTATATTACCGACCGAGTGAAGGCCGAGCTATCGCCAGTGTGCTTATATACGCTCGGCCAGACAAAGCCTGACCTAGTGTAAAGGTGCTTAGCCTTATATAGCTTTTAGTATCTTACCGACCAAGTGAAGGCCGAGTGAGAACCAGTGTGCTTATATACACTCGGTCGAACAAAGCCCGACCGAGTGTAAAGTAACTTAGCCTTATATAGCTTTTAGTATCCTACCGCCCGAGTGATGGCTGAGCAAGCATTAATGTGCTTACATGAGCTCAGTCGAACTAACCCTGACCGACCTTAAGGCACTCAGCCTTACACAACTTTTAGTATATTATCGGCCGAGTGAAGGCCGAGTGAACACCAAGGTGTTTATATGCGCTCAGTTAGACAAAACCCGACCGAGCGTAAAGGTGCTTAGCCTTATACAGCCTTTAGTATCTTACCGGCCGAGTGATGTCCGAGCGAGCATCAATGTGCTTACATGCGCTCGGTCGGATTAATCTTGATCAAGCTTAAAGGCACTCGGCCTTATAAAGGCTATAATACATTCTCGATCAAAACATACTCAATAGAAGGTATTCTCAATATATACACGACCGACTTGAATAACTGGGCAAAACATGCTCAACAGGAGTTATTCTCAATATATACACGACCGACTTGAATGACCGGTCGAAACAAGCTCAACAGAAGGTATTCTCAACATATATACGATCAGTTTAAATGATCGATCGAGACATACTTAACATACGATCAGTTTAGATGACCGATCAAGATACCTACATTGAATTACCTTACGACAGCCTAGCAAATTTGGTGGGAAATATTCTCCAAAAACTTCTTCAGTGATGGTGATGTGTTCCTATGCATACTTCATCAAGTGTATTGTAGAAATCAATAGGTAGAGGAAAGAAATAATATAAAGCTTTTTGGTAATCTTATTACTAAAGCCAATAGGCTTATTTATACAAATTTTTTAAAACAATAATGAAAAGATTAAATAAAGCATACAATCATAATAATTATAAATATAGTAATATAATAGACTTGGAAATATTATTTTTACTATTTGATTCATGTCGATCTTGATTATGAGCCAAATATAATAAATCTCAATTGATTGAAATCAATTAGAGATTATTTCCATTATTGTCATTACCCCCCGACAAACTCAACGGGAGAGCCTGAACATTGAGTTTGAGTGCTAACTTGGTGAAATATTGTCTAGATAATGGCTTGGTAAATATATCAGTAATTTAATCTTCCATAAAGATATAAGAAACCAAAAGTTGTCGAATCTCCACACGCTCGCGAACAAAATGAAAATCAATCTCTACATGCTTAGTACAAGCATGAAAAACAGGATTTACTACAAGATAAGTTGCTCCAATATTATCACACCATATTTTAGGCGTAGAAGTTGGGAAAAAGTGTAATTTTGAAAGAAGAAATTGTAGCCAAATAATTTCTGATGTTGCATTAACGATAGCTTTATATTCAGCTTCAGTACTTGAACGAGAGACTGTAGGTTGCTTCTTTGAAAGCCAAGAAACAAAATTTCATCCAAGAAATATAGCATATCCACTAGTAGAACGTCTATCTTCGGGAGATCCAGCCCAATCTGCATCACTGTAGTCAATCAACTCTCGTGAAGACTAATAATATAAAAGAAGACTATGTAGAATAGTTCCTTTGAAATCTTGAAGAATTCTCTTAACACCTTCCCAATGATGTTCAGTAGGAGCATGCATAAATTGACAAGCATGATTCATAGCAAAAGCAATATCAGGTAGTGTAATTGTGATATATTGTAGGACACCAACAATACTATGATAGATCTGGGGGTCAGACATCGAAGAGGAGGATAAAGGTGCAGTGAAACCACCCTCAATGATTGGTGTGGAGATAGGATGTTCACCATCCATTTTTGCTCATTGTAGGAGCCCAGTAATGTATTTGCTCTAAGAGAGAAGATAACCTTCAGAATGTGAGAGAAACTCTATGCCAAGGAAAAAACGAGCATTGCCAAGATCCCAAATAGGAAACTCTTGACGGAGAAGATGTAGTAAAGTAGGAATGTCGTTTTGATCACTACCAGTTATTAATATATCATCCATATAAATCAAAACAAATATTGAAATTCCTCATTACATTTATATAATAGGAAAGAGTCTATTTTTGAGTCAGAAAATCCCTAAGTATGAAACCAGGTAGATAGACGATGAAACCGTGCACGAGGTGCTTATCGAAGACCATATATAGACTTATGAAGTTGACACACATGTGTTGAAAGTTGCGGGTGGATGAATCCAGGAGGTTGCTCCATATAAACAATTTCTTCAAGGTGTCCATGAAGGAAAGCCTTGGAAACATCTAATTGGCATATTGGCCAATTAGAGCTAACAGCTATAAATAGTAGCAATCTGATAGTTGCACTAAAAGTATCATTTAAGTCAATACCTAACTATTGATTAATGCCTTTATCAACAAGGCGAACTTTGTAACGTTCAATAAAACCATCTGCACGATACTTAATTCGGTAAATCCATTTAGAGCGCATAATATTCATAGATGGGGTACGAGGAACTAAGCTCCAGGTTGCATTGCGAAGAAGAGCATCAAATTCTATAGCCATCGTAGCACGCCAATTTGGATCTTTGACTGCCTATGTAAAACTAGAAGGTTCAACAAAATTTAAAGAAGCAATAAGAGCACGTGGAAGAGGATAACGAGTGGAAATTGGTTGACATCATGCATAATATCGCTTAGAGGAAGCATTCGCCAAGGAATATCATCATCAGAGCTACTCGGAGATGAGTGGTCAGATAGATGAGAATCAGAATTAGAGAGTAGATCACCACTAGCTGTCGAGTCTATAGGAACTTGTGGAGATGGAGAAGGACCCAAGATACCATCCCTCCTTGTACTTTCAATATGTCCTGATGAATCAATATATGGGGCTTCTAGTATATTACTTAGTGATATTAGATAGTTGCCTTGATTATCTGAAGGAGGATCTGAGGTAGGAACTGCAAACAGAAATAGAGATTCATCAAAAGTAACATGTCAAGAAATATATATCCGACCGGTCAAAATATGGAGGCAACGGTACTCATGATGCAAATTACTATAACCAAGGAAAACACATTATAAAGAGCGATGTTTTAACTTGTGCTTAGAGTAAGGTCGTAGCCAAGGATAACATGCTCAACCAAAGAAAAGAAAGAAGGAGTAATCCGGACGACAATTATAAAGTCTTTCCAAGGGACACTTATTTTAAAGTAGTGGAGTGGGTAAACGATTGATAATGTAGACTGCGGTTTGGACGGCATCATCCCAAAATTTAAGTGGAACTGAGACATGATTAAGAAGAGCTAAAGCAATTTCAACCACATGATGATGTTTTTTCTCGATGGGGATAAACTACCATCAACATGAGCAAGTAAATCATGAACACAAAGTAAAGGAAGAAATTACAATTTCTATAGTAAATAATTATCATGGTCAAGTTTAACAGAGAAAGAAGGAACCATATGAATTGAAAAAGAGGTACTTTGTGATGGTGAAGAGATTTCAATAGACTCAAGAGAAGACATTTTTTTTCTCTCTCTTTGTTTTTTTCTCTCACTTTTTTTTCCTCGGTTTTTTTTCCACATTTTTTTTTCTTAGTTTTTTTTCTCACTTTTTTTCTCGATTTTTTTTCACACTTTTTTTTCTCAATTTTTTTTCTCGATTTTTTTAATCCAACTGAATAGAAATCTTAAGAGCAAAATATGAAAGTGAACAGATACGCCAACCAAAATCCAATTTTTTTTCTTTTAATGTAGAGAATCAAAAAGCTGAACTAGTAGAAGAAAAAAAAATTATTACTATAGTTGTCGAAGTTCCCGAGGTTGCCGCATAAAACTGGCAAGAAAGGACGTTGGCGATGAGACTAAAAGAGGTTGATGGAGCACATTGATCTTTGGGTTGCTCCAAGTTGTTGTTGATATTCACGTTGTTGCTGACTAATGTTGTAGAAATCTGGTGCTGGAATTGAGGTGCTGGAAGAGGAATTAAAGAAGGAAGAAGCTAAATTTTGAGGGAAGATAAGGAAAAGGAAGGATCATGGCTTAGATACCATGTAGAAATCAGTAGGTAGAGGAAATAAATAATATAAAGCTTTTTGATAATCTTATTACTAAAGCCAATAGGCCTATTTATACAAATTATCCAAAACAATAATGGAAAGATTAAATAAGGTATACAATCATAATAATTATAAATATATTAATATAATAGACTTGGAAATATTATTTTTACTATTTGATTCATGTCGATCTTGATTGTGTGTCAAATATAATAAATCCTAATTGATTGAAATTAATTACAGATTATTTCTATTATTGTCATTAAGTATGACTCATAAATGATAAAAGAGGTACATTTGGGGTGCAAAAAAGATTCCTTGGAGGATTATTGCATGAAGCCTCAAGTGGTACTTCATCTTCTAACAAACTCTAACAAATCGAGGATCACTTCATGACTACGGAGGTTATATTAGGTAGTATAAAAAGAGGGATCCTCTCTATTGGTAGGGTAAGCAAGTTCTAGCATCTAAAACTCTATTTCTAAGTACTTTAGTTACTGTACTTCTTCTGTTTCTTCTTCCACCATCGAGAGAAGAACTGACTTAAGCGTCAGAGGGCCTAGTCAGGGATCGCCACCCCGGTATAGGTCACTAACACTTTGTTAGCTCATCTCACTGTGTGTAGGATCGTTGAGGAACTTTTCTGGATCTCCAGGAGTTTGTCTTCATCAGAAGCCATCGTTCAATGGAGTCAGCGCACAACCTTACATATTTTAGACAGGATCATATATATATATATATATAGAGAGAGAGAGAGAGAGAGAGATATGGTTCGTGGTGAAGCCAACTAATACTTAGTCACCATGGCGATCTTCCTGTTCGTGGTTTCATCGTTGGGGATGGTCCATATAGGGATGCCGTAGATGACGACGTGGTCGTCGTGCTTCAGGACGAGGATGTACTTGCCCTCCAGGCTGTGAGTGTTGCTCTACCAAATAATGTTACCCCAAACATTGAAGATGACGAGGTTGCCGTCGGTCTTCAAGTAGGTGACACAGTTATAATTGCCTAGGACGGTGATGTTGGAGGAACACACTTCCTGGCCATTGTCGTAAACATCAGGTTGCAGTCAGACTGCATGATGAATTTATTGTTCCCATTGGTGAGGGATTCGTCGGTGTGCAGCATGTCGCTGCCATAGAGAAGGTTTTTGGCCATGGAGGAAGGCAGGAGGAGGCTGAGGAGGAGACCAGCAGAGAGCATGACAAGGACAACCATGGTTATATCACTCACTTCACTTGACTTCACTTCCCTTCACTCAAGTGAAATGCTTATTTAGAGTATCATGCAACTCCACGCATCTATTTATAAATGGCAATTTACCAAAGGGCGTATGTAGCTTTCTGAATTTACCAAAAAGCACATGCTACTTTGATATTTACTAAAAATGTACCTTTTCATTTTCCATTTTATCCTTTTGACAAATCTAACTTTTTTAATTTTCTCTGTTGTTTTTTACTCTCTCTTCTATTCCTCTCTCCTATGCAGGTAACTAATCTTATTTTTCCTCTCTTCTCTTCTCTTCTCTTTCTTCTTTTTTTTTTCATACGTGCATGCATAACATAGGCCTGATATACAAATCATATCAGACCCACGACCTTTAGAGTTTAGTTAATTTTTTGATAATATTTTAATACATTTAGAGAAATTAAGATAATCAAGAAATAACATATTTAAACTCTTTGTAATCTCAGAAATTGATCCATTATTTATTTCAGCTTCTACAGAGGTATAAAATTATAATAATGATGAATCGACAAAACTCCTCATGCGTGGGCCTAATATGGAGGTTTTTTTACTGATTTTTTATTACATTTTAACACCTTATAGATGTCAAAATAAACAATGGATAACATATTTTAACTCCTTGCAATATAAAAAATCCACAGGAACTGAAATGAGCGCAAACGGAGCTCTCTAGGTCCATCAGTGAGTTTTGACCAAAATCTATTGATAAACCTAGAGAACTCCGATTATGCCCATTTTAGTTTTTGTGGATTTCTGATGTTGCAAGGAGTTTAAATATGCTATCCATTGTTTGTTTTGACTTTCATAAGGTGCTAAAATATAATAAGAAAGAATTAGCAAAAATTCTCAAACATTGGGCCTGATATGATTCCATATCAGGCCCAAGTAGACCTGATATAATTCCATATCAGGCCCATGTTGGGCTTGATATGATTCCATATAAGGCCCAATGTAGACCTGATATGATTCCATATCAGGACCATATTGGACCTGATATGATTCCATATCAGGCCTATGTTGGACATAATATGAATCATATCAGGCCCAATGTATGAGATTTTTACTGATTTTTTCTTATTATATTTTAACACATTCTGAAAGTCAAAATAAACAATGGATAGAATATTTGAATTCCTTGCAACATTAAAAATCCACAAGAACTGAAATAGCCACAATCGAAGCTCTCTAAGTCCATCAGTGAGTTTTGACTAAAACACATTGATTGACCTCGAGAGCTCCGATTGCACCCATTTTAGCTCCTGTGGATTTCTGATTTTGCAAGGAGTTCGAATATGCTATCTATTGTTTCTTTTGACATCTATAAGGTGTTAAAATATACTAAAAAATAATGAATAAAAAATATCTAAATATTGGGCTTGATATGAATCGTATCAGCTTGAGTACTGATATTCCCCCCATACCTAGCTTGTAGAGGTAAAAGGACACCAAAACTAGATGACAGTTTCAAGAGAGTACCTCAAGTTTCCAGGAGGAGGAACTCATTTTAAACAAGGTGCCCTTCACTACATTGATGTCATCCAGGAGGCTGAGTACTGGCCTTAAGTGATTGTGACTTAACAATTTATTCAATTTAAGTATTTACTGGTTCCTTCTACCTGTATGTGCTTGAGGATTTTTCATTTTTGATTGCACCAAACCAGTAGCACACAGTGTTGGAGTAATCATAAACACATTCATTATGAAATAAAGAGTTCCCAAAATAATTGAGCATTCCTAATAGAGTGAGACCCTCATTGGGCCTGATATGGAATCATATCAGGCTTAACATGGGCCTGATATGATACATATCAGGCCCATGTTAAGCCTGATATGATTCCATATCAGGCCCAATGAGGGTCTCACTCTATTAAGAATGCTCAATTATTTTGGGAACTCTTTATTTCATAATGAATGTGTTTATGATTGCTCCAACACTGTGTGCCACTGGTTTGGTGCAATCAAAAATGAAAAATCCTCAAGCACATACAGGAAGAAGGAACCAGCAAATGCTTAAATTGAACAAATTGTTAAGTCACAATCACTTAAGGCCAGTACTCAGCCTCTTGGATGACATCAATGTAGTGAAGGACACCTTGTTTAAACTAAGTTCCTCCCCCTAGAAACTTAAGGTACTCTCCTGAAACTTTCACCCAGTTCTGGTGTCCTTTTATCTCTACAAGCTGGGTATGGGAGGAATATCAGTACTCAAGCTGATATGATTCATATCAGGCCCAATATTTAGAAATTTTTATTGATTCTTTTTTAGTATATTTAACACCTTATAGATGTCAAAATAAACAATAGATATCATATTTAAACTCCTTGCAACATCAGAAATCCACAGGAACTGAAATGGGGGCAATCGGAGCTCTCAAGTTACATCAGTGGATTTTGACCAAAATCCATTTATGGACCTAGAGAGCTCCGATTACACCCATTTTAGTTTCTGTGGATTTATGATGTTACAAGAAGTTTAAATATGTTATCCATTGTTTATTTTGACTTCCAGAAGGTAATAAGAAAAAATTAGTAAAAAATCTTAAATGTTGGGCCTGATATGATTCATATAAGACCCAACGTAGACCTGATATGGAATCATATCATGCCTACATTGAGCTTGATATGGAATTATATCAGGCCCAATGTTTCAGAATTTTTGCTGATTCTTTCTTATTATATTTTAATACCTTCTGAAAGTCAAAATAAACAATGAATATCATATTTAAACTCTTTCTAACATTAGAAATCCACAGAAACTAAAATGGGTACAATCGGAGTTCTCTAGGTCCATCAGTGGATTTCGGTCAAAACCCACTGATGGACCTAGAGAGCTATGATTGCGCCCATTTCAGTTCCTGTGGATTTTTGATGTTACAAGAAGTTCAAATATGCTATCCATTATTTATTTTGACATCTATAAGGTGTTAAAATGTAATAAAAAATCAGCAAAAAAATCTCCATGTTAGGCCCATGCATGAGGAGTTTTGCCAATTCATCATTATTATAATTTTATACCTCTGTAGAAGCTGAAATAAATAATGGATCAATTTCTGAGGTTATAAAAAGTTTAAATATACTATTTATTGATTATTTTAACTTCTCCAAATGTATTAAAATGTTATAAAAAATCAACTAAAGTCTAAACGTCATGTGTCTGATATGATTTGTATATCAGGCGTATGTTATGCATCCACATATGAAAAAAAAAAAAAAAAAAAGAGAAGAGAAGAGAGGAAAAATAAGACTAGTTACATACATAGGAGAGAGGAGTAGAAGAGAAAATGAAAAACAATATAGAAAAGTAAACTGTCAGATTTGTCAGAAGGATAAAATAGGAAATGCACTTTAAAAGGTACGTTTTTTTAGTAAATATCAAAGTAACGTGCATTTTTTGATAAATTTAGAAAACTACATACATCCTTTGGTAAATTGCCGATTTATAAATAAGGATCGGAGGATGAGGTAATTAAATTTACGATACTTAAAACTGAAAAATAGTACTGTTAATTAATTATATTAGTTAATGGGAAAAAAACAGTATCAAGAATCATGCATTGCATACAAATTCATAGTATATTTATGGTCTTGGTTATATTCAATAATGCATCGGATCTAACTATATATTCAATTTTGATATGAGTACTAATTAAAATGGATCTATATCACTTGTTAATTAAATAAATTGATTTGTAGAGTAGTATGACAAAACTAACCACTAAATGGCCCTCCAGTGTAGCTAGCTTCTATTGGAAATGAGACTCATATGTTTCTAACCGTTCATATCCGATAAGAGATACGAAAAAATTAAAGTTATTAACAAAAGACAAAAAAAAATATTGAAAATTAATGATTACGATTTATGTAGGGTAATACATAAATTGGAGTGATCAAGCTGGAGTGCATGCTTTTTAAATGCCAGTATAGTAAATACATATGAGAGCGTTAATATTGGATGAAAATCATTCGTGCTATATTGACACTAAAGATTAATATCAAATAAATGGATGCGTAAATAAATAACAGGATATTCATTGCAAAACCAAGTAAACAGAATATCTATAACTTGTACCATTTATCAAGTAAGGATGGCTTATTATTAGGACACTTATGACTTAGAAAGGGGATTGAATAGTTCATTTTATTTCTTTGATATTGAATGACAGTGAAAACTTGAAGTAAAATAAGCATGGTGTTAACTTTGATATTGAAAATAACTTTATAATAATAAAATCTTGCTTAGCTTCGTATCTTATTGCTTGGAAATGCTTTTTGATCGTTTAGAAATATAGCAACACTTTGCTTCAAACTTCTCAAAAACTAACGACTCATTCTCTTCGTGAAATCTGCTTTTCTAGGATTTGCTTTGGACTGGAAAACACCTCCCAATAGATTGACCTTACCTCCAATTGATTCTCATGTCGAATCGACCGCTCAAAACCTAGAGATTGACTCTTTTTCATCTGTCTAATTAATTAGTAAGTCATACCTATAAGTACCCCAAACTAATTTGATGTAATCAACCGGATTAAGTTAAGTCTTGTGTATTTGATGTCTTGTGTCTAAGTGTGTAAGGAGTTAGGAGCATAGGAAGTTGAGCAGAAGACGCAGCGGATAGGAAGGATGGTACAGGAAGTTAGTAGATGAGCTCGATGCATCCGAGACATGAGAAGCTATGGAAAAGTACACCGGCAGGCGAGAAAGACGCCCATTATGCTTCTGAGGAACGAGAAGTCAGAAAGGAAGACTGCTCAAGGAGAAGGCCGAAGTTGGGTTCAAGTCAGTCAAACTCTGGATGGTCGGAGAATCACCCAAGCGACCTGAGCAGCAGCCGAACAAGTCAACTCTGTCTTGACTTGTCAGCACTTGAACCTGTTGGTGAGGTAAGCATCCGATAATCGACCCTAAGTTTTGATAATGACAAAGGGTTCAAAGTTAAGGTCATTTTTGATCTAACATGTTTAAATGAGTTTGCAGAAAAGTCCTAAGTGTACTTAG